>NW_027271249.1:0-600000 GCF_040938485.1 Diadema antillarum | reverse complement strand
AGTATATGTTTATATAATTTTTTTTTTTCTCATCAAATGATAATGATTTTTGGAAGAATATTTTCCTCAAATTTGATTTAGCATGCTTGGTATGAGCAGTTTCATAATTTTGTACCAAAATATGATAATCCTACCTTTAAAATATGTTCGTCATTGTGCAAGAAGAGTTTTTTTTTTTTCTTCTTAATTTTTTATCTACAGAGGCTGGAAGCTGTTATTTTAGTTAGTGTTAAGAGAGAAGTAGTGGTACTCATAGTGATGCTAACCTGTGATAATTGTAGAATTGGTGATGACTATGATGATAAGGTCTGCTGTCGTCAGTTTGTAACAATCTACAGAGGCGGAAAGCTTTTATAGTAGTTAGTGGTAAGACGAGAATTAGTGGTACTCATGATGATGCTAACCTGTGATAATTGTGAAAGTGGTGATTATGATGATAAGGTCTGCTGTCGGTAGTTTGTAACAACCTCATTCAATTCAATGACACTATGTCCTTTGTACATCTTCCATTAAGGGTCCACCATGGACAGATAACATCTAGTCAAAGCCTTCTACCCATGATTGACAGATTGAGGTCAACAACTCTTGATAAGGTCAACGAACTTAAGGTAAGGTACAGCCGTAGCTCATCTCCACACTGTTAAGGAGGTCATCTTTTGTTCTTTGTTCATTTCATTACAGATGGTACAGTTCTGTATGCTATATTTCAAGAAAACTTGGTTATGGACAGGAAATGAAATGACCACATGTAATAATGGTGTTTTCACAATATTGCTCTCACTTTTTCTTCCCATTTTGAAGTTTTAGCAGAATGCCAGAGTTCTTTTTTTAGGAGAAAGGGATGATATCTCATGTTATATGTCATATATATGTTTGGGGAAATTTATAGTGTTGTGATTTATGTTTTTGTTTAATTGCTAGTCACGGCTAGTGTTTGACACAGAGCCTTTTTTCACAAACAACATACTTCGCATGCAATCAAACTAAAGCTGGAACAAGACAAGTTCATGTTGAGATGACTCCTTTTAATTTATATGCCATTTTCAATGCTTATCCAGAACAAGTGACTATTTTTGTGTTTTTTTACTGTATGATTATTATTCATTAAAAATGAGGAGATACATTTGTTTAGATTAAATATGCAAAGTTTCAAAATCAGTCTATTATTTTAGAATCTTTTCTTCACCATAAATGTGTTTATGTGTTTGTTTGTTTGTTTAAATTGGCATACTGTAAAAGTGGATATTTTTTGCGCTTGGCCGTTTCAGAAGAGTTTCGCGCGTTTCTAATTCCGCGGAATCGAGACATCACGCACAGGAACAAATGGCAAACAAAAATATTTGCGTGCTTTTATTTTCGCGCTAGTTTCTGGTTGCGCGAAATGCGCGAAAATTTCAACACCGCGAAAATTTCCACTTTTACAGTAGTATGTTTTTGCTCTTTAGAGTATGGCAGCCCAACTGATACTTGTTCTCTTCTTTGTCTTTCGAAATTTTATCGTGAAGGATACCATAGGATTCAACATGGCAGCATTCCAGTTCCTGAAGGCAAAGATGGAAGCAGAGTCTAGGGTGCAGCTCTTCAGCGATGCCTCGGAAGGCCTGAGGCAGCGGAGGAAGAAGCAGAAGAAGCGGCAACAGAGGGCGCTGCTCAAACTCTGACGTCATCTTTCTCCTTTTATTCTTTTTTCTTTTCTTTTTTTAAAGTCTCCCGTTTCAAAATCCATGTGCCACCAACGTCCATACCGCGTGAGGCCTATTTTCCCACTTCAGGGTTGACAACATAGAGGTTACCTTGTTACAGTATGTACATGTACTAAAGGTAGTAAGGTATACCGCAAAGATGTCATCATGACACAACATTCTCATTAATATGCGCATAAGAATGATATCAAAAAAATCATGGTTTTAGTCAAATTATTTTCTGAATAAAGTCAACGGAAGACTTGCGGTGACATCATCATTACTGTATCTATTTTGAATGCAAATAGTTTGATTGTAAAACGGGTTAACCGTCATTTTTAAATTTTGTTCATGTAAGCCAGTCCACCATCAGATGTATCAAAATGAAGCCTTTCCAATGATATCGTACTGTTTACTTTTTTTTCAAGGAATATTCTTGAAGTTATGGTTAAATATATCCCATATTTGCTTGATGTTTTCTTTGTTTTTATGCCTCCGCCACGAAGTGGTGCCGGAGGCATTATGTTTTCGGGTTGTCCGTCCGTCCGTCCTTCCGTCCGTCCGTCCGTCCGTCCTTCTGTCCGTCCGTAATGAATTTTGTGGACAAGGTAACTATCGAAACCTGTTGAGGGATCCTAATGAAACTTGGCATGTATGTGTATTAGGGGAAGAAGTTGTGCCTATCAACTTTTGGGTGCACATGCTCAAGGTCAAAGGTCAAAAGGTCAAGGTCAAATACATAAAATTTCACTATTTCCACCATATCTATTGAATGCCTGAAGATATTTTCTTGAAACTTAGTGTATACATGTATTACCCAATTAAGATTCTCTGGTGAAAGTTTGGGTCATGAGGTCAAAGGTCAAAAGGTCAGGGTCAAATACATAAAATTTCACTATTTCCACCATCTATTGAATGCCTGAAGAGATTTTCTTGAAACTTAGTGTATACATGTATTACCCAATTAAGATTCTCTGGTGAAAGTTTGGGTCATGAGGTCAAAGGTCAAAGGTCAAAAGGTCAGGGTCAAATACATAAAATTTCACTATTTCCACCATATCTATTGAATGCCTGAAGATATTTTCTTGAAACTTAGTGTATACATGTATTACCCAATTAAGATTCTCTGGTGAAAGTTTGGGTCATGAGGTCAAAGGTCAAAAGGTCAAGTAAAAATATTAAAACTTCTTTTTTTTCTTCGTACCTTGGAAAATTGTTCAAGGTATCTTCATGGAACATAGTATATACATGTACTGACTGGAAGTGATTATCTAGAGAATGTAGGGTTCATGGGGTCAAAGGCCAGGGGTCAAAGGTCAAGTGCAAGACTTCAAAATTTTACTATTACCCTCATATTTATGCAATGCCAGCAGGGTTATTTTTCTACACTTGGTGTATGCGTGTGTAACCTAATAGAAATTCTCTGGAAAGTTTTTTTTTTCTCTTTTTGCCTCAAAGGTCAAAAGGTCAAAGATGAAGTGAAAGTGCTGAACTAACTTTTTCCTCCATATCTCGGAAGTGACTCAAGTTACCTTGAAACTTAGTACATATTATGCATGTTCTACCTGAAAGTAATTATCTTACGAATTTTAGGGTCAAGGGCCAGATGAAAATGGTAACAATTTACTATTCAATTCAGAAATTGCACTTTTTCTCCACACCTGTACCTTGAAAATTACTCAATGCCTAAATGTATGAATGGGTCAAAGTCAAGTTAAAGTCCTTAAATCCCTAGATACATGCTCTCCTATTCATCCAATCAAACCTACGTCAAGGAAGGTGAACATTCAACACATTTGTGACAAACTTGTCATTCCAATATTTTGCCAGTTTTGTGAAAATGTAATCATACAGTGTCCACATGTACTATCTAGACCTATTGGGGAAAATCATGCATTATGGCGGAGGCATACCAGTCGCCAAAGCGACATTTCTAGTTTTACATGTTGTACTGCAAATATCTTAACTTGACAAGAACTGAGTTAACCTGTTTTGCAATGAAACCCTTCATCTGTTTTGCTTCAAATATCAGTGTTCCATGTACACATATGGAACTTCGACATTCTATTATTCCCATTAGCTCCAATTTTGAAGAGACTGCATTCCTGCTGTTTACTTTTATTCTACTTAACAAAGTAAACTGGAACGTGGTTGTTGAATAACACTGTGATCTTCAATGCATCCTAAATGATCCTTTTGTCAAGGGATATATTATGTACATGTCTCAAAATGTTAATAAACTTTCAGCAGCTGCAAGCTGTTTAAGTGAACTTGCATTTCAATATTCAACTCAAAATATAAGCTTTGTTATCTGTTGTTTTAAAGTGCTGAAATATTGGATGATACTGTTGGTGCTGTATGAGATTCATGTATTCATGTGTTGTAGTGAGAACATAGTATTTGATGTTATTTCAAACACTAACATATTTATGGACCATTACGATAAGAATGATGTGTGTGTGTGTGTGTGTGTGTGTGTGTGTATGCAATGTATTTATGTGTGTATGTATCATACGTGGATGTGTATGTGTGTACAGTTCGACCGCGATTATCCGGCCTCCTTTTATACAGAAATCTCTATTATCCGGACGCGTTCACGCAGTGAAGGACTTTTTTTTTTCATCCAAAAATTGAGAAAAAACAGTGACTTTAAACTCAATTAAAATTTCTGCAAAACTCACACAATTTACCTACAACATATACTTTATTTTTGTAAAGAAGGGACTATAATTTTGCGCAGGCTAGCATAGATTACACCACCATTGCGGGGTAAGCTACCTACCTAGCTGCCAGTGCACTGGAACGGCAGCTTGGACGGCAGCTATATACATTAACATTGTGTCTCCCATATCCAGCCAATTCGCTTTTCTGGATGAGCGCTGGTCCCGACATGGCCGGATGATCAAGGTCGAACTGTATGTGTGTTTTTATATATGTATGAGTGAATATTGCTCAAAGACTGTAGAACAATGAAGAGATCTAGCTTGTGATGGCAAACATGTAGATCAAACCACAGCCACTCAAGAGAGATTCATCAGTATGCATTAATTGGATACCTTCAGAAATGATGATTATCTTTCATATTATGCTTACATAACCACCCACAAATGCAACTTAATCACTCAAAAAATCATCAACACATTGAAACCTCCTTTTTTTGTGTGTGTTCAGACAACCGATATATAAAGAATTTTATTGCATAAGTTATAGCCAGTTTCTCTGGTCATGCAATGCACAGAGTCTGTAAGGTCGTCACCCTGAATGACACAGTTCACTACAACTCCTTCATTTCTTTTTCCCATTTTTTTTTTACAGCGGCAAATGTAACTCATTGATTTATACAAAGAACTAAGAAAGTGTAAAACCACATACGTACAAGAATCCAACAATTCCAATGGAATTCAACACTGCCCGTCTGGTTGGTTTCATAGCAATTCTGTCAAAAAAAAAAAGAAGAATCTTTTGAAGTCAAAGACAAATAAAACAGATGTGGAAATGAAAGTCAAATGAGATATATTCTATAAATTTGTAAGCATGCATTTTCTGGTGTGAGGTCATATGGACAGCTTTGTCACATGTACATGACGTCACTTTTAGAACAGCATCAGACGTCAGAATCGTATCGGAATCAAGACAAAGGTCCCATGATGTGCAATATATGGCAGTAGAGACACATTTCGTATATGTTATCTCTCTTGCAACTTCATTCCTTTCGGCAATGACACAGATATCACTGCTTTCAGGGGGGCATTTCATGAAGCATTTTGTCCGACAACTTTGTCGGACAAATTTGATGTCATCCAATCAGATGCAAGGACTTCTGTAGCTTTTGACAGTTTGTCAGACAAAATATCTGACAAAACGCTTCATGAAATGCCCCCCTCCCCCCCCCCCCCCCAGAACTGTAATATGGACCGGTGATCCATCACGTGGGTCTACTCTCACTTCGTCTAAACTAGCCATTTAGTCTCAACCCACATGGTCTAATCCTATTTCGTCTACAACCAGTTTGTCTAGATAAAGTGACCATTTAGTCCCATTGTTACTCGGCCTCATTACCAGTTAATTGGTCTACTTCCAGAGTGGGCTATGCCCACTACATCTAATACATGTACCCTCAGTATATTCGACAAAATGGGAAAAGTCCAAGGAGACAAAACTGCAGTTAGACCATTGGTCACTAGATGAAACGATAAGTAGCCAAACTGGGCATTAGACCAAGTGAGAAGTAGACCAAACGGGCATTAGATGAAATTGATAGTACACAAAGTAAGTTTAGCCGTAGTGGTGTTAGACGAACTGAAGTAGACTAAGTGGCAATAAGCCATACGCACTTTCACTTTGCTCTCCACCTATGCTTAATTACACAGCAGAATTCGTGTACGAACTTAATCATCAATATCATTTTCCACACATACACTGTATGTCATAATAATTATATTCTGCCCATATCTGGCTGATCTGTACCATCAACACCAACAAATTATGACGTCATGTGTATACTATAAGTATTGACCTAGACCTGTGACTGTAGGGCACGTATACACGTAGATACGGTATTCCAAATATGAAAGAAGCAGCTGTGAGTATGATACATTGTAGTTTGACGATGATTACATTACGTCTCAAGTCAACGTATGCTCATATGTATTTTGCTGATATGATGTGATATATATATAAATTGTTTGAAGAGATGGAAGCCTCGAAGGCTTCCTAACAAAGATCCAGGTGACACATTTATAGTAAATGAACAATAATTGTCAAAGTTTAGAACATTGAAAACTATCGACAAACTTTTGTATGGCTGCCCACGGAACATATTTCTGATGTATCGCCACACACGACCAATGTGCTATATATTTTCTTCATGTTAGGACCCTGTAACGAGGTAATGGATTAACAATGTATATGATAATATTCACTGCATACATTTCACTTCTTGAAATGCAGTCGCCGTGCATTGCTTGTTGCTATGTTAGGCAAGCACAGGGAAACCTCGGGCAACTTATCTGGCTGTTAGGAGCAACCTTTTTCACAGAGGAGAACTGGAAATTGGAATATTAAGTGTATACAGAGTAGTAAGTCGTCAATTGTGATAGCACTGACATGAGCCATCGCAGTCTGTGTCCATGGAGTCTACAAAGTATCAATGTTAAAGGCCGTGTCACACCTTTCCGGGCAAGCTACGCGGGCTTGTTGCGAGTAGGGATTTTCCAGCAGGCAGGAAAATTGCGAGTTTCGCACTTGTGTCTTACTTGCTTGACGCGTGCCACTTACCTTCCACTTGCGTGTATTCCGTGTGAACTGTGTAAGATCTTTGAAACCGATCCGTTGTCTGTTACGAGCGACTTACGGGTAATGCGAAGTACCTGCGTTGGAGTTGCCTGCGCGGTGCTGCCGGTAAGGGTTTCCTACTGGTGTTCTGCGTGTCCCTTTGCGGGCAAACCCCCGCGACTCACTCGGAACAAGTTTTGAACATTCCCAAGGACTTGTCATACCGTATCTGGGGAAGTTTTGCGGGTTGACTTGCGGGGAAACAAATTTGCTACCCGGAGCTCTTCGCAGATGGTCCGGACCTGACAGTACCTAGCGCGTATCTTGTCCGTAGTTGCCCGGAGGTGCGCACGCTAGTCCGATTTACACACAACCAAGTTTTGAGCATGACCAAAACTTTTTCCGGGTGAGTCGCGGGGATTTCCCGCAGAGGTCCACGCAGAACACCAGTAGGAGGCCCTTAGCGGCAGCACCTCGCAGGCAACTCCCACGCAGGTACTTCGCAGTCCCCGTATACGGCTAAGATAATGACAATCTGTCGGACTTCTGCCATTCCTTCTTAGGAATTCCTTCTCTGAGTTTTCAGCCCCCACGCGCCTGGCACGCAGGTCACACAGAATACCCGCAAGCAGAACTTAGGGCCTAAGTAGAACGCGTCCAGCAAGTAAGACACATGCAAAACTCGCCCAAATCCTTGTCCGCCCTCAGAAATTGTCCGGTATACTGAAAAATCTCCACACGCACACGCGTAGCTTGCCCGGAAAGGTGTGACAGGGCCTATATACGTGCTAGGTAATGTCATGTGCGAGTTATCTGTGGGGACCTCCGGGTAGTAAACATTGTTCTTCGTTTGTGTGTTTGTTTGTTTATTTTTAGCTTGGGTTGGAACGATGTGCAAGCATGGGTAGCAACAGTAGTGTTCACAGATATACGGGTCAGTTGAGGTTCGTTTACAACCAGCTTCCATGGCGATGAATGGCTATGAAATCTCACTTTGGTACTGTTCTGTGTCTAAAGTAATTTCCATTCGTCTGTCTGTCTGTCTGTTTGTCTGCCTGTCTGTCTGTGCGTCTCGTTGTCCCTGTCACTGCTCATCTGTCAAATTGTTCGTCCATCTGTCCGTCCGAATGTTCAATCATCTGTTTTCCTTTACCGTTTTCATGTACAAACCGACACGATCGAATTTTAATATATAAAACGGGATGATCGGACAAATTCATTTACAACAGATCGCGACAGTGCGAGGTTCAAAGGCTAGGATGCCTATCATGATGTTTGCGGCAAGACCCCAGTGTGCTCTTCTTTTTTGTTATTATCATATTCCCCCTCTTCGATTATTCTTATCATGACCCCCTCCCCTGCAGGATACCAGAGGTATTATGTTTTCGGATTGTCCATCCATCCGTCTGTCTATCAGTCCGTTCGTAAGTCCGATCGCAAGGCCTTATTCACCAAAGATCCCTTAAAAATATAATCCGAATTCTAGGAGTAGTTTTTCTATAGATATTGTTGATTCTTGACCCATGCGTGCATGCAGCACGATTTGTAGATGGGCTGACTGGTTCGGGGATGAAATGTCCAAGGGTCATAAAATAGGTACATCCTAAATGGTCACTAAGCCTTTCCTTAAAAAGCCGCTTGCTATAGAAATGCCTAGCTGTAACATGAGTTGGTAGGAGAGAAGAGAATAAATTCAATTAATTTCAAGAAATGATGGGGCAAAAGGTCAATTAATGTCAAGATCAATGAGTCAACTCAGCTATGGCTGTTTATTAGTTGTCATTTCCAGCCACAATTTCAGCTAGGTAAAAGTACCATGAGAACTGAAGATTATAGGAATGATACTGAAGGAGTGCAAAATATTGCGCGTTTGTTTTGTTTTGTTTTTCTGTCAAGTAGTTACTGGTCAGTCGCTAGAAGTCAACGGTCAAAATCATTGAAATCTGTCTGCGTTTAAAGGGATGGTAGGCCCTATAGTTTTGGTTGAGATGGGGCTTCAGGTTTCCAACTTTTTTTTTTCTTGTGAGATAATGAAAAAACCTCCTATGAAATGTGGAAGAGATGTGAAAGTGAAACGTGTAAGTCTAAGAGAGATTTAAAGTTTATTTGATGAATATTTGTTTTGAAATGGCTGAGATATCCAAGACAGAGGGATCCTTTTAAAAGGTGGGACCCACCTTTGATTAGGATCGCTTTGTCTCACTATTTTGGATATCTGGGCCATTTCAAAACCGATTTTTATCAAACAAACTTATGATTCCTCTTAGCATTGCATGCTTTCTAACATTACATAAGTGGTTTCTCAGTATCTTGCCAAAAGTACAGCCCAATTCTCATCTCAACCAATACTATACCATCCCCTTAAGTTCAGTGATGGTGTGAGAAGTAGAGTATACCCCTAGTTTAAAAGTCGTTGAGTTCACATGTCTGAAAAATGTCTCCAACACAGCAAACCTTGTTTTGTCTTTCACTACTTTGCGGCTCAGTAGTCGTCCCCCGATGGATGTCAGTCCGTTACGTGCCATCACGATGAATTATGCTGTCATAATGAAGTTCTCAATATACACACTGTCAGTGTAATGTGTTGGTATGCGTAATTGCTCCTTTTCAAAGGAGTAGATAATGAAATAGTATTGAGAGATATCAGCAAGAGGGCGTGTAGGAATTCGTAAGTCAATAAAATTCAAAGGTCAGAATTCGTACGGTAGTCGATTGGTCAATATGTAATTTCGGACTTTTCATGAAATACGAATTTGGGAGTTTTGATAAGCCAGTTTAGTTTAAAAGGTAAGGTAAACAGTCACAGCATCACGAGAATTTATAGAGGTTCTCATCATTTAATTTCGCAAGTGCATCCACTACTCTCACAGTTGTACTTTTTCCTCACCATGCTTACTCCAGTATGACTACAAAAAAAAAATGCCAAGTGTAACTTGATACCGTGTTTAATTATCTTGAATTTCAAGATAAATACTAACTTACAAGACGATTTTAACGATCTTAATTTTCAACTAGAAGTCCGTGATGAGCATGGTCAGACCATTTAAATTGGGTGTCACCATGTGAAGGAAATGTTTACGCAAATACTTGACAAAAAAAAAAATTATACAGATTGAAATTCTCAGATTGGATTTTACCCTTACAAAAGGCATTAGCAGAATCAAGACTATGTTATTACCCTGTACCACATTGCAAATCATTGGAAAATTAATCCCGTTATAAATAATGAATTCAAATGATGAATTGGCTCTGGATTGTATAGTGAAAATTCTGCTATTGCAGTCTCCGAGCTATCGAATAGAAAGACCGGAACTGTTTTGGTGTCATACATTCCTCCGTTGTCTTTTACATTTTGTTTTTCTTCTGTGACGCTCTAGTAAGCAGGAAACTAATTGAAAGTACACAACATCGTAACATAATGAATATAATTTTGAATAAGAAAACAAAAGCATTCTAAAGTCTCCCCAAAGTAATTACAACTGTGTCTGTTGGTTTAGGTTAATTTTCCTTTTCGACCTAACAGTAAAATTGGGGTAATGGTTTTGCCACTACAGTCAGAATTTGCCTGATAACTTACTCCTCCCCCTGTTAATGAGCACGAGTGATAAAGAGTTTTTTTACAGAGATGAAGAGGTCAATCATGGTATAGGCCGCATTTATTGGCACAAAGTTTTGTTTGTTCTTCTTTCAAATTTTAGCACCACATAATATCAAAACGGCACGAGAATCGGTAAAACGGAAGAAAATTATTTTCGTTTGTGCAAGCAAGACAGTGAAAACAATACTTTGCAACATGGAGAAATAGTTCAACACGGCAACTATATACCATCGGCTGACAATTTGGCATGATATATGAAACAATATATACTTTTTTCTTTTATCAGCGCGAAGCAAAGTCAATAGAAAAATTTAAAGAGTAAAGGTGTATTTTGTTTCAATCAAAATCCCTTTATCCATTAATTTTTCATCTAAATCGAGAGAACATTAAGGCTACATAAAAATAGTCCCTGTTTTTTTTTTCAATGAAAGGATTTCGTAGAATTTTGATAGATGCATGGTGAGGTATGTTCTATCTGAATATTGCACTCTTGGATTTTGTCCCTGTTCTATTTTCTCAAAAAAGAAGAAGAAAACAGCTCATTTGTTGACCTTTTGTAATGGAAATTTTGTATTTGTTTTGTACTCATTAATTCTCACTTTTGTTGATTCTTTATTTCTGTCTTAAGATATGCGTATTGTTATAAATTTTGGCGATAACGTGTTTATAGTGAATCGATTGTGTTTTGTGCTAACATAGAATAGCTCCAAATAAGTATGTAGAAAAAAAAGCTTTCCTTACTATTCTTTTTATGTGTTGATTTTTATCTTTAATAAAGCCAAAATTGAATAACTGAGATGACATAATTAACGATGTGAAAGATACATATAAATAGGCAGAACATTAGTTGAATGCTGTGTATTTTTCCGAGTTTTAACTATATATGCAAATTGTTTTCTCTATGTCTAACTGTCTCTCTCTCTCTCTCTCTCTCACTCTCTCTCTCTTTCTCTCACTCTCTTTCTTCCCCATGTCTTTTATGTAATATCAGAAGTTAATTTCAGTTTTGATACGGTTCTTTACTCCTGACATCAAGTAACATGTTTTACTGTTATATTCAGACTGTATACAAAAAAAAAAAATGTTCCAACAGCGAAAAGTGGAAGTAATTTATATGTATCAGTTTGCAAATTCAAAGGCGGCACATTTTCAACCTTACCAGAATATATAACTTGGAGATAGCATTTGACGATATGTAGCTAAATGTATATATTTCGTAAACGAAATCTCGTGTGGTTTTCGTATATTGTACTTCACGACAAAATCACGGCGTATTCTTACACAAAAAAGGGTAATGTCTGAATAGCACTTCAATCTGGTGGGTTAATAGAAATATTGTTCACATAAACACAAGGTAAAAGTCATTAGGGCATAAAGCCTGATTTTCCAGGTGTGCCGATAAGAATTCCATTTGAAATGAGAAAACTTAATTAAATAAAAACAACAATAACAAAAAAACCCGACAAACAACAAACATGTCACTACCGATATTGTAAACATTGGTAAATGTGCCGTTAAACGTCTGATGACTTAATTGTGGTAAGAACCCCGAGAATCTCATTTGGTATCGACACCACGTGATCACCGTCGCCCCAGCGTGCTACCGTGATGTTCTTGGTTGAGGCAGTGGGGTTGTCCGAACTGATCGTCCTCTCATCAAAGCGCACACTTCGCTTCACACCTTCTCTGGCGGTATCGGTTGTCCGAGAGCTACGCTGGTCGCCGCCCGTTGGTATTTGTCCATCGATATCCCCAAGTTCTTGGTCTGTCTCCGACGCTGATCCGCGACACCTGTACGCGGCGGACGAATCCTGCGCTTCCGCTGTTGGCAACACCTGTAACAGATCCGGGTAGATCTGGTTGTACGAACCGGCGGCGCGCTGCGGTCTCTCGACGCCGAGAAAGCGCGAGTCGCTACCGCTGTTTTTCGAGGAGGAGGAAGGGCCGGGCGACGTTTTCTTATGGATGGTTTCGTCGCTATGGGAACGGCGTACCCTGAGAGGAAGCACACACGCCTGGGGTTTGGAATCGTTTCGTTGCCGCGTCGCGCTCTTCGCACCCAGACTCACAGACGCGGAAGAGTTTGAAGGGATTCTAGATAATTGCAAAGACGAATGTTCGTCTATATTCTGTGTCCGTGCCACGGACTGACTAGGTTTTATAATTGATTTCTGACCTCTACCCTGAGAACCGCTGCAGCCAGCTGCAGGTGCTTCGATATCAACGTTCACGGAAGAATGCGGCGAGTACGTCTCTACCCTTGAGACTGTTCTCGACGGTTTAAGGCAGCCCATCGCTCGCGATGCTTCCTCAGCCCTAGTCGTGTGCTCTCCCATCGATCGCTCCGCGCTGCTGTCCGCTTCCTCCACGGGGGAGGGCTGAGAGGGCAGGGGTGTCGACGAGTTCCCGTACCGGTACACCGGCTGTTTCCGCTTCGACAGCAGTCTGTCGCGCTGCACCGCCTTCATGTGCTTGGTGTTCATCGGTCGCTTGCGTCTCCTGAGAGCTGAGAAGAACCCTGAGTTTCCGAAGCTGGTCACCTTCTCGCGGTTCTTTTCGCGAGACTTTTCGCGCGCAGCCGAAGACGAAGTCGATGACGGCTGCTTCTTTCGGCCCGACTTGAGGGCGTGGCCTTGACGATCGCTTCCCAGAAGTTTTTCACTGTGTTGAAGAAACAAACAAGACAAGAGATATATGCATATTTGCCGCTAAGTGAATTCAACATATACATTGTCTCTCCCTCCATATTGATGGCATTCATCTCTGTTAAAAGTATTTCTTCTGCTGTCTCAAACATAATAAATCTTATTATTATCATAAAATAAGCACAACATGTAATACGTTCATCATTTTCCCAATAATCTATTACACGGACAGAACCTGATGTCTTTTACACTCAGGTTCCAGGAATGGTAAATTGGTAATAAGTATTGGTATAAATCTTTACAAAATCGTTGTGAATGTAATTCAATTTTGAGGGAACAAACCTAAAAGAGAAACGCAATGGAAAGTCAGAAATACTATCCCACAAAGGCTGACATAGTTCTATACGTACTTGCATCCGTCTGTGGTCCCATTACTGCTACTGTTGCTCCTATTGGGTGCGAGCTCGCTAAAACTCCCTACGTGCATCCGAACAAGGTTTGAGGTCGTCATCGAGCTGCGCCGGTTTCTCTCCGGCTTCAGCAGAATGATGTACGTCTTCGGGAAGAACAGGCAGGCCAGGGTGACGGTGGCGCTGAGGCTGACGGCGAAGCACACGACAATTTCCTTCAACTCGCTGCCGAAGTAGAGGGGAATAAATGCCAGCCACACCACACAGGTTGTGTACATCGTGAAGGCGATGTACTTGGCCTCGTTGAAGTTTTCGGGCAGGTTGCGCGTCTTGAAGGCGTACAGCGTGCAGAGCGCGACGAGCAGGGAGTCGTAGCCCAGAGGTGCCACGAACCCGAAGGTCGTCGTGTTGCATATGAGGCGCACCTGGTTCAGGGCCGGGTAGTCGTAGATGGCGGCCGGTCTCTCCAGGATCAGCATGGCGACAATGATACCGACCTCGATGCTGATGACGCCGAATGTCATGACGACCTGGGCGGTGCCCCCGAGGAAGCGCGGTTTCCTCGTCAGGATTTTCTTTTTGGAGCCAGCCAGGATGCGTGCCATGCGGTTGGTGCGCACCACCAGCGCCGCGTAGCAGATGCAGAAGCTGAGCCCGAGGCCGATGCGGCGGAAGTAGCAGACCTCGGTCGACGGCTTAGCGATGTACGGGAAGGTGACGAGAAAACACATGTAGATGCCGGCGAGCAAGATGTAGCTGTTCTCGCGGCTCGAGGCCTT
Source organism: Diadema antillarum (assembly GCF_040938485.1). Lineage (NCBI taxonomy): Eukaryota > Metazoa > Echinodermata > Echinoidea > Diadematoida > Diadematidae > Diadema > Diadema antillarum. The sequence continues at coordinate 585,612 of NW_027271249.1, read as the reverse complement.
GACCAGGGCCGTGTCGTTGTGGCGGATGAAGGTGACGGTGACGAAGACAGTTAGGAGGATGCCGAAACAAGAGAAGCAGACAGCTGCAATGGCCTGGCCCTCATACCACTTCATGTACTCCGCCTCGATCTGGTAGCAGTCTGAGCAAGACAGAGATGAGAACATAAAAAACTAAAGATTTTATTTGCAGGAAACCACCTCTTCACTTTAGAAGCTTGGAAATCGACCCACTTTTCGCAATATTACTCTTTTTTTCTTTTTTTTTGTCTTCAAACAAAGGTGTTTCTGAAGATCTGGAGTTCAACTCATATTCGTTTATCTATTCATTTGAGACTCAGATATTAGCTCGAAGATAAGTGCTTGACGGGGAAACAAAAAGAAATTTGCATGTCATTTTGGAAATAACGAGCTGTGGCGCACGATCCTGTTAGCGATGGTAAACACGGTAAAGATAAGGATTTCAGTGATCGGAATGATGATGACAACGAGATGTGTATAATTGAAAATGCGTCTATCAAAAAGTTTTTTTTTTTTTTGTCAATACAACAAAGCGGAAGGCAGATTCGTGCTTCCCTAAAATTATACTAATGAATAATATTAATATAGGTTTTCCCGGCCAATTTCGCACTTTTGTCAGTCCATTTGATAAAAGGTTCATTCAATTTAGTGAAAATCGTCGTCACTGCACATTCTGTCATTCGAAATTGCAAGTTGGTCGTTCAATTTAGCATTTCGATCAATGAAATTTGCACATGTGCCTTTCGAATTCGTAAAACGAGCATTCAAATTGGCACGTGCTCTTCAGTCATTCAAATTCGCCAACACTGGCCGAAAGGGATATTTCAGTCATTTAATTTCGCGTATGGGCAGTCAAATTCCTAACATGTTCATTCAAATTAACGTCATGTTATTTCTCTTTTGAAAAGGTGATAACATTTAAACGCGTATTTCTATGTGACTTTTTGTTTCATCCACGCACTGTTAAGCAGTAAAAGTATCATATTTTTTACCATATATAACTCGAGTTTGTTGTCCTGTAACGCCCCTTTTCTTTCATACATGTCATTTTAGGCCTACATGTACCAATACTACAGATTAACTTCATCTTCTTACAGTCATGACAGCACAAGTTAGATACAGACGTATTTCTCAAGAAGACAGAAAAAGAATTATAGGAACATTTGATGATCATAACCTTGACTTCCTAGAACTGGCCGACACACTCGGAATAAAGCACTCAACGGCCAGATAAGTTGTGGCCACATGATGCACTATATCTTCGGACTGGAAGAATCACTAAGCACATTGAAGAAAAAAAAACAGTTGCCAAAATCTCTAAAATAAGTACGAAAATATGAAATGTAATGACGCTTGCAAAACAATAACTGCGTTGACAAAAAAGAAAGAAAGAAAGAACCAAAGCATAAACATGCGTGCTAAATTGACTGCAAAAGATGTTAAATTGGATGCCCAAAAATGAATTTGAATGAACGAGTGCGGCATGTCCGTGATCACGTGACCATATCATTCTAAATTGAATGAACGAATAACGAAATGGTGCTTGTTTTACGAATTTCAATTGAAAAAGTGTTAATTAGAATGAGGCTAAAGGTAATTTGAATGCTCCAAAATGAATTTGAATGAAGAAATCATAAAACTGAACTACCGAACATGTCATCTACGCTAAATTTCGCTAAATTGAATGCAGCAATTAGGAAATGGACTGACAAAAGTGCGAAATTGGCCGGGAAAACCTATAGTAATAATAATAATAATAATAATAATAATAATAATAATAATAATAATAATAATAATAATAATAATGATAATATAGTAACAATAATAACACTGATAATTAACAGTGCTTATATAATTAGGATCTGGCCAACGTAATTTGGAAAGGGGCAGGCAGTGATAACCGGTCCGATCATCAGCGCACAGTGACTCGCAGTGGTTAGGTTCATACGTTCTTGGGAACGATGGATTTCGTCATTTACAGGTACGTGTTTTTTTTTTCTTTTTTTTAAAGGTATGATGTCATTCCATCTGGTATTATCGTAAGCTCTACGTGAATGTACGTCTCAGCCGTTAAACCAATGCGCACGTGTGGTGCAAAACGAAATAACTGGTGGAAATCAGGCCAAGCGTTTCACCTTCAACCAGGCTCGAGCGAGGGGCGACCTTCAATTCAATAAATGGATCAAGGATATTTTCGGTAGAGTATACCCACACCAGAAGAAGGATTATAAGGACAATACTTATTGTGATACCAGACGCAGATTGAGAGGGGGGGGGGCATCAAAAACATCTGGAGATATCACTAGTGAATAATGAAGTTGAGAAATGCTGATTGACAGGCACGATTTACTATCCGTGTAGGTGTGTATACGGTGATACATCATCAACCCCGTAATGGGACCTTTAATGCAGGTACATATGGCGTGATATTCATAAAGGACTTACAACTTAATTTTCAAGTTCATATACATACATACACACGGTCACACATACTGTTATATATATATATATATATATATATATATATATATATATGCATGTTTATGTGTGTGCAAGAGAAACCCTGCATCACAGTGGAGGTCGGAGATGTAATTTTTAGAATTTAAATTTCAGCATAAAACTTATTGAAATTGGACGCTCTTACGCATCAAAAGCAACTATAGAATGTCCAGCGTGGAGGAACATAGGGCCTACGGAGAGGATATCACCTGGTATTCAAATAAATAACAATCATGGGTGTTGGCGTGCAGAATAGGCCTACAAGTGAAATCAAAACTCCATTTCAACACACTGTGAAGGGATTAGTAGCTAAGCCGCAATTTGGGATAGTCGTCAACAACACTGTATTAATATTAATGGTTAATGTTATACTATCGAAGCTACTGCCCACATTTTTCATATTTCTCTAGGATTTTCATTCACAATTTCACGTACCCGATAGGTGAAAGATCAATTTGAGAAATATAGAAGGTGTACAGAAATACTTCTTGTACTTTCTTACCTATACTTTATAGATAAGGGAACAAAGACTAAAGCTGTCAGGCTCACTGGAAAATCATTCCATTTAGTAGCTGTTTTTTAATGCAAGATCACAATACAGGCACGAGAAAGCGACCATTGCCTCCCCACCCCGCCCCCCCCCCCCCCCCCCCGCTCTCCTGCATACACACCTACGCACAAATCATGTTCTTCTTTCTCTGTCCACTCAGGACGGGTGAAAAAATAAGAAGAAATAAAATACGAACCAAACTTTGCTACTAATGGCTGTTAATAGAGAGGTTGTGCTGTCTTTATCGCTGCCTGACCACAGAATTTCTGCACCGTTCGGTTTTCACCGTGAAGTAACTTTGCATCGTTTTTTGTACCTTGCTCCTCACTTATATACATTTCATCATTATCATCATCCTGTTGTCATGGTAACGCGGCAGAAAAAAAAAACAACAGTCAGAAGCGAGTTGGGTGTGACAGCAATGTCGACATGTTGCGGGTGGCGGCGTCTTTGGCTTGATGACCACGCAGCCTTGAGAAGCCCCCGGGAGAGAATCTCTGATCAATGCGATAGGTGGCCCGCCGGACGCTAAACTATCTTGGCATTTGCCGGTCGGCTTCCTCTCAACTGAACTCGGTATATGGCCAGACATAAGAAATACGGCTGCAGGCGACCTCACATTTACTCTGTTTATCACCCCATCCATTTGAACATCATACAGTGTACCGACCCATAGCCTCTCCCGTAGCAAGGATTTCACGCTACATAATTCTTCGCGTACTAATCTCCCACCCCTTTCCCCTTGCAACCGGTTTCACGGCTATCTCTAACTACTTTCACTTTGCACTTTAGTCTCGAAGCAAGTATGCTAAAAAAGAAAAAAAGCCCAAGCCGCAGACTACAGGCAGCAAAGAAACAAAAAACAAACAAAAGGCAAATTAAGGTAAAGGTAGTTGGCATGGTAAAAGTCGCTGAGAATGAATAGCGCCCGCAGTGTTCGATGTGAGAGACCGAAGGCCATTGATCCTGCCGATAGCCATAATACAAGCCCATCAAGCTTCGAGATGTTACAAATGAGCACGTCTGGTTCGAAAGGTCGTAACCACCCTTTGTGAGCCACCCGCGGAGTTAAATCTAGAGAAAAACGTGTTCCGCCCCCTTCTCTCTTTGCTTTGTTGTTGTTGTGGGGTTTTTGTTTTCAGGGGTAATGGGGTCAGAATTTGCAGTTGTTCAAGCTATGATTAGTAAGGCCCTTGGTATAACAGCAAATATTTGGGAAAAATCGAATTTCGCACTGTTTTCTCATATGTCAAAGTATGTTACGATCTACCTTAGATAACTCCAAGTGTAGAAAACATACTTCTGATTACATCAAATGTATAACTTCTTAGAGTGCGCATTGATGCCATAATTAGAACAACAGAGCCAAGATATTGTCACAAAATATGAAGCGAATACTATTAAGATAGTGGGATTTGCGAAGGGTGTCGATGCAGTATGTTATAGCTTGATGATGGTAATATCGTCAGCAGTTTTCTTTTTCTACCCCATTTTAATTCATTCAGAGCTCCACTATAGCATTTCAGAAAGTCATATCCATTGTGACATTATGAAGGGATACTTGCTTTCAGTTTTATCAATATAGTTATGTGCTGGATGAGAAGTAGAGGCAATATTGCTCGAAGTGTTGGCGAACGTAATTACGGTAGAGTAGGTGTAACAGAATAAGTGTATTAGATACATTGCAAATTAATGACACTAACATAATGCGTCACGAAAAGTTTATTACTATATAGTCAAACTTTAGCAGTGCGTTAATTGTCAGAGATATGAATAATGAATATCAATACGATGGTACTCTTTAACATGAATAAATGAGTGGAAACACATACGACAGTCATCAGAGGCGGAGGCTGGGATTAAAAAGCAGGTAGAAAAAAAAAATGCTGTGAACTAGTCTTACCGTCCAATTCCTCCGTTGGCCACCATCCCTGATGGCACGCGACACACGTATACTCGTTCAGCATGTATTCGTTTTCTTGGCAGGGTACACAAGCCCAGCAGCACTCAACGTTGTCACGTATATCCTGCGGTGTAGAAAAAAAAAACGCATAGCCGAGAGTGAAAATTGATGTCATTTTTTATTCAAATCACTACTCTATGGGCTCTTTATACAGGTAGTGATGGAATACCAATAGGAAACAAGGGCATTATGATAATGGGCGTCTTCACACACACATTGCATTCCATTAAGATCCCAGTATACAGACACTGTGTGAGTGTGCAAAATGTAGAGTGTAATACCACCAGAGTATATATAGCGGGAACACGTGAATAAAGTATGTGCATATCTTCTTTATTGGTTTGAAAGAGAGATTGTAACTCCTATAGACTTAGAGGTTTCTTCAACGAAACCGTGTTATGAACGTGCGGATGAGAACTCTTGGAGTTGGTAGAATGATAGCGGGTTTGTTTGTACTATGAGATCAATTAGGACAGTAATTGTAATTACAGTTCGACCTCGATTATCCGGCCTCCTTTTATCTGGAAATCTCTGTTATCCGGACGCGTTCACGCAATGAAGGACTTTTTTTTCATCCAAAAATTGAGAAAAAAACAGTGACTTTAACATCTTTTCATGGATCTACTTCACTAATTTCATAAGATGTGCATGATAGGTTTCTCAATATCTAATGAGGTAAAACATGTATGATTTTCACAAAAAGGTATACTTTATTTTTGTGAAGAAGGGAATACAATTTTGCGCAGGCTAGCATAGATTACACCACCGTTGCGGGGTACGCTACCTGCCTAGCTGCCAGTGCACTGGGACGGCAGCTTGGACGGCAGCTATATACATTAACCTTGTGTCTACCATATCCGGCCAATTCGCTTATCCGGATGAGCGCCGGTCCCGACATGGCGGGATAATCGAGGTCGAACTGTATAAAGGCCACAGTACGGTGGTAATATTGATGATATGTGAACTCTGATGGTGATCAGTCTTGTATACAAATAGCAAAATAGCAACATTGATAATGGTATGTTTCTAGCGCTGAGTGGTGTTATGACCGAATACAGATTCATTCAGTGAGGAAGGGGGAGGGGGGCATGAGCATTAATGATAAACGATACTGCTGCTATAAAGTCACAACATTCCGTTCTCAGATATGCACAGGCAACCTGCCTACTCCGGCTATTTCTGTGAAGGATAGCCCGTTGCTACTGATCCCCTCGTCTTCAATAGTGGATATTCTAAATACAGGCGTTTGCGTTAATTAACTTCATCAATAAAGGTACTAGTTGTGAGTGGTTCTTGCTCGATCCATCACACAAGCTTCATCAAACGGAGCCCGAAGTATTCTTCTCGAGAAGTTGGAGGTTGAAAAAAACCTGCCCTAGCTGACCTATACGCTAATTATACGACAAACTTTATCACTGACCGATAGGTTATCGCAGTGTTGTTGTTTTTTTTTTTTAATGGAAGACGTGACGTCTATCAGGGTGTTTAGATTTAAAATTGACTTCTGTTATCTTTTTTAACTAAATTTTGCGCAGTTATGATAGGGATTGTTAGTTTGTGTGCATAATATGAACAATTGTGTGTGTGTGTGTGTCTTTCTATCTGTCTGTCTGTCTGTGTGTGTGTATTGTGTGTATATATTGCCTGTCCACGTGGTGATAAAGGGCGTACCATACAAGACATCAATACCAGTGTCAAACATGTACATAGGCCCACGAGATTGACATTATATCCCGGGGCTTAATGATTATGTCGGTCTCGGGGACCAGTTTTTTCTTTTGTCTTTTTTTGCTTAGTATGGGACTCGCGAGCACTGTTTACCTAGCGTTGGACTCGTGGGCCTTATTTGCCTGGTGACAAGCTCATGGGATGTATGACTCGTGGGGGTCGAACTCCTGACGTGCACCTTGAAATACTTGGTATGCGTTATGCATGCTTATCATAACAACGCATAGCAGATGTTTCAATGTTTATAAGACTAAGATAGACCAAAAAGGTTGAATGTTGCTAGTTTCTCGTCGTCTGTCACAAAATGTAGAATAGGTTATCGAGGTAATTTGAAATTGAAATGAAATAAAATGGGGAAAAAATGAAATGATAGTAATTGGTTCAACCCCACCATGTTTCGGTTTCCCTAAAGTTGATGTGCTTTTATACGAAATCATTTTTTCTCATTATGCCGTTGTTCCAAGAATTAACCCATTAGTAAATGTACCGCTCGAAACCGCCAGTCTACTTTTTTTTTAATAGTTTATGCTTCACTATTCTTATTATTTTCACATAGAATATATTATTACGTACTTTGAAAGAGGTCGTGGGTCAACAAAAATATGTCAGAATTATTTCAGTGACACACAACTGTCTTGGTAAAGTCTTAATAGGCTTTTAAATAAACATAACTTGTGATAGAAAAAAAAACACGCAGTGATCTATTTTGTTTAATTCAGAAAGTTGTCAAAATGAGAGTAATATTGTTGTACCTTCCAAGGAACAATAGGCCATTATGTACGGAATCTTCAGTTGCCAAGGGGTTAACATGAAATATAAACGTATGATATATATATACATATATATCAAAATACAATTATTTCATAATACTATACTGCCCAACAAAAATTGAAATTGAATGACTTTTCATTTTTTAGAATTAAGCTTAAATCTTCTCTGCACTTTATTCTGTACTCTTTTAATCCGTTGCAATTTCTTATTCTCAGTCTATCTCTCTCTCTCTCTCCCTCTCTCTCACTTCCTCTCTCTTTCTCTCTCTAAGTATATATATATATATATATATATATATATATATATATATATATCATCTCTCTAGGTATATATATATATATATATATATATATATATATATATAATCGTATATGTTCATATACAGTTGTCAGAGAAGAGAGTTAGAGCGATGCTCTAAAGGTGAGCAATCTGCAGCAAAAGCGTGGCTGCATTACCGCTGTCTTCCATCCATTCATGGTCACGTCCCGTAGCGTAATCTCAATGTAGCCTTGATTGAGAAGGCGATTGAGTGGATAATCAGGTATCGCCGTATCGTGATTTATGACGTCATTGAGCCCTGTAGTCCGTTTACGGATTCAGCTTCGACGCAATAATGATAATATATGATACGTATAGCAACGTGCATGATTGCATAGTTCAATAGACTATTGAACGAGAAATTGGCCAAAAGCACGAGTGCTGGTATTGCTGAAATAGTGACGTAAGCTGTCTTGCAGCCAATGACAGCAGTGGATATAAAGCGACAATGCTCCTCCTCTCCTTTTAGTGATTTTCGAATTTCTTATCTATCCAGGAGTATCAAACTATGGTATTTAATCAAGGGTAACATGCCATATAATACTCATGTAGAAATCGAGAGAAAAAAACAGACTTTCTTAAAGTTTATTTCACATAGTAGCACAGCACTCCCTTGCATCTTTTTGTTATATCATAACATACTGAATAATAATAATGATAATAATAATAATAATAATAATAACAATAATAATAACAATAATAATGGTAATTATAGTAATAATAATAATAATAATTATTATTATTATTATTATTATTATTATTATTATTATTGATATTATTATTATTATTATTATTATTATTATAATCATAATCATATACTAATAACAATAATAATAGAATAGATAAATAACAATAATACAAATAATGATAAAAATAACTATAGTTATAAAAACTACCTTTTGTGAGAGGCAAAGACATTTTAGCTACATTCCTAAAGAAGCCATCAGCCCAGTAGAGCCAAGCTTATGATGACGGTTTCCTGCTTCCTTGTTGGATCAAATGTTTTGCCTTTTCTGTATTTGTATGCGACCATTAATGTTTCACAGTGATGTTGTTATGCATGTAGTATAAACTGCACTTTTGTATTGCTCCTTTGTCATTTGGTTATGTTTTGCTTAAATTCATTTTAATTTGATTTGAGAAGCAGAATAAATACAAACGAACGAACATACGGGCCGCACTATCCGAATAGCCCAGGCAATACCATTATAAAAAATGTTCCTTCACTACATGGCGGATTCTGAAAAAAAAAAATATATCAGTCACAGAGGAGAGTTTGGGGAGGCCTTGTAACGGGTTAAGGTTCCAACACTGTCCAATTGAATAAATCTTTTGTTGATCTTCACGTCAACTTTGTTTATTTCATTAATGTTTATATATTCAAGTTTTTTGACGCAAAGTATTGGAAGTTTGCTCGGGGACCGATCATTCTAAGTTCACTGGGACAATCTAGCCCCCTTTCCGTGACTCCTTAAGAACTCGGACGGGGTGATGATCTTTGACGTTAGTTCACTTCTTATTAACTTTTCATCCGCGGTATTTAAACTCAGCGTTTATTGCGTGTCGCCGAGCAGGATTTATTGCTTTTAATTTGGGAGGTAAAAGTATTAAACATCCGACGAGCTCAAAATGCCTGGAAAATGTGTTTAAGTTCATTGATTGTTAAAGTTGGTACCGCGCTACGCGATTAAAATTTTGATTCAATTATGTTCCCGAGGCGCCACACTTAATTCCCTTCTTTTTGATCCTCTTTCTATGGGTAATTTGCATGTTAATGCCCCCTCTCCGCCTAGAAGACCTTGAAGCATTGAGTAATCTTTCTGTAGACGTTTTGCTTTGCAGACCTCTTTTTTCATATACTTTGGATAAGAAAAAGAAAGAATAAGAATAAGAAAAAGAAGATTATTGCAGCAAAAATATTATGTTGTGTTTCTCTAGTACATGATTTACAATAACCTTTCTCTTCTGTTTTTGTGAAGACGATTGACATCAGTTTATACCTGCTAAAGATTCGATTTCTGACATATTAATGTTATAATATTCAATTCTATATACTATTGCTGGACTATTGCAATTTAACAATGTGTCTACTATGGACAGTAACAGATGTATACATGCTTTGAAATCAACCTGTAATATCAATATAGTCGCCTTGAGGTTTGATCTGTGTATTTAACATTCTTCAGGCAGAGACGCAATCCTCTGTCCTGTTTTTCGCGTCCTTTTCTACTTTATTTTCTTCCCTTACTTTGTTTTCACAGCCGTGCTTTGTTGGAGAGGGAGGGAAAAAAGATATGAAATATCTTACAGTCTCTCATGACATTGCATCGTCTTTTTTTTTTTTTGTCTTCTTTTTTTTTTTATTGAAACGAAGAGGAAATATAAAGAACAAATACCCAGAAGAGCAGACAGGACTAAACAAGAAGAATTCAGGATTTGTCCCGCAAAACACTCCTCCCAAAGATATTCCGCCGCGTGATCCGACACCGCCAGGCATGGACATTTCTTCCGACTCAGACATCATCGGAGCTCGCCAGCTGCTTCTGGGCGGTAACGAAACGCTGAGCCGCCGAAGTCTATTGCGCAGAGACACCAGTCAGAGTGGTGTGGCGAATAGAGGTATTATTTTGATGCAGCAAAAAAGCGATTTTCTTCTAAGATTCCGAGCTATTTTGGGGAGTGATATTTTCGGGGAGAAATTGCTTGAAACTCTTCTATGGAGTTAGATTCGTGTTATGTGTTGTTGCGTGACTGAGTCGAACGTCTTTTCGATGTATAGTATCTGCCACCTATACTCCTTTCATTTTATCAACTTTATCCTTATCCTTATCCTTTTAACCCGTTGAGGTCGAGCTGATTTTGCTATAACACACATTTCCAACAGACATACTCGGGTACACTTTGGACTATTCTTTAACGGGTTGACTTCAATGTAACTAGTTATACGTCTTGTTTACTCATTCTTCCATTATAGAGTCATCGAAGCACAAGAAGACATTCATGCTTTGTCGTGATTTATGCCACTGCTTATCGCGTTGTCATATTACTTGATACATTTTGATTTGCTTTGATCGTTCCAACGGAAAGCTGAGTCGACGTTGCCGATAATGATCGCAGAAACTTTTCCAGTGCTGGTGGGGATCACAAATTAATGTCAGGTGATCGCTGAAGGAGGCAATTCTTTCCCAGTGGATTAACCTGTTTCATACAAGAGATTGAGAAACTCCGTTAGACTTTCTACAGGAAACAACAGGTAACCGTAGTGGGGTCATCCCACGAGCTCGATATCCACGAGTCATATAGCCCAAGAGTAAGACACTGGGCACATAGGGCCCACGAGCTCAACACTAGGCTAAGCACCATGATAAGCACCGTGATATGATAATAATGTCCAGCTCGTGGACCGTTTTTTTTTTTTGCCTACACTGCAAAAAGTCCGGTGTTAAATAGTGAACACCGAGCTGGTGTTAAATTTTCGGTGCTCATTTATGGTGTTAAATTAACACCTCCTGGTGTCATTTCCAAATTTTAAACTGTTTTTTGAAGAGTTTCTTAGTAACTGCACTTCTGTTGATTTTTAATTTTAACAAGACGATCAAGAATTTTACATTAAAATACTAGATTTTTGAAAAAAATGTGAAAATAAATTTACACCAAAATAACACCAGCTGGTGTGGTCTCTTATTGAAGCTGGACGGGTGTTAAACCATTGATATTAACACCAACAAATATCAAATCAACACCATGTGGTGTCATTTTTTGATTTAACACCAGTACAGTGTCAAAATAACACCAGATACAGTGTCAAATTAACACCACGAAGTGTCAGGTGAACACTTTTCAACACCATCACAGTGCATTTTCAACACCTGTGGGTGTGGTCCTTTATTGAAGTTTGACCGGTGTTAGATTTAACACCCGTGGTGTTAAATCTAACACCGATGTTTTTACAGTGTAGTGTCAAGCTCGCGAATCTTATTTTTGCCTTGTGTCTATAGCTCGTGGACCGTAACGCTCGTGGGCCCATCTTACATGATGTTAAGCTCATAGGCCTTGTCCACTTCGTGTGTATAGCTCGGTTGTGTGCCTCGTGAGTTGTGTAACTCGTGGACCGAATGATTTTCGGGTTGTATGACTCATGGGCGTTGTGTTTGTGACATGCACCCACGTATAACTAATGGGCGAAGACGGATTTGGATTAAGGGACACAAAGGATTAATGACGCACACCTGTATCTTATCAATGCCAATGACTTTGGTCATCCATTTTCAGTATTCGCATTAGACAGGCAATGATTTGTATGTAGATCAGATAAAAATGGAATTTGCAAAGTCACTTCATGGAAACGTTTGATATACTGAACTAACATTATAGAATAAGATAGCAAATAAAGGAAGCGAAAACCACTCGTAAATTTATTTGATTAAGAAATCAATCAAATCAATGAAAAGAAACCATGGATAATTATGTTATCATTGATCGAAAATGTATACCGCATGATCTTACTTAAAGCAACCGACTTCATCAAGGAAAGGAGAGAGAGAGAGAAAAAAAAGAACGCGCGAAGAATGACAAAAACGTATGCGGGACCTTCTCAATGACGGGCAAGTGTGTAACGTTATACACAAAACAGATTGCGGGGGATTGTATTGGAGAGATACCGTCCTTGTGGGTAAATTGATGCCGTCAAATCCAAGGAGTCAAAAAAAAAGAAGAAGGAATAAATACTGTTAAGAAATAGAGAGCTATATAGTTACGACGGCAAAACGCACAGCGAAAGAAACCGATATGATATTCGAATACGAGACGCGAAATTAAGGTCGCATAGCAAAATAAGGTAGACTTAAAGGAAATTAGAAGACGCCATCGAAACACCGATTTGAGGTATAAAGCATCAAGTGACGGCCGCTCGCAATATGTGAGGGTCAACGTACTATACATAATATTGTAATTCCTAATTATCTTAAAGGCACTTTACGTGAAGTAAATTATACACATTTGAGCTAAGTGGAAAGATGTTTCAACATCGCTAACTCTTGCTGTGACCACGGGCCTGATACAGCCCATTAATTATCACGCGTTTGTGCAAGTCGGCAGCAAAAAAGCAAGTATGGTGTATACATTTCATTCGGCCGATTAGTCTGCTTGTTTTAATGGGAAAAATGGGGAGTTGTCGATGAATAATAATCGCAGAGGGGGGATTTAAAATGCTCCAGCTTTGTACTTAAATGGCGTATCTCTATCAGAAACATTCACCTCGCATTTACGATATTACAGACTAAGTAACTTACTTCAACTGACACAAGTAGCCTTTCCCTTGTGAACACCGGGGGTTTTATCTCAAGACTGTTCTTGTTGATGATGGAAAATTATAATCCTAGATATGTGACATAATTATGTGCAAATAATGGCAGTATTTGTGTCTATCTGTGACAGTATTCTTTTAACCCAAAATGACACGTGGATGTGTCTCTCACACAAAGTGTATTTCACTTACACTGCAAAAAGTCCGGTGTTAAATTTGAAACACCGAGCTGGTGTTAAATTTTCAGTGCTCATTTATGGTGTTAGATTAACACCTGTGGGTGTCATTTCAAAATATAAATTTGTTTTTAAATAGTTTCTTAGTTACTGCACTTCTTGTTGATTTTGAACTTCTACAAGACGATCAAGAATTTTCCGATAAAGTACTTGATTTTCGAAAAAATATGTAAACACATTTACGCCACAGTATCACCAGTTGGTGTGGTCTCCTATTGAAGCTGGACGGGTGTTAAACCATTGCAATTAACACCACCGATATCAAATCAACACCATGCGGTGTCATTATTGAATTAACTCTAGCGCAGTGTCAAAAACATCACCAGATACATTGTCAAATTAACACCACGAAGTGCCAGGTGAACACTTTTCGACACCATCACAATGCATTTTCTACACCTGTGGGTGTGGTCCTCTATTGACACTTGATCGGTGTTAGATTTAACACCCATAGTGCTAAATCTAACACCGGTCGATATTTTTACAGTGTATGATCCTGATAATACATTGTCTTGCGTGATGATGTAACACTGTGTATGACATTAATACATTGTCAATGATGATTTTACTGCTGTAAAAGTCCTGATCCTTGTCAATATTCATGATGTGAGGTAAATTCTTATTTTAACAAATTTCCACTTTGTTTAACATCGGTATATTGCATTGTTGTACGACACGCACACGGAGAATTCTCATGGAAGAATTGTTATTGAGTTATCGCACGAGGATAAAATTTGACAGACTTACATTTGCAATTACACCGAATTTTAGTGTACTCCTGTGTACAGATAGGAAATCAGTAATTATTGTCAAGGTACTGTATTATTAACACGTAACTAGAACGCTGTATAGAAGACTCGGGTTTTGCGCCAAAACCAACCGCCTGTATACGAATCGAATCAACTGTCCGGCATTACAGACATAGCGCAGATTACTGACCTTGGCGTGGTGTGGCGGACATGGGTCACTGCAGTACGACCTGGTCATCGTCGTCGAGCCATTGTTCCACATCATCATGGAGTCGTTCATGGTCAGTAAGCCGTCTTGCCAGTCTCCCACAGTTACGTAACCAAACTGACCGTCGTCCAGTCGTTGGAAACTGTAAATGTCGTATCTACGAATTCAATTTCAATTTAAATGTTAATCTATTTCCGCAAAGGCTTTTCTTTTTCAAGAATACAATGTACAAACGGAAAAAAAAAGAATAGCACATGCTCATAAACAATAAAAGTCATGTTCACACAAAGAATGAAACTGCATGACTGGAATGGTCCGTCAGTCAACATTTGGGGAAGCATCCATTCCATTGTTTTGAAATTGAATGCATCAACAAGCGTTTTCTATCAATATTGCAAAATACCAGGCTTGCTGCCATGCGGCTGAGCTGGCAAGCACCATTTATACGGATTGCATGAATAACCATCACATCACAGATGCTCATCTCAGTGAATCTAAGATATGCATGTTATCACCTTTTTGATTGTTTTTTGTTTTGTTTGTTTGTTTGTTTTTTATTTACGCTCAAAATGAGACTATACAAACGGGCTTATTGGTTAAAGTAGGGGGTCATACTCGTCTATCGGTAATCGTTACAACATTGTGGTATCGTCATGACGAATAGAGGTCATGCATATATGCATTTTATCCATCGATTACCTGCCGGGAGGGTCTCCGTTAGCGTCGAACTTGATGTGGTCGCCGGACACGCCCAGGAAGGAGACGTTGAAGAGGACGTCGAGCAGAACGCGCCCGTCAATGGGTAGCATCCCCGGACAGAGCCCGACAGCGCCCTCACCGCAGATCTTCTGCTGTAGATAGTGCAAGCCGTAGGCCACCGCGTAGATGGCGTTCACTACGAAGCTCATTTTCGTGTCCTGGTCGTAATTGAGTTCATTCAAGGCTTCCTCGCCTAAAAGAGAGAGAGAAAAAAAATAAAAGGGGGATATCAGCTCAGTGTAGGATTAAAGCCTGATCTGGGGCAAAGGGCTTTGGCTATCAAACTACTGAAAAAGAAAACAGCTATGGTTTTTGTACTTCTGTGACACAAGAAATTAGGTTTAGAAAGTAGCTATCATCTTCGAGTCGTCATCCTAAAGTATTTGAATAGAGATAATTATATCTTGCTGCATATTTGACACAGTAATAGTATTTGCAATTGCATTCGTAAGAGCAGAGGTATAAACTAATCAAGGACTGCGGGAAAAAAGCAACAACAAGGTAATTCTCATCGGTCTTCTAAATATAAATTGTTTAATTCTTCCAAAAAAACAAACAACAACAACAACGAAAGAACAGTAACAAAGCTGGAAAAAAAGAACTGGTTTCGCAACGGTAACGACGGTATGGAGTTTGCATACACAGCTTTTCAATAACGTCTTTCACATGGGAAATAAAGCCACAAGCCGTTTTGTTAAATGTTTCCTTGCAAATGTGATGCAATGCATGTAATGACGTGGAAATACTTTTTTGACATGCTATGGAATTGATTAATTTCATGGACAATTTTCTCCTACTTACAACAAATGTACCCTTTTATAATGACATTTGATATTTCAGAATGACAAAATGAAAAGTCACCAACACGAAGCAAACGTTATGATTTATGACTTGAATTCTTGTACGATAGCAGATGAATATGTTCATTGAAAGAGAAAAGTATACGTGGGTTCTGCGGAGGTCGTATGATTTATCATGTTTTCAAAAGTCAAACGAAAACTCATCCATATTTCAACATGTTCAGGCATCAGACGTCAGCCATTTGTCAGCAGGGACATGGCGGACGTGCTTGAAGTCAGTGCTCTCAGAATCCATCGCAAACTGGGCTAAACGCCATTTTTAAACACTTTAAAGTAAGTCCATTATCAGATAGAGCAAAATTAAACCTTTCCCTTATACCTCATCCCAACATATCAAGAATATTCTTGAAATTTTGACTAGATATATCCCGTCTTTTCTTATCGTTTTGTTTGCTTTTTAGAATCTTTAATCGCAAATATCTCAACTTATAACAAGAATGAAGCTAGCTCGTTTTGCAATAAAACTCTTCATTTAAAAACGTTTCGAAGGTGATTATTGATAATAAGACAGTGGTCTTTTCAAGACATCTGGGCTTTGCTGAACATGGTATTGTGATTCCACCCGGTTGATTTCTCGGACGGAAGCCTATATCGCGAACATGGAGAGATTGAGAGGGAGTGAACAAATCTAAAAAGATCACACTTTCCCGTTGGGGGGGGGGGGGGGGGGGGGGGCTTGTAGATTAGACCGAACATTCATTGATGTTATCGTCAGCATCTCCATCTGCGAGAATGAGTGTCGCGCCAAAAACAGTTGTACGCCCTACAACACATTGCACCGAGAATGTTGCCTTGGAATTTCAACGGAGACGTCATCTTTGCCGTAACAGTCAACACACGACCACGATGACGTGACTATCTTATTGTCCCTCGGATAGGACATAAAATGGAGGTCCCGTGTGTGAGAAAGTCACAACTCATGCACGTAAAAGATCCCGCTTCATTCATTCATCGCAAGGAGCAGGGTATTTAACCCGGTGAAGTGGTCCCGCCTCACATCCAACTGGACCCCATGGAAGACCAGATTAGTGTCGCTGAATATAGGCTATCCAGCCATCTTTTCAGATTTTTCAAGCAATCAAATGTTCGAGACAAAAACGACGAGGCTCAATGAAATTCGATTTATAGTCTTTTAGCTGCCACTGTGCATTTCATTACCAATGGCTTGAATCATTTCTTCTTCTTTTTTCAGACAATTGGCCACTTGTTTTAAGAATTATCTCTCTTTCAGCACGAGTATACAGATTTAATATACTCACATTAAACCTTCTTTTTTAGTATGTTTATAAATCAATGTGTTAAAAACGTTAGAATATTCTACTTAACAGCTCTGCTTTCAACCGCAACGAGGAGGAAAGAAGCGTTAATTCACGATATGCAAGCCAATAAAGTTATCGTATTGAGAACGATCAGTGTATTTCGCTTAATCGGATTTGACACATGTAGGTCAATTCAAACATGTGCAGCGATGCCGTAATATTTGCTCAGTTATCACGCTGTCATGCGCAATCCATTTAAGCTAAAGGGACATTTCAATGACAAACAGAACGAAAGGCCCTGTCTCAACATCGCTTAGATGCAATAAAATTATTTACATGCATACACGGATACGAATATCTTTCATAGCCTTACAGAATCTTAATCCAGACCTTTTCCAGACATTATCTGATTGGTAGCTAATTGTCTTGATACCTTTTAGCTTGTCCCCACTAATGAGCTTCTTATGAAATAATTTGGTGGTGGATAGAACTACGTCAGGAGATTCTAAGCCCTCGTGCCTAGATGAAATTAATTCAGTTCAGTTTCAGTTCAGTGACATTTATTTCCAGCAGATATAGATATATGCATATGTACATATATATTTATTATTGGAAAAAAAATACAATTATGTTTTCTCCATGTGTTACTCATTTTCACATGTACCTTGTTAATCTACGTTTCTGCAATTATTACAAATATGTTCTGCTTATTCATTGTATATCATTTCTCTGTTTATTTGATTGAAATGAAAATAAATTTGAATCTTGAATCTTGAATATAATATATAGGTAGAGGTAACAATGCAATCAATTTGGACAATCACTGTCATGCTGAGGGCACATCTCTAGAAGTAAAAAACAAAACAAAACAAAACAAAACTTGTGACGAGTGTGCCCTTACATAAACGAATTATTATATGCTGTAACGTTTTTGGTATCATAATAAATTGAGATACAAAACCGAGGTACAATGGTGTACTAGGGACAATAACAGAGACAGAGACAGATGAAGATATCTTCCCCTCCTTTCCCCGATCTTAGCCCCCCTTCCGCCCCCCCCCCCCCCATCTCTCTCCTCGGAGGAAAAAAACACCTGATAAACACACTCTCTGATTCAATAACCACCTGCCGGGGTCATCCCACGAGACCGACAACCACGAGTCATGAGTCACAGAGTCCATGACTTCGACACTAGGCAAATAAGGCCCACGAGTTCGACACTAGTCAAAAAAAGGTCCACGAGTTCGACACTAGTAAAAAAGAGTCCACGAGTTCAACACTAGGCAAATAAAGCCCACGAGTTCAACACTAGGCAAATAAAGCCCACGAGTTCGACACTAGTCAAAAAAGGTCCACGAGTTCGACACGAGTAAAAAAAAAAGTCCACGAGTTCAACACTAGGCAAATAAGGCCCACGAGTTCGACACTAGTCAAAAAAGGTCCACGAGTTCGACACAAGTCAAAAAACAAAGTCCACGAGTTCAACACTTGGCAAATAACGCCCACGAGTTCGACACTAGTAAAGAAAAAAGTCCACGAGTTCGACACTAGGTGAAAACGGCCCACGAGTTCGATATTACATCACGGGCTTAACGTGTCGGTCTCGTGGTCCTTGTTTGCTAATAACGTGTCGAACTCACAGGCCTCGTTTGCCTAGTGTTGAACTCATGGGCTTTATTTGCTCTAATAGTGTCAAACTCATGGGCAGCATGACTCGTGGGTCTCGAACTCGTGACATGCACCCAGGATGCGCCCATTGATCCCATCCATATAGAGCGTGGAGATCGAAGGACTAAGTACTACAATTTTGTTCCTGCTCTTAATTGCTTCTCTTCGCATTTTCTTCATATTCTAGCAATGTCGTCTTTCCTATTCCGTTATTCTTGGGTTAACAACAGTGCTGACTTTAAACGTAGTAGATTGTCATACACAGATGTGTACAAACAATTCTCCCCCCCCCCCCCCCTTTCTTTCCATTTTCACATTACCACTGACTACAGCGACACTACCTTGACCAATGACAGCGTACTCTCCTTCGTGAAGCGGGGGTGGAATTGGCTGCATTTGACTATACTCGTACTCTGTCACTGTCACTGTCATATAGCTTACTTGGATTCCATGACAAATAGTGTAGTCCCCCCCCCCCCCTTGTTCTCGCATGATGTTTGGCGAGCGTGTCCCATCAAAGCCGCCAAAAATCCGTAAAGCATATCCACATCGATCCGATGACTAAATCGAGCGCAACTTCAACAGATATCTCGTCAATTTCTGGACCAAATTCAGGGGATAAAATAGTTTGCAAGGAAAGCAAAGCGCAAATGACAGACGGATGATTCAGGTTTACGTACCGAGGAAGAGCTTATGAGTTCTTCTTTAGAGTCTCGATATTGTGATTTCTTTACGGAGATGAAATTATCACTTATTGTCCTGTATTTTATGAGGAAAATTGTACACGTACCTTAAAATTATATTGTATACTGAGATGATCGTCATGAGTTCTTTTAAAGTGAAACAAAAAAAAATTCACAACATTTGAGTATTTTTTTTAATTGGCTTGTAAATTGATATATTCTGGCAAATTCTTATCACGGGGCAAGGTGTTCGTTGAGGAGAAAACTCTCAGGTGTGTGGTTTATGACGTCCGTCCCTCAATCCACGGGTCATATATACGGAAGGGACATCAAGCCGTCCGTGCAGTGATTACAACAGAGTGTTCATTGCCTCCTTAGGGTGGGATTTCACGGAGCACGCGAACGATTTGCGAAGGACGCGAATGGCAAAATCCAGCATTCGTATATTAGTCTGCAAAAGATCGCCAAACGAACGTGAGGGTTCGGAAGCGTCGTCAATTGTTCGCGAATGTCGTTTTTACTTCGGCGATGATTTCAAAAAAGTTTGAAAATTTTTGCGAACCTTTTCCGCACACTTGGTCGTGATTTGCTCGTGAATTGTTCTCGAAAGTGTCTTTAAAGCCTCGTCATATGCGCAAGACCTTCGCAAGACACGCGCGATGTTCGCAAAATGTTCGTAAACCCCAAACAGACTCCGAAACTTTGGAGAATGTCTCGCGTATGTTACGCGAAATCTGCGAAGTTTTTCCGATCATTTTACGACGTAATCGCAAACTGTTCGCGTACCTTTTGAGACATTCTCGCGAACGTTTGGCGCACGTTTGGGGATGTATGACCTATACGTTTTCTACAAATAAAAATCGTACCATATATCTAAACATCAAACAATCATTAACAACTACAGTAACAAAAGAAATTAAAGACTACCAAAGAAAAAGACATGTTTGATATTAAAAAAAAATAAAAAAAAATCGCAGAATACACTTGATATCAATCTAAAGTATGCAAAATTTCATTTGAACTGTATATAGAGATTATGTGTCGGAGGAACTGCAAAAAAAAAGTGAAATGCTTTACTAGTGGAGATAGGTCCTAGGAAAAAAAAAATGTAGGCAAGCACACGATAGAGAAATGAGAGAAAAAGAAAGGAGAATAGAGGAACGAAAAAAAAAATCAACTTAAAGGTGCATGCTGAATGGTCCCCGTGTTTTAGTCAAATGCGTACGCGGGCGCACGGCGCAAGTTTCCTATAGAGACCTACGCTATCGACTTCTTTTGGCGCTTACGCTTTGGCCCACTTTCCCGAGTCCGAAGAAGTCCGATTCACTGTAGTCAGTGGTCCGATCACAGTTCGGCTTATGATTCGGCTGAGGGGGATGACAGCTTTAGCAAACTTCTTTTGTGATATCATAATAACAAGCACATATGCACGCACCCTGGCATTACTACAGACTGCGCGATGCGCAGAGAAGACAACAAAGGCAACGTTACTTAGCAACACCTACGCACTTTACTCTTGATGACAGCTCTACTTCGGTAATCTTCGGCAGTATCATCAACAGCGCCATCTACACTACCGGGACTATGCCCCTTTAAGACAGCTTCCACCACTCCTTGGGTACATTTTCTCCCATGATTATTGAACATTTTTCGTTGTTCGCATTTCCGTCGCGTGTTCTTCGTGTACGTAACATGCTGTACTTTAGCAATGATACACACGACATTCGCACATACGTCGTGGAAACATCGCGCAAATTGCGCAAGAATAGTTTTCGGCTTCATTGTCGGAACACATTCGGAGAAAAACTTTTCCGAATGTTGGATTTTGTCATTCGCGTCCTTCGCAAATCGTTCTCGTGCTCCGTGAAATCCCACCCTTGGGATTTCACGGAGCACGCGAACGATTTGCGAAGGACTCGAATGACAAAATCCAACATTCGGAAAAGTTTTTCTCCGAATGTGTTCCGACAATGAAGCCGAAAACCATTCTTGCGCAATTTGTGCGAAGTTTCCACGACGTATGTGCGAATGTCGTGTGTATCATTGCTAAAGTACAGCATGTTACGTACACGAAGAACAAGCGACGGAAATGCGAACAACGAAAAATTTTCAATAATCATGGGGGAAAATGTACCCAAGGAGAGGTGGAAGCTGTCTTGAGTTGATTTTTTTTTCTTTCCTCTATTTCTCCTTTCTTTTTCTCTCATTTCTCTATCGTGTGCTTGCCTACATTTTTTTCCATAGGACCTATCTCCTCTAGTAAAGCATTTGATTTTTTTGCAGTTCCCCCAACACATAATCTCAATAATTCAAATGAAATTTTACATACTTAAGATTAATTGTAAGTGTATTCTGCGATTTTTTTTTTTTTTTTGGTATATCAAACAATTTTTTCTCTTTGTTAGTCTTTAATTTCTTTTGTTACTATAGTTGTTCATAATTGTTTGATGTTTAGATGTATGCTACGATTTTTATTATTTTGTAGAAAGCATATAGGTCATACATCCCCCAAACGTGCGCTAAACGTTCGCGAGAATGTCTCAAAAGGTACGCGAACAGTTTGCGATTACGTCGTAAAATGATCGGAAAAACTTCGCAGATTTCGCGTAAAATACGCGAGACATTCTCCAAAGTTTCGGAGTCTGTTTGGGGTGTCACGAAGATTTTGCGAACATCGCGCGTGTCTTGCGAAGGTCTTGCGCATATGACGAGGCTTTAACGACACTTTCAAGAACAATTCACGAGCAAATCACGACCAAGTGTGCGGAAAAGGTTCGCAAAAAATTTCAAACTTGTTTGAAATCCTCGCCGAAGTGAAAACGACATTTGCGAACAATTGACGACGCTTCCGAATCCTCACGTTCGTTTGGCGATCTTTTGCAGACTGAAATATATACGAATGCTGGATTTTGCCATTCGCGTCCTTTGCAAATCGTTCGCGTGCTCCGTGAAATCCCACCCTTAGCAGCCACATCAAGCAAATCCTAATTTCAAGTTTGTGTGTGTTTGTGTGTGTGTGTGTGTGTGTGTGTGTGCGCGCGCGTGTGTGTCGTGTGCATGCATGCTGCGTGCGCGTGTGTATGCATATAATATGTGTGTGTGGATACATGTGCGCATGTGTGTTTGCCTGGGGATAACCTTGAACACACACACACACACACACAGACACTCACACACACAAAACCTTCTATCATTATGCGAACGTCTTGAACAGTACATGCAAGCCCCTGGGAGGCGGGGGTGCTGGGGGTGCTGCACCACCCCTGACTTTTTGAGCAGGTGGGCATAGCACCCCTGTGAAAAATAAAAGTTTGGGGTGCTTCTGCACCCCCAGCTTATATCTTTTTACAGGGAAAATTGCTTGTTTTTTTGACAGAAAATTGTCCAAATATTACACCCAAAGTGTGTACACCTGTATCGGATTGCTTAATTTCACTTCTGAAAATGCAAAATCCCCAAAACAAGCTTATAAGTGCAGATAGCACTACTAAAGCATTCCACTTGTCGCTAGATATTTTGCTTTTCCTACTTTTCTATTTTTTTTTATATATGCTACCAGAAGGGATCACTATATTGCTGAATTTCAAATCTAAAAATGCAGAAGTTCCCTCATTCAGGAGGAGGGTACCCCTTCAGGAGAGCGTCGATGGAGGGGGCAGCATATCATTTTGGCCAGAGCGGGTTGATAGATAGAGTTGCGACACTGGGGTACAAAGGTCACGTCAAATAGTTCCCCCTGATCGTCGATGTCGACGAATTGTTTCTACAGGGTTTTCACATAGGCGCGCAGTACCCGGACCCAGCGGCAGCGGTGAGATACCATTGTTGCTTGCGACGGGAGTGTGATTTGTTGAGAAAAATGTCCTGTTTTTACGGCAATCATGTAATCTTAATGAAGTAGAGAAAGGAGTACTTACTGTCGACGTCAAGGAAACGGATGCAAACAACCGGAAAGGATGAAATATTTTCAGAGTTGTTTTAACGCTCCTGGATGATGTTGATGGGCGAACGTCAAAATGTAAGGACGGAAATATCATGTAGTCCCACTCCTTTACAATTGTTGTTGTAATTCAAAATCCCGGGTTGTGGGTCTTTATTGTTGTTATGACGACGAGGGGAAGCTATTTTGCACTCTCGCGCAAAACCCATGCGCGGAGCGCGTAACTCTACTTTGCGCGAGCCACGGAGCAAAATAACAATGAATGCATTGTTTGCGTCATAATAGGGTACGCGGTTTTCTAAGGTCTTATCGACATCATACGACCACGGGGAACTATTTTGAGGGATTGACCAATCAGCGCGAACTTCCGGTGTCGCAACTCTATCTATCAACCCGCTCTGATTTTGGCCCCCTCCCCCCCCCCCCCCGTAATTTCCAAGATGTGGATTTTTTTTTTTTTTTTTTATTCGACACTGTCCCAATCTTCACCCAAAGTGTGCACCAGTCAATTCTGAAATGCTAAATCTCCCTCGTATTGGGGGGAAATACCCTCTCTCATGATATTTCCTTCCTATTCTAGAGTAATGCAAAAGCTTCCTTGTATGCAGGGGTGCGGGACAGTTGCCATGATATTACCCCCCCCCCCCCCAATGATTTTCGGGATGTTGGAGATTTTCTTGCTTTTTGTGATGGAAAATTGTCCAAATATTTCACCGAAACTGTGTAAGGCATTGTTGCAGTTCAATTCTGAAAATATAATGGGTGTACACCCCCTTCCACATCCTCCTTTGGTCCTTCCCATAAGATTGAATATCTCCGAATGATTCTTTCATCAAAAGATCTGTCATTTCTGTTCAAAAATGCAAAAGTTTCCTCGTGTGGGAATATAATATCCTCCTTTCATTTAGGCCCTAACCATTTCCCCGCTTTAGTTCCCCTACATATGTTCTATAGACGTAGTAGTAGTACACTTCGTGGATTGATAATTACCCTAATTCCACAGAAATGTGTTTGCGAGATAATGTCAATTGGATTCTAAAAATGCCTCAGTTTCCTCGTATTAAATAGCATCAATCCTGGAATAAAAATATTGGGTGGGAGCTATGCAAACTAACCACTTTGCCCCCACCTTCTCCCCCCCCCCCCCCCAAAAAAAAAAAAAAAAAAAAAATCCCCACGATGCGGATTTTTTTTTTTTTTTTTTTTTTTTAGAAACTGTCCAGATACTTCACCAAAAGTGCACAAGATCGTTTAATTTCAATTCTGAAAATGGAAAATGCCCCTAGTGTGGGAGGGATACCCCTCCCACACCCTCCCTGTTAAGCCAACTTCCATCCACTTAGTAGACTTTTGAAATCGACACTTTCTGAATATTTCATCAAAAAGTGCGCACCAGATCTGTCACTTCAATTTAAACAAATCCAAAAGTTCCAAAATTTGGGAAGGGGATATTCGCTTTCAGTTTACCTTTATTCCCTTACTACATTTAGTATGGCTATGCTTCTTTGTTTGACAGTTTTTCAAATACTCCATCATAAATGACTATATATAATTGTGTATACACAGACAATACTATTTTCATTTCAATCCTTAAAATACAAAGGTATTCTCAAATGGGAGGGGTTAGGAGACACCCCCTTCTAAAACCCTCCCCCTTGCTGTATTAGCCTCCACCCCTTGCATTGATTATGGCTACATTACGTATTAAATCAAAAGTGTGCGCCAAAAATTCCACATCTTTGAATCACAATCATAAAGTTGCAAAAGCTCTCTCATGTAGGAAGGGGATCCATCCTCCCACATCCTTCCCCCGCTTGGTCTCCCTCAATAGATGACTTACTACACTTGTCTGATACAAATTCCAGGATATTCCACCTAGATTTTGCATCAGATCATTGTACATTGTTTTTCAATTCTAAAAATGCAAAAGCTCCGTGGTGCGGGAGGGGGCTATAGTACCCCTCCCAACCTCGCCTCCTCAACTTCCATACATTAAAAATTTATTACACAGTGATGATGCACATGCAGAACAAGAGCTGATTATACCCCGATTTAATGGTCATTCACATTTCTGTGAATAATTATTTTTCATACTTTTTTTTTTTAAATTAAACCAAAAGTGTGCACCAGATGGCTGAATTTCAGGTCTGAAATTTCAAAATCTCCCTCACGTGGGAGGGGGATACCCCCTCCCACACCCTCCCCTTTATGTCCCCTTCCATGAACTTATACAAAGTGAAGATACACAAACACGAACTCTGATACAAATTTCGAAATATTCCACCAAGAGTGTGCATGAGATCATTGTATTTCAATTCTAAAAATGCAAAAGCCCAATCGTGTGGAAGGGGCCAGGCTACCCCTCCCATCCTCGCCCCATCAACTTCCATACAGTTATTACACAGTGATGACGCACACGCAGAACAAGAGCTGATCATACCCTGATTTAATGGACATTCACATTTTAAGTCTTTCATACTTTTTTTTTCTTTAATTTCACCAAAAGTGTGCACCAGATCGCGTAATTTCAGGTCTGAAAATCCAAAATTTCCCTTGTGTGGGAGGGGGATATCCCCTCCCGCAGCTCCCCCCTTAGGCCCCTTCCATGGACTTATACAAAGTAAAGACCAGAAACGATTATCTGATACAAATATGGGGATAGTCCACCAAGATTGTGCATCATATCGTTGTAATTAAATTCTACGAATGCAAAAGCTCCGTCGCATGGTAGCCACCTCCCATCCCCACCTCATCAACTTCCATACAGTTATTTCACAGTGATGACGCATACACGGAACAAGAGTTGATTGTATCCCGATTTATTGGTCATTCACATTTCTGTGAATATATTTTAATACACTTTTTAAGAAATTTCACCAAAAGGTGTGCACCAGATCGCTGAATTTCAGGTATGAAAATTCAAAATCTCTCCCACACCTTCCCCCGTAGGTCCCCTTCCATGGACTTATACAAAGTGAAGACCCACACACGAACATAGTCCACGAGTATTCACTTTTTTTTCTTTGATTGAAGAATTTCAAAATTTACCACATAAAGTGTGTTGAATTTCACAAAGAGTGCAAAAGTTTCCTTGTGTGGTAGGGGGCTTTCTCACCCTCGTTTCGATGTCCCCATCCCCTCCCTTCACCTTCCCTGCTCCCCCTCCCCCATATACTGAAACGCTGCTAATATGGTCCGGCAACCGAACGGGTGGGTCAGGGGTTCAGCACCCCTGTGAAAAAAGTCGCTCCCAGGGGCCCGAGTACATGAAAATTACATGAAAATGAACTGTTGAATTGTGTTGGAATTTCATTCCACCGTGATGATGTAATCGTTTGCTTTTTACATCGACAGATAACATCATGGTTGTCTTTTTCCCCTCCACTGTAAAAACATCGGTGTTAGATTTAACACCATGGGTGTTAATTCTAACACCGATCAAACTTCAATAAAGGACCACACCCACAGGTGTAGGAAATGTATTGTGACGGTGTTAAAAAGTGTTCACCTGGCACTTCGTGGTGTTAATTTGACACTGTGGCTGGTGATATTTTTGACACTGCGCTAGAGTTGATTCATTAATGACACCGCATGGTGTTGATTTGATATTGGTGGTGCTAATTGCAATGGTATAATACCCGTCCAGCTTCAACAGGGGACCACACCAACTGGTGTTACTGTGGTGTAAATGTGTTTACACATTTTTTTTTTTCAAAAATCAAGTACTTTATCGGAAAATTCTTTATCGTCTTGTTGAAGTTCAAAATTAACAAGAAGTGCAGTAACTAAGAAACTATTCAAAAAAACAATATTAGATTTTGAAATGACACCCAGAGGTGTTAATCTAACACCATGAATGAGCACCGGAAATTTAACACCAGCTCGGTGTTTCATATTTAACACCGGACTTTTTGCAGTGCACAATTAGTGTTGTACACCAACATCAATGTTGTCCATAACAATGCCATTGCAGAACAAATAGATAAGCTGAACAGCTTATCTATTTATCTATTGAGGAATACTTTGAATATTACTCAATCTACTTATTTGTAATGACGTCATGGTAAACGTGAATATTGAAAACAAACTTTCTTCCTAAGATAAGCACTCCCCCCAATGATTAAGACAAAATCATTCAAATCGTAAAATATCTCTTTAATCCACTTGTTTTCTACTGACTGCGCTCGAAAAATATCGGCATGTCTCCTAATAACAGGTAACTTATTACAGCTACTCCTGCCTCCCGTTTTTTCAGATCAAATCTGAAGTAGTTTCGTGATTTATTTTTTTTTTAATTTTCATCATCCAGCACATGTACTTGATTATAATGCCACGTTTATTGTGGGTTCACACAGAGCGTGCTGCGACGATTGCAGAAATAGAGTATTAGTAACTGTAATATTTGTAGCATCAGTAGTAGCAATACAGTCTGTTATAGTAAACTAAGAATTATTGATGCTGGTAATAGTAAGAAAAAGAAAGAAGGAAAGATTTAGAGTTCTAATATTCTTGTAGTGCTCACAATCGTCATTTGAAAAGATTTTTTCCTACCGGCTACAAAAGATTTAGTGCATGGACAAAGGTGAATTTGTTGCTTACGACTACTGTATACGAGGAGGTTCCATACTAGAAATATTGCCCGGAGTAGACTGTCAAAAAAGGGACTCTATGTAAAGAAACGTGTATAATGTTTCATCCGCATTCTGCAGATTGGCATTTTGTCATTTTGGCGAGTTATGCTGCGTCGTCGCTCGGGCTTTTTTCGATTGCTCTGTCAATAGAAAGCCGAGGGAAAAAATAAGTTGTAACTGGAAGTCGGCCGATTTCCGGGGATAAGGCTACGGGGGATGATGGACATAAGTGAGAGGATTGGAGATTTTTGAAATGGCGGCAAATAAGAGCCTGGATGTCATAATTCGTAGGAGACTTTATGGCCCAGATAGAAGGATTAGGCAAATGGAAAGTGTCGTTTGAGGAAAAGAAAGATAGGAGAAAAAAAAAAAGAGAGAGTGCATGCAAGTTTGCTTCTTCCTTGTCGACATCAAAAGTTCGTGAAGAAGGGATGACGTAAGAACAGGCTAGCTCGGACCGTACTTTATATGGTCTGGGGAAAATCGGGTCACTTTAATCATATAGTACATGTAGTTATGTTGTTTCTCTCGTCGAGTAGGTTATTGGAGTTGTATGACTTTCTCAGAACAGGAACTTTCATCAATTTGGTTGCATGCTTCCCAGTGATATGAAGTCCCCCTTTTCTCCCCCCCCCCCTCTCTCTCTCTCTCTCTCTCCCTCTCCCTCATATCCTACACACACACACACACACACACACACACACACACACACGTTTCCTCACTCGCAGCTGTGTTAGAGTGTATTTCGCTTCACGCTACAAAATGATAATCACATTTGACTGACATCTCATTGACCAGATTTTCTTACGTGATCCGTGTACATCACTGATCACATTCTGTGTCTGTATTCTTTTTGTATTGTTTTGTTTTGGTTTTTTTTCTCACTCTCTGACAAAGCTTTCATTAACATCTTAATTCTGGACCTCGGCAAATTACTTGTTCATTTTCCCTTCTCCTGCAGTGGATTGACACTCAAACCGCCTATTCATCAGGCGCTCTGCTTCCTTCCTGGTTAGTTTATCAACGTACGTGATCTTGTAGATATTGTTGCATGAATAAAAATATGTTTCGTACAAGAAAAAAAAGACTCACGAGACTCATGACAGTACACCTTTGTAGTATCCCATAACCTCTACCAGGGCCACTTAGCGCCGCAGAAATGTTCCGCGGGGAAGTGAGGCGTGAGTTCTATTTGACTAGCGAGGCACCCCCTGTGTTTAATATATGTGTCCAAATAGCTGGTAGGAAACGACTCCAGGAACATTTGCAAACACTAAGCAGTTTGTCTCAATACGGTCAAGCCGGGTACATCTGCAAAAGCAAACTTCCTCCGCAGACGAGTCTCCATCTCTCCCTCTGTGCCATCATCTCTACCCCCCCCCCCTCTCTCTCTCTCTCTCTCTCTCTCTCTCTCTCTTTCATTCCCTCCGTCTTCGATACATCTTTTATCTCTCTCTCTCTTTTTCTCAGTGTTTATATTTCTCTCTCTCTCTCCAAAACCACCAATATCTCCCTCCATCTCTTACTGTCTCCAACGGTCTCTCCTGAATTCTTTCTCCCTTCCATCTTTATCTCTCGCAATATATGTTTCTCCCTTCTTTCTCAATATTATATTTCTCTCTCCCTCCAAAACTCCCAATATCTCCCCATCTCTCATTGTCTCTTATTCTTTCGTTCTCTCTTCTCTCTTCCATCTTTACCTTTCGCAATATACATTTTATATCCCTCCCCACATATTGACCAGTTGTTGGCATGTTTCCATCTCACCCTCTGCATCTCACAATCTCTCCATCCAATACATATTTTTCTCTCCCTCCAGTATCTCCCAATAACTTCCTCCATTATCCCTCACTGTCTCTCCTTCATTCCTTTCTCTTCCGTCTTTATCGCTCGCAATATATATTTCATATCTTTAGTATATCTTTCCATCTCACCCCTCCATCTCACAATCTCTTCATCCAATACATATTTTTCTCTCCCTCCATTATCTCCCTCCATCTCTCTCTTTCTCTCTCCTTCATCCTTTCTCTCTCCCACCTTTATCTTTCGCAACATACATTCAATCTATATATCCCTCCTCACGTATTGACATCTTTCAATCTCTCTATCTCCATCTCACAATCTCTCCAACCATCTCTCTCTCTCCTTCTTCATTCTCTTTCTATCTCTCTCTCTTCCATCTTTTATCTATCTATTAAAGATAGATAGATAAACAAGGAATTACAGGAATGGATTCCACATAACAAAGTTTCAAAGGAACTTGCATTGTCTCCACACTACCTCCATCTTGTCCGAGAGAGTTCATGTTTCCAGTCCACATCGTGGTAAATCGTGACTCTCTTCCAGGATTTAATGGTACCCCTCCCCTCCCAATAATGACTCTCTCCCCTTCTTCTCTCTACCATTCTCTCCTTATCTACTTTTCCTTTCTCTTTCTCATCTCATCTGTCATTTTCTTCCCATCCCCTCTCTCTGTAATCATCACTGGGCATCCCTATCGATCGAAAATCACTATCTCAGCTTCTTTTCATTATTTTGCATGACTATATCACATTTCACTTCATTTTATACCACTGTTATGCGTTTAGCTATTCTATTTCCAAATGCAAAACTACTTGTGGATACATTTCTACTTATAATCAAGCGTTGAATAGAAGGACTTACATATTTATAACAGAAAATCAATTACTTAGAGTTACGAAAATCAATACTTACAAACAACGACAGTGAACGATTTGAAATGTTTCCTTGTCTTGAAATGTCAACAAGTAGGCGGAGGAGAATATGATAGAATAGGATTATACAGTTTGGAAGCGGAGGACGACAACATGTTTATGTAACTTATCAAGGAATTCGTTTGGGGAAAATTACCCTCTTTTGTGTTTGCACATTCTAGGAACGAATCTCATTTATTACCTCATTTTTTTTCCTGCCAGTTGGGTAAACAGGGCAAGTATTCTTTTATTTCCTTTAATGCATGATATCGTCCACAATGCTGCCGAGAGATGACGTATGCTGCGACTGACGAGACCAATTTAACCCAACTGGATTACGATAAGCTCTGATAACATTGTGGCGTCAAGGACGAACGTGTATCACAATGGTCCTATAGATCAATGGAGTTTCTCTCTGCGTGCTGCAATGTGTTATGCTCTACGTTTTCCACATCCTTGTAACATGTTTGGCTATTTACAGCTCAAACAACATGTCCTGAGCGGAGAGAAAGGGTTACTTATCCAATGTTTAACTCGACGAAAGACAAAGAAAAGGGTTCTATGAATCCCTGGCGGTAATACAAACTAGCAAAGTTTAAAGCCAGGACGTTTGAGTTGCAACGGAATGTACGTGAGCCAAAGCGATCGCTTCCTGACTGGATGCCATATTTGTTTTTTAGGAAGGCAGCGCTGGGACTGTAAACGGATGACAGAATACCTTTAGGGGGGAAGCAAGAGGATACACCTTCCATCTTCACCCCCATCAAAGGAGCAATCGACAACTACTGGAAGAAATTGTCAGGTGATGTTTCCGACGGGGGTACCATTTTAGGCTGACGAGAACGAAACGTTTCGTGGGAGATTTCATAACCTATCAAATTGTCTTTGCTTTTTGTTTTTGCTTTGCTTTGTGTTTGTGTTTGTATTTGTGATTTGTTTGCTTTGCTTTTGTTTGGGGGGGTGGGGGGTAGGGGGAAGTAGGTCCATTTTCTTGACCAAAATTGCAATTGCTCGCTAGTCATCGTTGAACACCTTGATTTGACCTAGGAATACCTACCGAAAAGAGGCGTACGTTTTCTTTCTAGATCGTCTTCTGGTGATTCATGTAAGATGAACACACAGTAAACACTGGTCCCTGATCTACGGAGGATATGAAAGTAGGACTGGGGCACTTGTGTGTGTTTTTGTTTGAATTCTTACTGAATGCAAATAACATGTCTCCATTCCTCTGCAGTATCAATCCTAAACTCAGAAGCAAAATATACTTTATATTTTATGCCGATAACGTTTTCAGATGGGGCCCTACTACTCTACGAAGGAACAGAATAGCACAATATTGTTATAGAACAAAATAAAACAACCATGTTTCTCAAAGTCATTGTCC
The DNA here is from genome assembly GCF_040938485.1 of Diadema antillarum. Lineage (NCBI taxonomy): Eukaryota > Metazoa > Echinodermata > Echinoidea > Diadematoida > Diadematidae > Diadema > Diadema antillarum. The sequence goes on along the minus strand of NW_027271249.1, from coordinate 553,369 downwards.
TCCGAAGATATTTGTCTTTCGTCTGTGAAAGCAAAACAAAACTTTACAGCGGGGAAACTGAATGTCTATAGGAGGCCTTAAGATAAACCAGTACTTGGAAAGGATGTCTCGAGAGAAGAATCTGTGATGTTTGGATAACCTGAGCTTGGCAGTCAGAAGCCTCGAGAATACGGCAGCGCTACAAGGACGCGACATTCTAATCGCTCTCCCACTATGCAGTTCGCGATGACAGGTGCGCTCTATTTGAGTTTGCATGGTTTATAGACATATCTGTGCAACCTCAGCAGGACGGTGGGGGGGGGGGGGGGGGGAAGGGTGAGGGAAGCGAAGAGGAAGGGGAGAAGGAAGGGGTGGGGTTGCTCTCTAAAAGGGAAAAATAGTTTGCATGCCACTTTTCCCATCTCCTTTATCTGAACAGGTTGATTATGAGCAGATTGTAATATTCAGCATAAAACGTATTCGTATATGTTTTGTATATATCCCAAGGCTTTGTGATACATATCGAGGACATAATCCTAATTTCATTCTATTTTTCCCAGCGGATTCTAATTCAATCAATTTTCCTACTGCAAACCAGTATGTTGTTCCTATTTTCATCTCCTTCATCTGGACAAGATATTAATCTTGGCCAGATTCTGTTAGTCAGCATAAAAATGAATCCATGTATATCTTCTCTTTTTATTCCCACAAGGCTTTGAGATATATCTCCAAGATATACCCTTTTTTTTTTCCTCAGTGGATTCTAATCAATTACCCCACTACAACCTAGTATGTTGATAGAGCATCATAGCACTTTTGAAGCAGATAATAATGTAATCAGAACAAAATCTGTGATACCAATCCGAGATCTGCAGATCAGGTCGGCTTGTGGTATAATACACATTTTTATTGCCTGTTAACTATAAACCGTACTTGTTCAGTGCACGCTGTTTATAAAATCCTTGTACAAAGCAGTTTGAAACGGACATTATAGGCAAACAAAACAGGAAGGTGGATAATGAATGGAGAATAACCTGTATTCAAGTGCATGCTGTGATGTTGTTGTTTTTTTTAGTTTCTAAAAATTTATATACGGATGAACAAAAAAATGAATAAACAAATTAATCAATCAAATACACACACACACACACACACACACACACATACATAAACACACACAAAAAAAACCACACGCACACACACACACGCACACACACATATATAGTACTCAACAAAAAATGTGTTTGTTATCTAGCAGTGTGTTTAATTAGATATGTGTGTGTGTATGGGGCCTATACCGTGTGTCTCAAAAAAAAAAAAAAAAACTATACACGTTTGAAATGGCTGCCGAATAAGAAATATATAATTCTGGGGGAAACGGTTTATATGAATCGATAGCTTATGGACTCAACTTTCATATGACACCAAAAAGTCTAAAAATTATTCATGCTTGAATGAGCACTGCTCACTTTTGTAAAGGGTATGAAAATTAGGCTGCGCGGGAATTAGCCTTTCAATTTTGCGAGAGGTGAGTCCGTTGGAACAAGGAGGTTCAAGTGAATGGAGTCACAACCGTCTTATTTCCTTTACTAGATGTTCGATGCCGCCGCTCAAAAAAAAAATTGAAGCATGCGCCAAACAGGATCTTCCACGCAGATAGTAAGACAATTGACTCGTGTCTCTTTACATTATCACCAGCTACTTTCTAAGGAAGATATGTCTTTGTGATGGCAATTACTTTTCGCTATCCCTTCTTATAAAAGATAGGTGGTACAGACACGAGGAAGTGCAAATACAAATTGCGCAAAAAATGCTGAAATAAAGATGAAAACTACTCGACTGGGCATACCCGGGCACTAATCAGATATAGCTATCAACAAAGAATTATACTTGAAGATTATTCCATGCTAGTTTTATTTGTCGGAATTAAGTGGAAAAGTGATAAAACCGGCTTTCCAGGATGGTACAGTTTTAAACATTTTCACAAGATACAGCTCTGATTTACACTTTTGAACAAATTTCTGCACGGGATTTATTTTTGTTTTACATGGGTTATCATTAAGTGAAATTTCATTTCATTTAATGAATAAATAAGCAAAATATGGCCAACATTATGTTAACGTTCAAAAGGAATCTTCAGATTGCTCAGCAAGACGGCGGTTTCGAACATTGATCATCAAAGGCACAAATGCACCTGTGAAATTCTTTTGTACATCAATAGAAATCTGACAACTGTTTGAATAATTACAGCCAGTTGGAACTCCAACTCTTAAACCTCCTTGGTTGGAGCTTACAAAACTGAAGTTGATATGATAGGTAGGGATTATGTAACATTGAATATTCAATTATGGATTGTTCACAAAAAAAAAAAAGAATGTCAAAGATGTCAGCTATTTATTCTTCAGGTCATTAGGCGTTTTCACATCAGCCCGATAAAAATCCAAGCTCGAAATATTTTTCGCGATCGCAAATTAGCGCGCTATTTCATTTCCTATTCACATCAGCCCGAACATTATCAAATAGCGCGCTAGTTCACATTAATTATCCTGCTATTTCGGAAATTTTCCGAGTTGGACTCGAGAAATTTTCTCGATCAATTAGCGCGCTAATTTGTATTCACATTTTATCAAATAGCGCGCTATTTCGTGATCGGGTTAATTTCCCAAGTCAGAAAATAGCGCACTATTTCGAAACATCGGGCTGATATGAAAACGCCTTCTGGGTAACCTGGATAATAAGTAGCCAGCAGCTGTACATTCCTTTTTCAACAAAATGTATTTGAATAATGAATTTACATAATCCCCTTCTGGTTATGCAAATACATTTTGTTGAAAAAGAAATGTCACAGCTACTGGCTACTTATTATTCAGGTTACCCATTGACCTGAAGAATAAATAGCTGACATCTTTGACATTCTTTTTTTTTTTTCAATCCAGAATTGAATATTCAATGTTACATAATCCCTACCTATCATATCAACTTCAGTTTTGTAAGCTCCAACGGACTCACCTCTCGCAAAATTGGAAGGCTAATTCCTGCGCAGCCTAATTTTCATACCCTTTACAAAAGTAAGCAGTGCTCATTCAAGCATGAATTATTTTTAGACTTTTTGGAGTCATATGAAAGTTGAGTCCATAAGCTATCCATACATATAAACTTTTTTTCTCCCAGAATCATATATTTCTTATTCGGCAGCCATTTCAAGAGTGCATAGTGGTTTTTTTTTTTAATAGACACACGGTATATAAAACAAAATCTTCTTTTTTGTTGCTTGAATTGATGCTGAAGCAGAAATAATGGAATAATATTGTGTATCTATACTTATAGAGGGATATGTCTGCCAACAGAATCAAGTTTCGATAAGTTAGGAGCTTTCTTCGGTTTAATAACTACTTGAAATTTATGAGCAGAACAAAGTATAAAACAAGGCGCTGGAAATAGAAGTGTTTGTATCAAAAGTATTAGGAAGACAAGGGGTTAGTGTAGTTAACTATGATAGGTATATTATGTCCGTCGTAGCGACGTCATACTTGCTGTTGCTACTAGATTAAAGGAAAACTTTATTGATGTTTTATTAACGTTAAGATTAAATATTGATTACTTCCTGTCGTATTCAATTGGTGCTGTTGTTGCTTTTTCCTGCGTTAATCAGACCGAAATTGCTTTTCTTTCTTAAATGAAAAGACGGGATCTATACAAATATACGACAGTGAAAAGTTTAAAATTAAACGCATTTGAGAACGAGATATGAAACTCGTCACACTGAAGACGAGTTAGGTGATACGCTTGGGGTCATCAGATGTCGGTCATCCGTGATCGACAAAGAAAAGAATGTAATACAGAACCTTGAAGTTCTAATGAGATACTTAGTTGAACTTTTTTGGGCCTACATTATTCAGATCACATTTGTTTTTCTGTCACACAAACTAAGTGGAAATTCTGTGCGTGTGCGACTAAGTCGATTTACGGACTTTTTGAGTACTTACAGTGCATAAACTTAGACCCCGTTTACGGTGCGGGGCTGGGCCGAGCCGCGGCCGAGCTGCAATCAAGGACAACCTCAATTGCGAGGCCGAGCCCCGCAATTTAGTCCGTTTACACTGCCGGGCTCGGCCGCGCTTTTGATTCGAACCTTTCAATATTTTGTCGTAGTGGCGCTCTACCCTTTTAAACAAACGCAATTTGGTATTGTCTGGTTTTCAGATCCTTTGCCAACTGAATTCCGTGGCGACGAAGTCGCCGTTCGGGCAAAGGCCTTTGTCGAAGGAGAAAATCCTTTGCAGGACAAAACCACCTTAAACTATACTAGTTTTCGACGTTGAAGTAGTTAATATCCTGAATAGCGAAATAGTACAGGCGAGGGTTTGGAAGCCAGACTAAAATTGGCCGCGCATTTAGCCCAGTTTGCGCTTACACTGAGAAAAAGGCCGGGCGCGACCGCGGCTCGGCCGCGGCCGAGACCACCTCCAGAGCGTGGCCTAATGCGAGGCCAATTTTGGCCCCGCATTTGGCCTTTTGCGCGTTTACACCGAACGCGGCCGAGCCTCGCACTGTAAACGGGGTCCAAGTGATCCTCGGCACGTACAAATAAAACATGACAATTAAGTGTTTATAACCATCCTGGCTTTAACAGTGGCCTTTTAAAACATGACCTTTGACCATTATTTACATAACCAATATGACTCCCTCTAATCTTGCTATCACAATGATCAGTTCAGAGAGCTCTTACAACTATATACAAGCCTGTGAGATTTACCAGCAGTAAAACCAATGAAGCCTCCGATACAAAACAGGGGATATAGAGCAAGTGAGTCTGTTTACATGAGAATGTGATTTATCCTGGACGAAAGTGATACCTCAATTAAAGAGAAAAGGGCAAAACATCACCTTTAACCATGTAACTATAGGTCTCCTCCAACTAAGAGTACACTTTGAACGTAAGCTTATACGTGAATGATAATTTATGACGATCTCACGTGATCGACACACATTCAAAGGGGACAGTTAGAAGTGGAAGGAGTGCTTAATCGTGTCATTAATTCCTAATCAATGACACCACTACTTTAGGCATATCATAATTTCTCATCTAAAATCAATGGCCTATAGGACTCATGCACCATTACTTGTATCGTGCATAAACTTTGTTTTTTAAGCTTTGAGTGAAACGTGTCATAACATAATTCTGTAATTCCATCAGCAGTGATCGATATAATAAAGAAGAAAGATATATCACCGTATTGAACGCTTAGAACCTAACGGGGGGGGGGGTATTATAGCATGATACTCGGTTCTTTACTGCCCAGATGCCAACAACACCCATCACCCACGGCTACGCATAGAGAAACAGCCATGGCGAAAATAAAACTTTGCTTTCTCGTAGGCAGAATGACACAGAACCCCGTCAAACACACTTTTATTGGCAGGGATGGGCATGAAAAAGTGTATTACTAATACTAAACAGCGTATGCATTCCATTCATGTGGCGCGAGATACCTCTATAGCAACATAAAGCCTGTCTTCAACTCCGTTGGTCGAACAATGGCAACCTGAAATTTCAAAGAGATGAGCGAGACGCTATATACACCTGGCCCAGAGTTAATTTATTCAGTTCTCATTCCTACTTTAAGTTGGGTTATGCTATTGTAATCATTCCCATCTGCAGTATAACAAAACCAAAGTGAGGGAAAAGGGGAGAGAAAAACGAGAGGTGGCAAAAGGAAAACTGCATGCACAACTGCAATCCATGTCATTGCGTGTGACAGGTGAAGCAAATGTATTAGTTGTTATAGCAGTGGTTTATGAGCATAAACTGGCAAATAGACAGACAATGTCAAATATAAAAACCATCAATTTAATGTCAGAGAAGATGGTAAACAAGATGCATTGAAACTGTAACTAAATCGCTGCTCTTCTACTCGATCACGGAACGTCTAACTCTATATTCAACAAAAAACAAATGTTAGGGGAAAGAAACAAATTTAGATAACATTCTTAAATTAAAAACAAGAAAAAAAAATGTCCACGTCAGGATTAAAAAAAAAAACGCCGCACGAACATGCATTATATTCTAGATGGGAATACGGTCTTGATGCAAAGGTCCAATGATTGTCTCATTACTTTAAAAGCAATCTATGGTTCCCTTACCATCACCAGTACCACACCACAATGACGTCTCTAAAATCAATGGTAGCACATTTATCATTGCATCATGCATTAACTCCCTTTGCCTAAACTACCAGTGGAACGTGTCATATTATATTGCGTATTTCGATCAGTAGTGATTGACTTTAAAGAAGAAAGATGATGCAAAAAATTGAACGCTTACCACATTGCTTATAGGGCTATTCCAGTTTGGTACTGATCTGTTCTATTCTCCCAGATGCCAGCAACATAATATCACCTATGGCTAACTAGTGAAACAGCCATGACGAAAATAAACGACAGAGAACCCCGTCATAATCACTACACTTGGAAAGGTGTTGCCCGAAATTCCTCATTATGAAGCAATATCAAGTCACTTCCTTCCCTGCCTGTCTTTAACTCCGTTATTTGGTCAAACAATAACCTGGAATTCCAAAGAGATAAGCGAGACGCCATGCACCTGGACTAGAGTTAATTAATTCAGTTCCCATTCATGTTAGTTATGTAAACGAACACGTTCCTAAATATCCTGCTACAGTATAACAAGAACAAATGAAGAGAAAAGGAAAGAGAAAACGAATCGTGGCAAGCGGGACACTGTAACAAGGGGCAATTTACAACATTAAGTGTGACAAAATTATTGAAGCAAACCCAATCTCCAAACTCCAATACAAAGCAAGGGAAATAGAGCAGCCGTGTTCACGGGTTACGTACACTTGATAAAATAATACGATAAATGACATCGGAGTAAAGCTGAACTGCCGAAAAAAAAAGAGAGAAAAAAAAAGAAGAAAGAACGGATAAAAGTCCTGCGGGGGTCGAACCTCTCGCCTTCCGGTATGGCGTTATGAAGAACCAGCGCGCTAACAGATTATGCCACATTGCTGTCCTGAAGATCGAGTGCAAAACTTAAATGTAAATACTATTGTGACAGTGTCGACTTGTGATGGCGCTATTCAATTTCTCACAAGTGGCAGCGTGGATTCGATCAATATACAGTTGCAAAGAAAAATTGGGAATCGTTCCGTACAGATTGCATTCTCATTTTCAGTTTTAAATTGCAAAATTGTCAACCTGATGAGGAGATTTGAAAACATAAAATGCATGATTACTAAAGCTTATTGTCTAAACTACAACATATTTATGTTTCAGAGGAAATGGAGCAAAATCAGATGAGGTAAAGGTGCTTAAACGTTGTCAAGTCAATGCATGGTTTAAAAAAAAAATCACCTCCCATAGACATAACACGTAAACTTGTCTGATTTTGAGTCTTTACCTTTAATCACAATTTCTAGTGTGATGACGTCATCATATTTCAAAACCATCACATGGACTTGAAAGGCAAATGTTCAAACTGCAACATATCTGAATTTGGGATAATATTGAGCTTAAACAACAGAGATACGAGCAAATGAATGTCAGAAACAGTACCTCAAAAAAATCAATTCCACTTTTTTCATCTAAAATGACGATATGATGACGTCATCGCGTTTTCCTGGCAATATTGATACCAGGAATGTTATTTACAATTCATATACTTTTGTAATATGCAATAGAAATATAGGGTCAACGGACGATTTAAAGAGCCATGGCGAAATAAACAAAGACATGTTTTTTCACTATATTTGCAGAAAGACGCGCACGTGGAATTTCAACTTTGACGCCAGTGCATTCCTTTGTTATAGGTCGAAATCGATCGGAAATCAATGGATATTGTTACTCAAAGTATCAGGAATCCAAATCAGTCAAAAAAATTGCATTTTCATGTTGCTTACGGGCTCTGCGCGCGGAATTGCGCGGACGGACGCGCACGCGAGAAAATGTTTGAAACGCTTAAAATTGTCTGAAACTTCGAGATTTCCCATTGGGAAGTCGTTTTGAGCCTTTTAAAATTTTGACGCGCGCTTACGCGCGCGTAATGATGACCTGTGTAACTAGCGTTAAAAAGTAAGATAGAGCGTGACCTGAACTTCATGTCCACCGAAAATGATACAGAAATGACATCTAGTTATGAAGTTATGATCGATCATGTGACAAGGTCCGAAAATCACAAAATGGCGCCTAGATGACGTCATAGATATGTTACTGTCATGAAAACCTTATTGTGGCTAGATTTTGTCATGAGACATGTTGACTGAAAATGTCATGTTATTTCGTTATGTCATTCTTGAGATATTGACGACACAAAATTGTCCAGAAAGAAAGAAGAATAAAAAAAACGAGATATGAAACTCGTCACGCTGACGAGTTAGGTGATACGCTTGGGGTCATCAGATGTCAGTCATCTGTGATCGACAAAGAAAAGAATGTGATATAGGCACCTTGAAGTTATATTGAGCGTGCATGCGAAACCGTTTCTCTAACCACTTGGCCACGGGACATCCACGGAAATGGTAAGGCAAAAAAGAAATGTATAGATATTACACGGGCAAAAAGTCAATGCCCACTCAACAATCGTGGCCGCGTGAACATGTATTGCATTGCTAGACGGAAATGCGGCCTTGTAACGACTGATGTCGCTATGCCATTTCTGGCAACTTGGAAAAAATACACGACGTAGACATAAAACCTATAATCGGCTGGTTTTGATACCTTGCCTTTAATCACAATTTCCAGTGTGATGACGTCATCAAAGTACAAAACAATGCCATGGTCTTGAAAGACAATTGTTCAAAGTACAACACCTCCGTCGTCGTCATTACAAACTATGATCGGTTTGACAAAGTCAGCCTGCAAAATTTTTGCAGCAGTCGAAGCAATGTGGTCTCCAACACAAAAAAGAGGGATATGGTGTGTGTGTGTGTGTTTATGTGTGTGTGTATAGGTGCGTTTATATACGAACGTGATTTCTACATGGACGAATATGTAATACAAAATTGAAGAAAAAAAGTAAAATAGCTAAGTATTTTGTTTCGTGATCATGGGGTTCGAACCCGCAACCTCACGTCTATGAAACGTCGCCTTTAACCACTCATCCATACGTCTCGGCGAGAAAATATGAGGAACGTAAACTTATGTATGTGAAAGATGAATCAGGAATCGTTTTGTCCACATTCCATTCTCATTTTCAGTTTTTAACTGCAAAATTGTCAACCTGATGAAGAGATTTCAAAAAATAAAATGCATGGTTACTGCAGCTTATTGTCTGAGCTACAACATACTTAAGTTTCAGAGGAAATGAAGCAAAATCAGCTGAGATAAAGGTGCTTAAATGTTGTCAAGTCAATGCATGGTTTAAAAGAAAATCACCTCCCATAGACATAACACGTAAACTTGTCCGATTTAGCATCTTTACCTTTAATCACAATTTAAGGTATGATGACGTCATCAAATTTCAAAACCATGACATGGACTTGAAAGGTAAATGTTAAAAGTACAACATATCTGAATTTGGGATAATATTGAGCTTAAACAAGAGAGATACGAGCAAATGAATGTCAGAAACAGTACCTCAAAAAATTAATTCCACTTTTTTGATTTCAGATGATGATATGATGACGTCATAATGTATTTAGGGAAATATTGGTACTTGAAACGTTATTTCCAATTCATATGCTTTTGTAATATGCAATAAAAACATAGGGTCACCTGACGTTTGAAAGAGCTATGGCGAAATAAACAAAGACATGTTTTTCGCTATATTTCCACATAGACGCGCACACGAAATTTCAACTTTGACGCCAGCGCATTCCTTTGTTATAGGTCGAAATTGATCGAAAATCAATGGATATTGTTACTTAATGTATCAGGAATCCAAATCTGTCAAAAAATGTGCATTTTCATGTTGCTTACGCGCACTGCGCGCGGAAATGCGCGGACGGACGCGAACGCGCGGAACGCTTAAAATTGTCTGAAACTTCGAGATTTCCCATTGGGAAGTCGTTTTAAGCATTTAAGAACTTTGACGCGCGCTAATGTGCGCGTAATGATGTCCTAGGTAATTAGCATCAAAATGTAAGATAGAGCGTGACCTGAACATTATGTCCACCGAAAATGATACAGAAATGACCTTTAGTTATGAAGTTATGATTGATCATGTAACATGGTCCGAAAATCACAAAATGGCGCCTAGATGACGTCATAGATACGTTACTGTCATGAAAACCTTATTGTGGCTAGATATTTTCATGAGACATGTTGACTGAAAATGTCATGTTATTCCGTCATGTCAATGTTGAGATATTCACGACACAAAATGTGCCAGAAAGAAAGAAGAATAAAAAGAAAGAAAGGAAGATTTTGACAAACACAATAGGTGATACGCTAAAAGCGTATCACCTAAATAAAGAGAGATTTTGACAATCACAATAGGTGATACGCTGATAGCGTATCACCTAACTAGCGGAGGACTGCCTACCTGTGCAATTTGATGGGGGATCCGAACCATCTCGACCTGGGGGCGACTCGGTCGGTTCTGCATCGTCCGCTGGCAGGACGCACTTGAATTTCTCTTGCCAGAACTCCCTGAACCAGGGGTTCCTGGTGTTGTTCTCCGGGTTCAGACCGAACCAGTACGGGTCAAAGTCTCGATAGTGCTCCGTTCGTGGCTTCAGGGAAATACCGCCCACCGCCTCCTCCTCAACCCCTTCTACAACCTCCAAGCGGTTCGCCCATCCATCGCTACAGGGGAAGATAAGAGAAGCAGCATAGCAGTCAAATTGGAAGAACAGGGATATCCTTTGGGGATTTTTTTTCCTGTTACAGCTTGAAGGGAAAAGGGGAAGAAAAGTGCGTGCTACGGCCACAAGCACAACGATCTCAACCACACCAATTACCACGTACGCTTACTTTGTGATGAAACCTGACGTGTACATCTTGTGTATGTGCAATACCCCCCTTTTCTGCCACGCCTTTTTGCTGATGGCATCAGAGGATTTTAGCAAATAGTGACCAGTGAATTAAAAGTAAACAAGTAACTGGATGTTTCTAATTGATAAAAGATGAAATCCCTCAACTGCTATCCTAGGGAAGGTATGTATGATTAAAAAGTTGTCAGCTTTTCACCATTAAACAACACCTCTAAATTTCACTGCAAATCTTGTACATTGAAATACATTGAAAAAGATTTGATAGCATTAAACCCAGTTAACAGTCACTACTAGTCTGCGATGATTACCAGAACCACAGACTTCACAAAACGTAGAATAATATTTTAGAAGAGCAGTTGAAAACAGCCAAGCAGAAAGTGGTAATCTACAGATAAGAGCTACATGAATATTTTTTTTTTTTATTTGGTTGAAATGGATACACATTTACCTGCACAAGTTTGATATGCACCTGGTTTATACAGGAATATTTAGAAAATAGATTTCAAGAGGCTGGAATGGAAGATAACGGGGCTTTAAAGGGATCGTATAGTTTTGGTTGGGACATAATTTCAGGTTTCTAACATTTTTTGGTGAGATAATAAGAAACCTCTTATGCAATATGAAAGAGCATGTAATTCCATGAGGAATTCAACGTTTATTTGATGAAAATTGGTTTTGGAATGGCTGAGGTATCCAAAACAGAGCGATTTCAATTAAGTGTGGGACCCACCTTTTATTACGATCACTTTGTTTTACTTTGTTTTTGGATGTTTCAGTTATTCCAAACCTGATTTTCATCAAATAAACTTTGAATTCCTCTTAAAATGGTATGCTCTGTACTATTTCATAAGTGTTTTCTTGGTATCTTGCAAAAATTTAAAAGCCCAATTCTCATCTCCACCAATACTGTACCATCTCTTTAATGGATTGATTGGTCCTGGCAACTGAAATTAGGCTGATAATGTCCTTGTATGTATCATGTGTTGGTTATCGGTGGATGTCATTGTAATATCATCATGCGAATGACAAGGCGGAAGTTCTTTTTGTTTTGAGTTTTGAGTTGTTTGTTGTCGATTTTTTACATGATTCATGTCCAGTCCTCTGTCGTACTACAACGGGACATACAGAGGCTATATTACTTCAATATGTCAGAACCTTGTTGACAAAGGAAATGTTATATGTTGCATCTAAACTTCATATTTCTCAATCGTCCTAATTTGATGTATTCAGTAATTTTAAAAAAAAAAGTTATCCATGACGTCTTTTACCCACAAGAAATGCGATAGAAATCGATAAAAACATGACAGTTAGAGAACATAACAGGAAAAGAGGAAATTCAACTGGATTGGCGCACATTCAGGTCAGACAATATCGAACGCGGTCTACGTAAAGCAAACATAATAGACAAAGTGGATAGAAAGATTTATTTCGTTTGTTTGTTTGTTTGTTTGTTTGCTTTTTGTCAACAGGTGAATAAAATAGAGAGACGCACCACCTGCCTGTCCTACATTCAAGTCCGAACCCATCAAAACTGGCTTTAGAGTTACATGCCGGAGGCGTATATCATTTTTGGTCAGTGCATGTATCAGGACCGAGATACTTCCATGATAAAGTTGTGATTGCTTGTGTTTCGTATGTTTGTTTGTTTGTTTGTTTGTTTGTTTGTTTGTTTGTTTGTTTGTTTTGCCTGGAGCAGGTTTATTTCACACTGAACAGAAGGATTCTAGTGCATGTTGTTTACTATAACACGATACAAAATATCATGATATTCGTGTGCTGGACAGTAAAATTTTATCTCGCTGATCCTGCTCATCAGTCAAGAGTAATGCCCTTTATAGATTATGTTAACAGTATTCCTACAGTTCGTATTATGTTATTTCATCCATTTCTCCCTCTCCCACACCCTCTTCCCCTCTATCTATCTATCTTTTCTATCAATCCAACAATTTATCTGCCATCTATTGTACCATCTATCTATCTATCTGTCTATCTATCTATCTATCTATCTATCTATATGTATGTATATTTCTGTCTGTATCACAATCATGTCTATCTGTCTATTAAATTTTATTATTTTTGAAGTCGAATGTTTACCGTCTCAGATATAACGCTTCTGAGCAACATGGAAAGGGAAACGAAACAGAAACAATGCTATGATAATTGACGGTAAATACTTCTCTACCACAATAAAAAAAAAAAAAATACGGAACTTCATTTCATTATCACCTTAATGAGTTCATTTTCACATAATTTTACCGGACTTGCGTACATAGAGTTAAGTCATGCGAATAAGTGCAAGATCTTACCTTCCAATAAAGAGGTACTTTCCGACCTTGCCTTTCCGCCGGGTGGCCTGCAGGAGCGCCGTTACGGTACCTCCCTCGCAGAAGCAGACCACCACGTGCGCCGTGGGCGTTTCCTCCAGCTCGTCAATCACCTTGTCGTGATCGGCGGGCGTGGCCGGCAGGGGGATCCCCTTGGCCACGGCGATGCATATTCCACGCTCGTCGGCTATCGCTCGAAAGGCCTGGATACCACTTTCGCCGTAGTTACCTGCGCACGGAGGAGAGAATGAAACACAACTTTTAATACCATTAAATCTCCCGTCATAATTCAACAACGATGCCATATTCATATACTAAAATTAATATCAACGGTCTTCTAAAGTCTTTGCTGTGACAAGGTTAAAGAGCCATCGAGTGGCCATTAGATCCACTGCGACTTTTCCCCAACGGGAACGAAGCGACATACCAAGAAGAACTGACACAAACCAATGTTTTTGCACTGTATCAGAGAGTATGCCATGACAAACAAACAAACATCGGACTTTCAAGAGGAAGGAATTTGAAGCCGTCCGGCCTATTTACCATTTAAAGAGATTGTTGGTGTCAGTTGCAATCACGACAAATGTAAACGGATCATAACCATTTCCGTGATTGAGTTGGAATGAGCACATGATTGCAAAAGTGTGTGCTCAATCACAAAGATCCACGTGTTACAATCAAGCTTGTTTGCAGAATATAGAGCATTACATCTCATACTCGCAAATTCCCAAATTCGATGATATTTCGAAAAATCTCAAAAAATTGTATTCGTTATTAATGCTAAAATGTATAGTATTTTAGTGCACTTTGATTAGTCCAATCGATGCAGACACGTTCACAATCTCCTGTATATACAACGTTACATCCCAGTACATAAATTCTTCATCAACTCTCAAGCTTGCCCAACTTTGATTTGGTGGCAATATTTAGTGTATCCATTTTATATTCAGCAACCCATTTAGAGTTCGATCGCACAACGACCTACGTCCACTCTTGCTTATAATGTGAGATATTTGCGATTAAAGATGATAAAAACACGGACAGTAATAAGAAAGTATGGAATATCGTAACTCATACCTTCAAAAATATTTCTTAATGTTACACGTGAAGTAACGCTGGAGATAGGTTTTTGTTTTTGTTTTGTTTTTTTGCTCTGCATGACACACTTAATGGAGGATTTTTTTTTAATGGCGCGTAACCATCATTGCGCTCAAACTCTTCACTAATACACGAAGAGGAGTAGGTGGAGTAGGGGTTCAGACCAAAGACTCTCAATCTTGAGGTAACTGGTTCGAGTCCCCTGCAGCAGCAACTTCGAGTCTTTGCTCATAAGCAATTATTTGCCATCTTTATCGAGCGAGTGAAATTATAATGTCATAAACTTAAACTTGATACCAGTTAAAATAATTATCATCTTCCCGAAATCCTTTTTTTAAAACACTTTACTCATATCCATGAGCGCTGCCAATAACGGGAACTGCACCTTTCACAACTAGGCTGGGATGGTCAGAAATCAATCATTTCGTTCGCTTCTGCTTGTCAGAATGGCAACTTTGGGGTTATACTCATAATGTGTGACCATGTACACATAAAAATATGGTGTACATTTTTCACAGCGGTGGCATCGTGTGTGTATGAGGAGCGTGCAAAGCACATGATAGCTATAGGAGTGAGACTACAAACCATTACTGGACAGGCGGGTGTGATATTTTGGTGCATGCATTCTCCAAACTCATATCGATGTAAATTTTGATTAATCGAAGTGTTTGCTGTTAGGAAATTTAATAAATCTGGCCTCTCCATGGATTTTGCCCTAATTTTAGCAGACCAGACTTACCAAGTTTGTTTCTTTCTTTCTCAAAACTCACTCAGCTTTATGCTCTCTTCTTGTGAACTCATTTACACTGTTTTTATACAGGCATCAATTTTTACCTTCATGAGGCATGAAACACATAAATTGTTTACTCCCACGAGCACCGTGCACCGATGCCAGCTAAATATGCCTAATTTAGGTCGGCCAACACATCTCAATGCCAACGTTATTCCCTGGCCCAGATGATAAATCAGGCACTGTTAAGAGCCATCCTTGTAATCAACCCGATATAACCTTATTCGCATCTAAGGGATTCTTACCCACGGCGCAGAAGAGATGAATTCAGAGTGCACACGACTACGTAACACATGCACATTCTTGCTCATGAAACTGGTCGAAATCGTGAATTATGGGCTAAAGATTCCTCTTCATAATATACCTTTCTTCTTCCCTATTAATTAACCTCTGTTGATATCAACAGGTCAATCCTCCACAAATCAAAGAATTGATTAATCAAAATATTTATCAAACGTAATATGCATTTTCTGCACCCATTGAGCCTGCAATATATATTATATTATGCATGATATGCTGAAGTAATGATGAGAATAATAATGCTTATATGGATGTTGGCAAAGTGGTAAGGGACTGTACTGCATAATATCTCTTTTCTTGCCATTGTGAGCTGTAATTAACCTGCTTCACTCGATAAGGTGCATATCAGCGCGTATTGTTTATTTTGGCTTACTATAGGTCTATATTGTGTACATGAAACTGCTAACATAAAATGATTTTAAAATGGATTCAATTAATGATTACTTCGTTTATAGAGAATGCTGAAACTTGCGATTTGGAGAGCTAATCACATTGGTAGAAGTGGACACTGATTCGAATTTCAATGGAATTTAACGTTTTGCTCCTGCTTCCTTTCTGTCAATCTCTCCCCCCTCCCTCCCTCCCTCCTTTTCCCCCTCCTATCTCTTTCCTTCTCTCTCACACACCTTTTCTCCCTTTTTCTCTTCCTCTCACTCGCTCAAAGTCCTGTATTACTTCAGGCTAAGTCACAGCCGGTTTTATCAATCTCCCAAAATAATGATCCTATAAAGTAGCTTTCATAAACGCAGATGATTAAAATGTTTATGGCGCGGTTGACTTTGAAGAGCTAAATCTGGTTTCAGTGACGGCACTAGCTTGCCAAGTAAACCCTACACGATGCTTTTTTCGAATATGATAATCAAAATACCGATAGAAGGGAAGATTCCCAAAGGGATTTTGAGATTAAGACAGTTGAAGGTCAAGTGAGGTCAGGATCATTATCACAGTCTTTTAGAAAGAAATATATTCACTTTGCGCCATTCACTTTATCCAGCTATCATAATCTAAAAAAATGTCAACGGCCTCAACTTACATCTTTCGACTTGATTTGTTTGTTTGTTTGTTTGTTTGTTTGTTTGTTTGTTTTTTTGGTAACAAACGACATTCAGACGACATAATTAAAGGGGAAATCCAGTCCAAATACAAGTGGGTCTGATAAGAAAGAGTAAAATATCAAAAATATATAAAATATAAAAAATCAACGGTAAAACTTTGATCGAAATCGGTTGAAAAATATAAGGAAGTTATGACATTTTGAAGTTTCACTGATTTTTCAGGAAAGAGTTCTTGAACGGTCAATATGAATATGCAAATGGGAAAGTGAGCATGTCATTCCCTCACAACTTGCCATATAGTTGTAAATAAAGTGTTGAAATTTCCAGATTTTCATTCAAACGCAGTTATGCCCAAGGCTTAAATCCTAGCATATCTAACACATCAGTATTCTGAAGTTATTCAACCAGGAATAACATCATGTTTCAGACTTCAATGACATCTACAAGGTATAAATACCTTTCGATACCAGAAAACTTGGTTAGCTATAGGCTTTACTGCTGTCATGGCTGTAGCTTCTTCACGTGTTATGTCGCTGTCGCTACAAGTGTGTGAGTGCGTGCGCTGTTTGCGTTTATAAAGTATGCGTTGTTTATGTGTTATGTATACCCTTGGGCAAAGTTTGTAATATCGAATCCTTCTCATATGAGGTTTCGCGTCATTCCCGCCCGCCCCCTGCTCTGGCCATAATAATCACCATTCACCGGGAATGTAGGAGGAGATACATCGCACGCTTCCTCTTGCCGACAAAAAGTACATCGGTAATGACTGCGAGAGGTGAAGGGTAGCTTTTGAAAGTCAACTCGTCTAAATCCCCTCAGGATTCAATATGACGAGCCTGGAACCTCTAACGTGAATCCTGCTTTAGTCTTCAGTGTGGGGGAAAAACAAAACAAAGTTTGGTTTTTAATTCGGTCACCTTGTGGCAACGTCAAATACCCTGATCTTTCCATCAAAAGTGAGCGTCATCGGTAACAGAGGGCGTCACTTGTTCCACTTTAAGAGATCGCCGTTGCGTCACAGCGAGCAAAATAATGAACCTCAGCAATTACTGCCTGTCCATCCTCATTAATCTTAGCCCTACAAAACGCAATTTTCAGACTTCGGGCAATAACGTACACCCCCAAAAAGTATATGTAAGAGGGGCGCGAAAAGTGTATCATAATTAGTTGTCACCGTTAGGAGAGGTACCCGAGAGAAAAAACCCGGATATTCCAACCGGCAGGCCAATCAATCTCCAGGAGGACCAATTGGTTGTCACGTGCAAGGCGCTTCCTATGGAGGGTATGACATTCGGAGACATCGGTTGACTCCCTGTCAAAGAAACGGACGCAGGAGACGCCAAAATTATAATGAATGATGCAACGCTCCGGAAAGTGCAGACTCATCCAATCTGCATCATCATCCTTTACACCAGGAGATGAAGGTGTTGCCATGGACGCGACGCTACTGTGCGTTGTCTTCGGATGTATCCTTAAAGATCGCTCAACCTGTAGGGTTTCTTATCTTATTACTTAACTTCACCACCATAACCTACTGTTAAGGCGAAGAGGAGACTTCACGCTTTTACGTAAAAAGGATTTGACTTTCTTGACAAAAGAATTAAAAAGAGATTCGTTTCAAACTTGTCACAACTCTTTCAATCACATTCTCAAAATAAGAAAAAGAAGACACACCTTAGAGAAACACTGCAGGTTGTAAGTTCTTGCGTGAGTCTCCCAGCTCACCAATACCGTTGAAATGTTTGTAAAGCTTTGTTTGTAAACTTTCCCTTTCTCAGACTTGGAAAAGGGAATTGTCGCTGGAGCAAGAGACAACTTTGTAGATGAAGATCGACAACTCGATGACAAGAGACAATGACCCTTCAATCTTATCATTATCTTTGTTTGAAACACTGTAATAGTTAAAGTGTGAATAGCAGACACCGTATGCCCCTGAACATGATATTCTGGTTCGAATCCCACTTGGAGCAGATAACCCTCAATGAACGAGATGTTTGACCTACCAGGTCCCTCAGTCTTGACACAGTATTGTATAGAGGAGCATATTAGGCTGGTAGGATGACACGAACACTGACGGGCGCCAATTCAAAATTCCGATAAAGAACTTAAGAGGTACTGTGCTTTAACTTTATCAAAGTGCTGTTAACCAAGTGAATTATGGATTACACAATTTTCCGGCTTTATCAGAAGTTTTAGAATCAGGGACCCTCGCAAAATCTGGGAATTGGGCATTTATAGCTTCACTGCACTGGGATGATTAAGGAAGCAGAGTAGACATTGGTAGAGCAGAATTAAGATGGAATTTCCGGTAAACATACTAACACTCGTTTTCTACAGACGGCCATCCCCTCAGAAAAAAAAAAAACCCATACAATCACTGAATTCAGTGAAGAAAGCCAGGTATAAGTGTGTCTAACGAGTCCACCATAAACATACGGGCTCCAGCAGTGTAGCTAATTTCATACACTGTAAAAACATCGGTGTTAGATTTAACACCATGGGTGTTAAATCTAACACCGATCAAACTTCAATAGAAGACCTCACCCACAGGTGTAAAAAATGCACTGTGATGGTGTTGAAAAGTGTTCACCTGACACTTCGTGGTGTTAATTTGACACTGTACCTGGTGTTATTTTGACACTACTGGTTTTAATTCAAAAATGACACCACATGGTGTTGATTTGATATGTGTTGGTGTTAATATCAATGGTTTAACACCCGTCCAGCTTCAATAAGAGACCACACCAGCTGGTGTTACTGTGGTGTAAATTCATTTTCACATTTTTTCAAAAATCTAGTATTTTAATGTAAAATTCTTGATCGTCTTGTTTAGATTAAAAATCAACAAGAAGTGCAGTTACTAAGAAACTCTTCAAAAAACAGTTTTATATTTGGAAATGACACCCGGAGGTGTTAATCTAACACCATAAATGAGCACCGAAAATTTAACACCAGCTCGGTGTTCACTATTTAACACCGGACTTTTTGCAGTGTAGAATTCAGCCTGTGGCAATACATATGCCGTGTTAAGAAATAAAGATGCTTTTGTGTCTGTAACAAGAATAATTGAGATGAAAATACAAAAACGGGATGTATAAGGAAAATAAAGAACTGCGTGGCAGAATGGGATATGTGCATGACTTCAAGCAAGTATATTGCCCCAAGAAAACGGGGCATTTCCTGTCACGTGAGATTTATGATAAGGAGTCAGTGGACGCTGAAGTTATTCAATGAATGTAATGATAATGATGACCAAAGTTAGTCAAAATTAGACACGTAATGGGGAGCGTCAAAGGCATAATTTACCATTTGCAGATGAAACAAAAACCCAGCATTAGTGCTTTAAAATAGTTCTAAAATGTGAGTAAGGGATAAAAACAACCAATGTAAAAATTTGAATGAGTATAATCGATGTTAAATATTGTTAAATATACAAAATGTGAACAATAGTTAGAATAAAAATGTTTCCGGACTAAACCGTCTACGTGGTTTAATGAGAAAAATAGTAATCTCCTTATATTTTAGGCTTTCTTGCCAAAGTTTTATATGGTAGGATGTTTTGTGATACAACTGACTTACACATATGCATCAAAAGTGATATCTTGAACATTTATAAAATGACTGCTCCCAAAGGTAATTAGGACCTTTAATGGCGATGTTTGCCATATCCATCATAATAAGAATAAAATGATCCCCATTCTAATGTATCGTATGTTTTGAATAGTCATTCTCAACCATTTTGCTCCAGAAGAATATTACCAGAAATCTGATAACTATGCCTGGTTCATGCTTTCCAATGCTCTACACTTTCATCGGACAAGTTCAACGACTCGTTCTCGTTATGAAGTCTTTACAAGTCAGCAGGTTTTACTAAAATTCTGTACTTTCTTTCTCTCTCCGTCTTTCATATCTTCCAGGCAAAACTGGACTATCATTACTTGACGAGACGAGCGCGCGCGGCGTACACAGATTGGTGCGCCCCGAAGCTACGATCCCATATATACACAATGTCATCCTATCCTGCGGGACCGCTAAATTGCCATAAAGATACCGCTCGCCCCTGCTCAGACTTGCCATTGATCATCCAGATCTCTTGGAGGATTAGCTGCCGTCCGCGCCATATATTCCCACTGTTTATGCTGGTGCCGCCACGATAGTGCTGGTACGTTAAGGGACAATAGCCCTTCGGCAAATTGGGGGAAACATCCAAAAAGGATGGTGAACAAACACATTAATGAAATTGGTATTGACATTTTAGAAAAATCATGTTGAATGCGAGCATTGTTGTAAACAGCTAAAACTTGGAAATTTTGTTGTGTCGGAAAACTGTTTACTTGTGCGTGAAGAATAGGCACCATGTATACATTTTGTAGAAACATACGAGATTTGTTTGAACTTTATGTATGAGTTGTTATTGCTATATATGATACTTGTAGTATAAACGTATGTTTATCAACACAAGGGAAGACAGGCCCTGGAAGCGAGCTTACAGTGCTTAATACCATGAAGCATATAATTAATCACAACTTTGTCTACAGTGACATCACTTTATCGTGCATGACGAATGGTTAATGACAAAATAGGCTTCTCCTAGGCACCCACTTCATCGTTAATCGACAAGACTGTAGAATCGCTTTAGATGCCCCTCCCAAACACACACACAAAAAACACACATGAAAACACACACACACGCACACACGCACATGCACACAGACGCACACACAAACTGCGTTCATCTCAAAACTGTCTGTTGTCCATTTCGCTTTCTCTTTCTATCTTTTCTATCAGCTCTATGCCTATATCTCGCTGCAACTCTTATTTTTTGCTCCTTCTATCCCTCTTGCCCTTTCTTGTCTTCTTTCTAAACAGTTCTCTTCTCTCTTATTCTCTTCTATTCTTTTCAGTGTTCATCCCAAATCCATCACAGCTACGGCAAGTGGCATTTCCACGTGTTGCAAAATGTATGAGTCCGCGCCTGAGTTCCCGCCAGGAGGTGCTGGAGTATGCTGCAGCTTAGACACTTTGATACTTTGATACGAATTACAGTGTCGTATTGCCAGGATAATGTTGATATTCCTCCTCTTCTAATTGTGTCTTCGTCTCTGTCAGCTGTCTCTAGAAGAATTTTCGTCACTATGAATTAATTTGCAACCCCCACTGGCATTGCATTACCTCCCTTTAGGATGCTACTCTCCCGGACGTTGTATCGTCTTTGCGGTTATTGTATGACTTCTAGCTCATTTCAGACATGATAAGAATGACACTTCATCCAAATGTGATGGGATGAGATGAGCAGAGATGACAGACGAAAAAGAAGAATATATAAAAAGTTTTTAAAAAAGGAGGAAAGCAAGGTAATACTACACAAAACAAGACGAAACGGGTCAAAGAAAGAAAGAAACGCCTCGTAGGAGTCTCTGTGTGTGTAAGAGGACTTTCCTTCCTGGTGACAGACTTGCTAATACTAAATATGACCAGCATGTTCAATCCACGGGTGTCTCCTGTGAGCAGAATACATAAATTCTGTAATAGAGGTATAGGCACCGTTGATAGGAATGTGTTCAATCCTATTTACGTGTCTTAGTTGGCATCATTCACAGATTAATTCACGTTGCGATGATTAAGAAAAGCATAGGGGTATAAATAGGTATAGAAAGGGAGAGAGTTTGAGACAGGCAATGCTAGCCTACTTTTAAAGAGATGGTATTATAATAGTATTGGTTGAGGCGAGGATTCAGCTTTTAATTTTCTGCGTGGTACTTAGAAACCACTCCATGAACTGTTAAAGAGCATGCAATTTAAAGAGGAATTCAAGGTTAATTTGATGAAAATCGGTTGTGAAATGGCTGAGATATCAAAAAATAAAGTAAAACAAAGCGATCTTAATAAAAGGTGTGTCCCACCTTTTCTTAGGATTGCTTTATTTTGGATATCTCAGCTATTTCAAAACCAATTTTCATCAAATAAACTTTGAATTCCTCTTAAAATTATGTGTCTTTCATATTTCATAAGAGGTTTCTCATTATCTCCACAAAAAATATATGATAAAAAAAGTTGGAAACCTAAAGCCCCATCTCAACTTAAACTGCACCATCCTTTTTAAAACACCTTACCACCTTCAGCCACACATTATGACAATTAAAACATGCTATTACCCTGTCCTCTCCGTAGCGGTTCTTCACGCTACGATGTTAGGAATGTATACTACAAGTCAAGGTTACAGGGCTAGTGTCATCTAACAACCTACTTTCTGAGACCTTGCACCTTCGATGGAACCGCCACCTGCGTATCGTTGAACACGTAGCCTCGCATCACCTTCGAGAATCTATTGCTTTCTATACGAGAATCCTCAGAAATAGCCCATGTATCGCAGAGGGATAGTCGATAGCGTAATTCGCTCAGTATATGAATGGCCATCGAAGGTAACGTACTAAGCGTGATCCAATTAAATCCACTTCGTCACCTCCTCATGGTTTTAGAATGGAGTTTGTGCCACACGCATCAACACCAACAGGTTCACCCCTGCACGGTCACGTTTTTCGCCGAGTACGTATATGCCCCCTGCCCCGGCCCTTCTCTAGTATTCTCCCCTCAACATTCTATAGATGGATAGTGTAGCGCTGCTGCGTACTGACTAGCCCATCCACATTGGTGTCCTTTTATCCAAAATATCTAATGACACAGAAGGGCGACGGCAAGGTGTGTGCAAAACTGATTAAGCCAGCTGAGGACATTCTAAAAGGCTCACATTACACGCAAGGACAGACGACACTGCAGAGCGGGCGGGAAAATTTCTGGCTTCCATCACTGCTCCAACGATGGTGTTGATTTTTCTATAATGCATGCAGGTGGTGTGTAACGCCCATGGCTTCCATTATCACTATACAGTTGCAGAGCATGCAAACTTGAGTCGGGCATCTTTGTGGCAACCTGACTAAGACGTCGCATCCAATTCATGGAAAATCTGCAGAAAGAACGAAACCGCTCTACACTGCCCTATCTCGAGGATGCACGAGCATGCCCGCGTTCTATAGAGGCACTCCTCCATTTTTCACTTCATTTCAATAGTCATAAGTAAAATACATCCATCTCTCATGACCTACACCAAGCATTTTCCATTGCAACGACTACTAGCTTTACCCCAGATCCAGAGCGGGTCTAAGCTAAAGGGCCCATATGAAAGCTTGCCAGAGATAGACCTCAACTCAAACACCAGGCAGTCATCTTCCACAAGAGAAGGACAGCAGTAGCAAACCCAAAAGATGACGACGACGATGATGATGTGATGATGACGATGATGATGATGATGATGGTGATGATGATGATGATGATGATAATAATAATAGTAGTAATAAGGAAACAGCATTTATATAGCGCCATTATCTGAAGAGACATTCAAAGGCACCCGGCTCCCACATTTATGTGTCACACATCATTCACAAAGTTGCTGGAAAAGATAAGAGATAAAACGTATCCCTTGAGAAGGACAAATTGATGATGGTTTCTAGAGATTCCTGATGTTCATATGACATAACCCACCCCCCACCCCCCCCCCCCCCCCCCCAAAAAAAAAAGTACTGTCGTAGATGCCGTAACACAAAATTCAAGTACAAAAAAAAAGTTCTTATATGCAAACAATATGAATGGCATCAGACAGAGCAGACATTTTAACTGTTGGGCTTTTCAAGAATAGTTTGATTTCAATAAAATTTTTAATGCATTGAAGCCCAGGTTTTTCGAATGACAACTTGCTAACAGATTTTATCACAACACAGTCATTATGACTCTTGTTCGCATTATCCCCATACATGCCATAATAAGGAGTGAGGTCTGAGTCGCTCTCCGGTGAGTTAACCGCCACACTGACTTTGTTTCTGTATATTCATCCTTCATGACTATGTGATTCACTGCAGTGATTAGTAATGTTGAAGGCACATTACTCGCAACAAGTTCCTTTGATTAAAAGTTGTGCCCACACACGAGCGCGTTCAAAACTATCGAAATGCTTTCCATACTTATGTATTCATCTTTCTGAGGGAAATATATAGAAGTTTTTGAACAACTATAGAGACAGCAGAAACACTCATTTTGAGCGAGAATGCGAAGATAATCAAAATATGTTCTACATGGAAAACTGCCGTCTGAATTTCATGTCAGACTCCTTCGATCCTAGCAAATGAAATATGAATAAAGCATATTCCATCATGGAATTTATCAAATCATTATAAGCCAATTCACCTCGAGCGGGTTCATCCCTTTCACGGTCATCAATGGTTAAAGGTTCACATAATATAATGCAAAATTTCCCGACCTCGTATCTCGTCAGTAACCCCGTGCACTACATTGCATTACTGTTTTAAACCATCCTTCTTTTCATTGTTCCTTTTAAAAAGAAAAAAGAAAGAGAATCATGGTGGCAAGTTCAACCTGCAAAAAAAAAATCAACAACAACAACAGACAAACGAACAACTACAAAAATGGAGGAAGAGAAAGAAGTAAAATTTTATTTCCTAATTGTCTACTCACTTTACATCATTGTTGATAATAATGTGACCGTTCTAAAGCATAGGTTCCACGCAAAAAGAAAAGAAAACACGCATTCACGTGTGTGGCTTGTGCGTGTTGATTACGTTTGGATGAATGCGGTATACGGTAACATTAAAAAAAAATTGTGCAATTTCGCTTTTCGACAGAGGCACCTCAAAGAAAGCGCCAAACACAAGCAAAAGGTGGACAGGAACATTATAGAATGATGACTCGCGGGGAGGGAACATACCGAATGTTCCACCCGAAGGGTTTGAAATGCTATTGAGGGAGGTTATAAGTCCCGAGACGAAGTTTCGAGGGACTTATAACCTCTTATAAGACGAAGTCGAGGGACTTATAACCTTCCGAAATAATAGCATTTCAAACCCTGAGGGTGGAACGTTTGGTACGTTTTCCCGCCAACAAAAGTTATCATCTGTTATATCATATGGGTTAGTCAAATCTGCTTTTTCACATAATTGTGTGGAATAGGCAAATTTATCCTATCGATTTCGTGAAAAATATGATCTTTCAATCGTTTGGTATCGTTTGTCATGTGTTACGTGAAAATGTTTTCCCATGGGAGAACATTACAAAAATATACTGCCCATGGGCGAACACAACCAATGTGCCTCCATTACGTAAATGTGTTTAGCCAATTAATAATCGGTATTAGACTAACCCATTTAAAAATTAATATCCAAATGTACGATTTTTCCGTTGTGATCAAGTGTGCGGTGAATTTAACAAGCTCGGAGAGGAGTAACCTGACCAAACATCGAAACATCGAAAACTGGACAGCAATATATATTCAGCGGTAGTCCAGTTTTGGCGTGTCCGTTCCCAATGTGTCACATTTCATCTGCAACATGCCTACCTGCTGAGAACAGTACGTCAGAACATAGATGTTTCCAGCCAAGTTACTGCCATACATCATGTTATTGATATATGAGCACGGTAAATTCCGCCGTGCCAGCTGACGCGAGCGCGGCGAACGGCACATTTCAACATCAACGTCGTCAGTGGTTGTGGAGTGACATGCCCACAGATGTTTTGATGTAATGATATCCGTGATGATACATGCATGCATACATCCGTGCAATAATCATTGTTTGCTTCGTTTGACAGGGTGCTGTTGTTCAGCCATGCTATCGAGACATCAATCTCACGATCGTTTTAAAGCTTGAGCACGGCGCTTTTGGACTATCACACGCAACAAACAGAACGATCGATTTCTAAATGTTTTCCAAATTACACGAATAGGACAAGTAACATGCTAGTCGTATTATTGTGCTTGAACAGTGACGGATGGAACAACAGAATCAAGATTCAATAAAGATTTGTAACTCTATAAGATAAACATTCTATGAAAACAGTCCATAATACAATGTATTATTTACGTTTTTGCTCTTTCGCTTTATCATGAAAGTCAGAAACTATGGGAACGCAATGAGATGTAAATCTTAAAGTAGTAAATTTCACATATTTAAATTTGCTACTACCACGCGAAGGAAAATGTCCTGAGAAGACTGATACTTTTAAAAATGGTAAATTCTGCGCATTGACACGTGTATATTGCGTTTCCATTTGAGTATGCTATGTATACTGTGTGAGAAAGATAGTGATACTTAGTCATTATTATACTGCGGAATAAACCTATTCTTATTATATTTTTGGTATGAACCCACTTTGTGGCAATCACAGATGTGAATTGAACCATAAGAATTGTACAAATCAAATTCAAGTGCTTATATTCTGTTATACTTGCCAATATCGATATAAACAATTCCACGTCTAGCTTGCACGGTATACATGCATCACACTTAAAATTAGATCTTTTGTTGTTGTTGTTGCCTTGATTCGTCTTGCGGAATTTCAATTAAAATCAGTTCTCTTGTTTCCTTTCTTACATAGATCGTCGACATCTCTTCCCTACCGCTTAGTAATTCATCGAGTTAATTATAGCGGGCTGACTCGGCTCCGTTGCAAGCTAATGTACAACTAATGCTTCGCGCCGAATTTGCTTTGTCAATTCCGATTAGATCGTATCGCGATGATGGATATCGTTAAAACGTTTAAATCGATGGCCTTGTGCCGTGTTGCTGTTGAAGTTATCATTATAGTCGGTGTTGCTTTTTTAGGTTCATTCCCTGTCTGAAATAACAATGACACTACAGCATGGCTAGGGAAACTCACCTTAGCTTCGCAGAGTGCATGGGAAATGATTCGCATTTGAATCTGAATGGCTGTTTGTTGTCATATAATATGGAATTCGTGATGAATTGCGTCATAGTCATAGTGAATTTAAAGATTTATAGAATAAAAGGCTGCTGGACTGAAAGATTGATCGATTAATGGTCCTGATAGTCAAGGAAATAACTGCATCAAGGTATACATTAGACGAAAAAGGAAATTAATGGCATACATTATATCGGCCTACCCGTAATGCAAAGGTAATTCTTAGGAATCTCATTGATCAAGGATGACAGTTTTTAGGATGATGAAAGAACAAAGTACCACCTTTCTTCTCGATGTGTTATAGTCATAACCACCGGAAGTCACCTGACATTTCGCTATTGAAAGACGATGTTTAACAAATACTTGATTAGTTTTGCAGGGCTAAATGGTATAATTTTGGATGAGGTGCGAAGTTAGTTTTTTTTTTGCGAAATGCTTAAAACCATTTATATCAAAACTTAAAGAGCATTATATTTTATACAATTCCAAAAGGAAAAAAAAAAGTTTGATGTAAATCGGTTTTGAAATGGTTGAGATACCCCCAAACAAAAAGATCTCAACAAAGGGTTGGACTCAAATTTTGTTGGACCACTTTGTTTTGCTTTGTTTTTGGATATCTCTGCCGTTTCAAACCCGATTTTTTTTTTTAATCAGCTAAAGTTTTGATTTCTCTTTGAATTGTATGCTCTTTAATATTTCATATAAATGATTTCTGATTATTTCGCAAGAAATTAGGGGCTGAATCCTTATCTCAACCAAAGGTAACCCTTCCCTTTAAGCATATTATGAAGAGAGAGAGAGAGACAGACAGACAGACAGACAGACAGACAGAGAGGAATTTAAGTCATGGACCATTAATAACCTGTTGGCTGTTATGTGGAAATAATCATAAGGATCTGAACAGTAATTAATCAAAATGCCATGCTTGAAACATCACCCGTTGTGATGAGTGCTTAAAACACCTCTGCATCACTTCAATTAAACAAAATGAGGCCATAATAAGAGCTGAGCCTCTACATCGATGACCTTCTAAGACTATTACGTAAGTTTACAATATGCTCATATTATTATTATCTTTTCTGGTAATTTGAATTATTTTATCAGGAGCATCTCAAAATTACCACTTGAAAAAGGCAGAGTACCCGGGCCAGAATAAGAACAATTTTAAGAAGAATTTGTCATTGGAAAGCAGCGACGAGTCAAGATTTTTTGTTTATATACATGACATGTCTGTCATTTGTTTGCTACTGTTCACATGCGAGGGTGTGGCTTTTCGTGTTGTTGTTTTTTTCGTATGTGAACTAATATAATTATGTTATTACATTCTGAATGCGTAGATAATCATCTTGAGGAGATAATCATCTTGACGGACGAATGATAGTTACTCGGAAAAAAAGACACCAAAACAGATAAATGGACACTCGACCTTGCAACCATGTAGGTATAGAAGCAAGTTAAAAACAGAAATAATATAGACTGAATCAGATATACATACAGGCAAAAATACATCCATCCATTTTCGTGTCGTTGTTGTTGTTTTTTTGCGTGTGTGAGTTAATACAATTATGTTATTACATTCTGAATACGTATAAGATTATCGTAAATAATTGAGCAAAGAAAATGGGTTTTCCCGATGAAAACCCATTTTCTTTGCTCAAAGTTTTCACTATTTATTATTTGTTTCAGGTCAGTTTTCCCTCTCTTTGTTTCAATATATTATATTACCAAAAAAAAAATAAAAAGCTGCATCGCTTCGGTGATCACTCGCATCTATTCCAAAGTTGATTTACATCCTTTGGGTTTATGTCAGCTTAAAGTGTGTGTGTGTGGCAAACATACACACACTATAGCTTCTGACCACACCAGCAAAGAGAATTAAGGGTTTCAATAGCTCAGTCGGTAGAGCACCGGTCTGGTAATCCGGAGGTCTCGGGTTCGAATCCCGATGAAAACCCATTTTCTGTGCTCAAAGTTTTCATTATTTATTATTCGTTTCTGGTCAGTTTTCCCTCCCTTTGTTTCAATATATATTACAAAAAAAAAAAAAGCTGCATCGCTTCGGTGATCCCTCGCATTTATTCCAAAGTTGATTTACATCCTTTAGGTTTATGTCAGGTTAATGTGTGTGTGTGTGGCAAACATACACACACTGTAGCTTCTGACCACACGAGCAAAGAGAATTACGGGTTTGGGACGAACACCGAACTAGGGCTTTCAGTAGCTCAGTCGGTAGAGCACCGGTCTAGTAATCCGGAGGTCTCGGGTTCGAATCCCGATGAAAACCCATTTTCTTTGCTCAAAGTTTTCATTATATATATATATATATATATATATATATATATATATATATATATATACATATATTTATATATTCACATATATATTTGATTATTCATTTACAGTTAGATTTAAATATACCCGTATACTGGACCTCCCTCCCATCATTTCTCCGTGATACTGACAATTTGGAACACTTCAAAGCCTAACTCAAGACTCATTGTCTTTTTCACCAGGCATTCAATTGCTATTAAACTTTCTTGGAGAAGTCTGCGCCTTTGAATGTTTTTAAACAGCTATAAAATGGCGCCATTAATGCATGTGTATCAGTGTCATCATCACACACAAATACATCACTACACACACACACACACACACACAAAGATACACATGCATGTATACATACATACATGGAAACATATGAACAGATACCGTAGATATAGGAATGATATGTAAGAAGACAATCTCATGCAGGTAGGCATAAAGGACGCCCTCATTTTGCTTTTTTTTTCTTTTTTTTTTCTTTTTTACTGATCAATGGCATACACTGTATAGATCCGCGATCTCATAACAGCAAGGGGTGACCCCGGGCAGCCGCTTCTCAGCCGTGTATAACACTGGACCAACGCTTTAATCTATTACTGTCGCAGAGAGGTAACGTGGCGTGAAATCGACCATGAAGATCCCGGCCATATTTACAGGCGAGTAAATGGACCAAATATAATGTTATTTTGTTTGGTTTTGTTTTTCTGAGCCCGGCGTGTGAGATAGGGGACCAGAAAGGAAAGGATTTATGAGGTTGGCTCGTCGCTTGATTAGTTTTCCCTCCTATCTCCCTCCCCCTCCCCTTCTCTCTCTCTCTCTCTCTCTCTCTCTCTCTCTCCCTCTCCCTCTTTTCCTCTCTTTCTATCTCTAAAAATATTCTCACGGCGTAGACGAGAGAGGGTAATTTTCTCCCTTTTTTAGGCACACCCATCAATTTATTCCATTTTCACGTTCCTATATATAAGAACTGAGAAAGAAAAAAATCCCGAACCACAAAATACGAAGTAAAAGAAATTACTACAAACGTTAGGCTGGGCACTCTCTGTACAAGGCATCGCAGGAATTCTGTAACTGCACCCCGCGGGAAGAGAAAAAAAAATATGTCTCTTTGTATGAATGAAGTACATTTCGCACATTTGGTGTTTGCCAATATCTGAAATATACATGTATGCGTATTAGTTTAGATATCATATTACCGCTGATTTTCGGCAGCTGTTCATAGTGTGAGGAGGGTATCAATAAGTGAATCCAGTACTCCAGTAATTTAATCATAATATTGAACTGGTAATAACATGGGTGTATACCTGTAGCATATGATATGCTAAAAAGTGTTATATTTGAGCATATCTCTCTTATCCGGCCAAATCGATTATCCGGACGCCTATACCAATCCCAACGTGGCCGGATGATCGATGTCCTACCGTACCACCTTTCGTACAATTTTGTGTTTCCCACGTGACCTGACACAATCGCCCCGTAAATAGGAGATACTCAGTATGCGTGTCAATATGCGCAGTACTATACACCGAAAAGATGTTCTTTCATGTTAGAAATACCACGGTATTACGTGAATGAGGAAGGTATCGACTGAAATACCGCGGTATCTTTAACCGCGGTATTTCGCCTATGAGAACGGTGACAGCAAATAACCGTCGGTGGTACATGAGACCGCGGTAATTCAAACATGAATACACCTCGAGTAGAGGGGAAAGTTACATAGTCAGTGAAAGGTTGCATATGTCGAAAACCACTGTGTAATTATGGTGCAACTTTGATGTTGATAGTTCAGTATGGTATTGCAAGGTTCATTTTTCTGCTACGTGCATCTTTATGATGTATTGTGCGGAAAAGTGAAGTATGGAATAAATGCGGACATAAAGTCGTCCACGTCAAGCATTACTTTACCGCAAGATGAAACAAACCCGACTCATTGCAACCGATTGACAAACTGCCCTACATCGACGTAAATCAGTTGCAATGAAAACTTCTCGACGGGAGAATTTCATGAATTTAAACCCGAGTCATATTTAGTGTTCTGTTGTCATTTCGACTACTTCGTTGTCACTTCGGACAGTGATCAAAATGGCGGCAATATGTATACGCTTTAAAAGTGATGCACAATCTTTTAGCAAGTTTTCATAGAACACATTTCTTTTTCCTTCAGTTCTAAGACCGAATTCTGTTACTCATTTTGCTATATTCTGAGGCTGGTCGTTCGTTGTGAATGAAACATACGGCCATACGTACATCATAATGCTCGTATCAGCATTCACCACTTACGACCTCTTAAATAGAGGTGAAACCAAAATATTATCTTGATTGTGTGAATGCAGAAATAGTAAAACAAATCAGTATTACCAAAGCTTGAGGAAAATCGGACAGTCCCTTCAAAAGTTATAATTTTTTTTTTTTCAGTACAGCAATCACTGGATAAGAAGATAACAACAATGCGTGACGTCACACTTGGACAACGATGCAAAGAAAATATACACATACACGTTGTATCTGGATGTTATTCCCCTGCAAATGCATGTACACAATGCAAATGTATGTACACAAACGCGCCACAAACGTGCACACACACACCCACACACACAAACACAAACGCATTTATATGTATGCATGTATACATATATATATATATATATATATATATATATATGCATTTTAATATGTATAAAACAACATACATACATACACCTGTACATACATACATACATACATACATACATACATACATACATGAATAAATAAGTGTGTTCAAGCATCAGCATAATATCGTTAAGGCACTGGTGGTGTAGCCAGGTCTAAATACTGTATACTCTGCTGTTGGTGTCTTGTAAGTGAAATTATGTTTATATAGTTTTGAACATTCGACCGCAACGGAAAATGTGTCACTTTATTAGTGCGCAGCCTTGTAAAAAATCCACATCAATTTATGAATACGGATAAAAGTAATGAGGTCAGAATATCAATTATCAACTTTTTTTTCTACAGACACACAGTGAAATGTCAGAATCGCATCTGTAGCAGGAAATGGGATCTAAATAATGACATCTTAAGTAAATTTTATGATTTTGCTCCGTTCTTGTACTGCGCGCTAATGGAATATTTATATCCGTTGACAGGTGCATAATTTTCACACCTTTTAGTTGGAAAGAAGGGAAAAAAAAACCCTCACTATGAATAAATGCAATATGAGGGAGCATTATTCCAACACCAGAAAACGAAGACATAAATAAGCGAATCGGAATTGATTTTGACATCAAGATGTACGAGCTGGCCTTGAAGAGGAACGGGGAGATTTGCCCAAGGCCCATATGATGAACGACCGCACCGCTGAAAGGAAATGAAGGGCGGGGATTTGGTTGGCAGAGAAGGAAAAAGAAAATATGAACCCAAAAAGGAGAAGAAACTGGGATGAAATGCAGTATTGCTGAAAGGAGGTGAAAGAAGGGGATTGGCAGATTTAAAGAAAAAAAGTGGACGCAAAAAGTACAGAAAGAGGAAAGAAAGGGATTAAGGGGGTAGAGAGTAAAAGAGCAAGTGCTTAGTCCAGAGCGGAATTAAAACATTGATGGTGACGTGAGCTCGGGTCACTCTCGCGGGGGTGACATGGACTGTCGCAGAGGAACGACAGATTTCGAGTGGCTTTCACGGGTCGGACGGAGCGCGTGTATATTGATGGCCAGTCTCCTTGGCGATTGAATGACATCCGACTGGAATTTAATAATGCATTTGGCGCTCGTGCAATATCATGTGTTTGTGTGTAGGAGCGCGAACACAAACGTACACACGAGAAAATGCTCAAACACACACACACACACACACACACACACACACACAAACACATAAAGTATTATGTAAAATAAATGTGTACATGCATATATGTATGCATGTATGTATGTATGCATAATATATATATAATATATATATATACATATATTTCTACTTTATCCTAAGTGTATTGAGAGTAATATTATTGATCATCATACCATGATGACGACAAGGGAAACTGAAATAAAAAAAAGGAGAGACCTCAGAATATTTTGTTATAGTACACATCCACGGGAGAGAAAGACAAAAGACACAGGGAAAGGACGGCAAGTAAATAGGACACATATTGCGGAGATATGAATAATTTCTAGCGCCGTTCAAACATCATATCATATCATACCATATTATACTGAGGGCTTTTGGAGTAAGTCAGACCCTATTTCTCTTGTTTCTGTAAATGTGATTACATCTCGACACGCGAATAAAGCGCTACGAACTGTATATTCTGTACTCAGCCATGACGAAAGTGAAAAGGTATATTGTTTAGGAGATAGATTACTATCGAGTATTAACCTAGATGAACAGACTTATCACGGGAAAAATTTGCGTAATTTTACATTCGGTGTAGCTTTTCACTTAATTAGAATAGACCAATAGATCGAAACTCTATCCGAAAATACACTTCTTCAGCTTGAAAATATACAAGCACCTTGAACACTCAACGTTGAAAATATAACACCGCTATAGCAGCTTGTCCATAAAGCTAAACTGGGATAGGTGTGAGACGTAACAGTAGGTGACTGAAAGCAGGGTAAGTGACATTTAAATTAGTGAAAAAAACATTTGTATGTAGAATAAAAAGGTGAGTGTGCAAGTAAAATCCAGGGCTAGGTTTAGAGAAGAGACGAAACATCGATTAATTAATTCAAGCGATAGCTGCCTAAAACACTCACACCAGTGTGGCGATCAGGTATTCGATGTGTATCAGCTGGGACAAGAATTAATAAACTAATAAATGAAGATTGAATAAATTAATGTCTCGTTTTATAGATAAAGCAATTATTCCTGCAATGTAAGCGAGGCCACGAAAAAAACAACATATGGTTAATAAAACCTACATTGAACTGATTTTCCAGAGACCAAATTAAAACCCGATTGCTTGGCACTGAATCCTACTTTCAGAATATTTGTGTCAATTGGCAATCAGTTTGGAACACTCTATCCCCTCTCATCACACATACGCGTTCGCTTTTCTATGCCAGTATCTTTTTATTTTCTGTAATTGCTGACCTGATTTTATCGTTAAAGCTCACCTACAGCGTGATATTGCTCGCAGCGTTGCATACGCTTTAACAATCGGCCTTCAAAGTATCTAATTTAGGTATATACAAGGATTGCTCAATCATCAAGGTTGTTCCCTCCTCATGCTCTGTGAATGAACTGATATCAAGGAAGTGTTTAGTATAAGAGCAAAAAAAAAACATGTACATGTAGATTATTCAAGATTGTTCACAAATGAGTATAGATCAAAAAGATCAAACTCTTTCAAAACCCAGGGACATATTCGGTTTGCTTTTTGTTGTTTTGCTTCATTTATAGATTTTGTCTTTTTTTTTCATGATTAGCCATTCCATACTCAGGTATAGCCCTGAAATCCCTAAAACTTCCATTCACAATTGCTTATAATTAATCCTCCTGAAAAACGCGGGTAAAACTTTCACAAATGGTAATGAAAAAATAAATCTGAAAAGAAAATTGAGCTAATTCTCTTGAATATCAAAATGTTTGTTTGTTTGTTTGTTTATTTGTTTGTTTGTTTTTTGACAGAACGTGGTGAATATTCGCCAAAGTGGAGGAGGCGGGGATGGGTAGGAAAGCGAAAGACCCTTTCAAGTAATTGCGTGTAGCCAAAAGATTCGGTGTAAAAAGATGACAGAGGTAAAAAAAAAAAAGAATCAGATGTATAAATGTCAGAGGTAAAACATATCAGAGGTAAAAAATGCCAAAGGTAAAAACGTCAGGGGTAAAATGTCAGAGGTCAAAATGTCAGAGGTCAGAGAAATCAACAATTGAAACAATAAAGGTTGATCTCATGTGATAATGTAAAACTCGTATTATTTCTTAAGTGCATGCCTGTCGGAGTATATTATTGTTACCTCTGACATTTTTACCTGGCACCTATCAACCACACGTTGACCTTATGACACAAGTATTTTTTTTTCTCGGAATGAACTTTTTGGCTCCGTCGTAAATTGTGTGCAGATATTCCTGAACAAGTGTATGTTTTGCAGTTTAAGAAAATGTATAAACTTCTCTTGTTTCGATGTAAGAATGACTAGAAGTGTATGATAGTTCCATGGGATGCAGAAGAGAGATTATTGGACAGCGCCGAAACTTGAATATTACTTCATCAGTCTCTTGAAAAAGTTACGAAGTAATAAGAAACAAATAAACGAACAAACGAATAAGCGGGACCTGCTTCGTGCATTCGTAACTGCATTCTCCGAGAGTGCTTCTCAAGAGAGCTAGTCTTCGACACCAGTCTGTACGATTGATCGAGAACGTGGAAAAATACCATGTATAATAACAACTTACAACAGCAGGCATGCTTTATATTAGACATTATACAATGATATTGAAGGGACCTTCAAGCTCATAAACAGCAGACAATCCCTATAATTATGTGGGATATATATGTCATTGTCGCACACCTGCAGAAGGTTTTGCAAATCGTTGCCGAATTGGAAACCACTTTTGCAATTCCCAGAAGCTGTCAAATCGGTCAGAGTATGAGCTCAGCAACTTCATTGTTTTTTATGTTCTTCATTCAAAGATAGAAATAGAGAGACGAAGAGACAGAGAGAGAGAAAAAGGGGAGACTTGTCGACTCATGTGTCTTATATTTCGCTTGACTTCATTCCGAGTAGATCCTAACCTTGTTCTACATTGCGTCTCGCGTGGCTTATCGAGTTTGGCGTGACCGCACATCTCACCAACTTGATTAGGCGAGAGGACTCTAAGATGTGCCTGGATTCCTTTCCACTTTCTCGCTCAGCGGACAAAATAAGAGGAATAGAGTGGATAGCATTTTATTGCTGAACAGGCACCTTTTAGAATACTTGGCACAAGTGATGAGTATAGTTCTTATGATACAATAATAATGAAGTAACATTCATAACTGATATTTTAATCATCATCCTCATTATCATTATAGTTAGCATAATCAATGTTATCATGGCTATAGTGATAATTACGTTTTTAAGTTTTTTCATATTCTTATACATAGCTGATTTGATACGAGCAGATAAACATTATCATGAAAAAGTATAATTTGCAAATACATGTGTACAGATAGATCCCAAAGAACAAGATAATGACAACTTTGTATCATACAGAGCTCGTATTTCGATAAACTATTGCTTGATTTACCGCTTCTGAGATGTGACAATTTTCTGCAAATTTGATTCATGGTACAATCAGTTAACATACGCAATGGGCTAGAATGTTTTACTCTTTTATGAATCAAACTCTAGCCCTTCATATCGATTCCAAGCGTAAATTTTCGCGCTATTCGTATTCGTCGACTCATTGAATTTCTATTTGAGACAACGATAGGACGACAACCTCATGAAATATCGACTGGCGGTTCCCTCAACAACCACAACCGAGACGCTGTTTCTCACAAGTTCCATCACGTGGACAGGGGAACATCCCTCCCAACATTCCTCCAAAAAGAACTAGAACTAGAACGGAATATGCAATTTATTCATTTCTTTTTACTCGAATTTATGGTAATAAGGCCTTCATCAAATACATCATTTATATTTTGGACTCAGTAATGACGATAAAATGTATTCAAAGTCACCGAGAACAACAGACATGCAGTAGACTGCTAAACTTCATAGCCGATGCCTACACGGTGTCTGCCACCTTGAATGAAATCTAAACTGTTTGGTATCACTTCGCGTCACTTTCACGAATGTCATGCCCACCGTCCGCCAGCATGCATGTTTGATGCTTGGTTATATGCACCGCGGCTTAAACTTACCAAACTTGAGCCGACTGTGTTGAGGCGAGCTTTCATGCCCCCATACGTTTGTTCGTTTGTTTGTTTGTGTGTTTTTTCCTATATTGCTGACCCCCCCCCTTTCTCCATTTCTCTTCTTCTCAGCCTCAATCGTCTTGTTTTTGGTCTGAATTCTCTTCTCCATGTGTATTGTCTTTTGGTGCAGCCGCCTGGATGTCCTAAAATGACGACGGTTTGACGTCGGAAGGCAGAATTCAGGGAATTTAAGCCGGTTTGGGACTCGCCGAAATGAATCAGGACCTCTCCGAAGCGGAACAACAAACCGAGGTGAATTATTTAGAGTGTCACGAATACACACTACACCACGTGGGATTAGAGGTGTAGGTAACCTACTGCTGAATGTCTCATCCTAGAGGCTTAGAGCCAATACAAGGTTTGTTTGTTTGTTTTTTCTCTCTCTCTCTATCATTGCTTTTGTTGTTGCTGCTGTTGCTGCCTTTTTTTTAAATCATCAACAGGGTGTCCACTGAAATCTGAAGAACATGAGATGACATTGAAACTGAACGTTTTATAGACACACCTGAAAGACATCATCTTCTCTGCTATCTAAAGACTTAATAGCAGGCTATCAAGCTTGATGGAAATCCAGAGAGCATTAGAGAACGAGACATTATGAATTTGAATATAAAAACGAATTACGATTAAGGACATCATAGCTGTTCAGGTTGGGCTGCCCGATTATCACAGATGTTTTCCAGACTTTCTCATGTTCTAATGACCCAGGGCTGTCTGTAGAAATTATGCTTTGGAAGAGCACTGCCGAGTATTCTTGAGCAGGTGTCTTTGAGAAATGCGTGCTATATATAGAAAGATCAGCTCGTCCTATAAGCGAATTAAAGAAGTTATATTTATCGCATTGGGGAGAACGTTCGCATCCTTAACTGTGGAAACAGGTGGTAAGTGATTCTCCTGATTTAGTGACCAACAAGTAGTTTTGAATTGCATCGCAGTTTTATAATCTTGAGCTTGTTTATACATCATTAATGCTGGTTGCCAATACACACTTACAATGCTTACATTAATGAACCAATTGTCATGAGATTCCATGATACGAATTCCGTCAGATATATTCATATAAAAGGAAAAAAAAGGCAGAAATACCCCATCGTTTTTCCGCGGCGTCACACCCAGAGAAAAGAAAACCCATTCCTTTTTCTCCCTCTCGAACACATTTGCTTACATAAAGGGAAAAAAAGATAAAGAAATACACAATAGTTCACCGCACAATCAGTACACATCTACCGTAGATGACACATTATTGTTCCACCGTTATTTTTTCCCTCCAAAATCGGTATAAACAGTCTCCCTCAAAAAAGATTCGTGTTCCTTCAGTTTGCAAGATATTGTTTCAGAAATTTAACGTAACTGCTTTACCTCTTAAAGTCTCTGTCACAGACACAAGGTAGCAGGGTGAACTTAGAGTAAGCTCCTATAGTTTAACTAAAGGGCGGTCAGAAGAGCGAACCTCTGCCCAGTCCTTCAAATTATAGGCATATGATGCTCACTTTTTAAAAGTAATAATGTATAAGCTTACCTTCATCATATCACTTCAATTCACACATAATGTGTTTATCTACTGGTTCATCACTTTATAATGACTTTTTTGAAATTCGCGATGATGGATGCCTGTTCACAGAGTGAAGACCCCAACTGGATATGGCCGAAGTGGCACAGTTGTGAGACATGGACTGGATCTGGTGTAAACTATATAATCCCTACGGAGGTGTGACGCCAAAACTTTTGGCGCCTTCGAAATAATACAGTTACGTGTGGTTGTATGCGCCTGTGTGTGTGTGTGTGTGTGTGTGTGTGTGTGTGTGTGTTGTGTGTTTGTAGCATACAATAATGTTACCTGGGTCAAAACAATTCCTCTTATCAACCAGGTTGTTGTTGGGTGGTTTTTTTGTTTGTGTGTGTGTGTGTGTGGTCTTGTTACTCTACTTCGTTTTCATTTCATTTCATTTCGTTTCATTTCATTTTATTGTTGTTGTTGTTGTTGTTGTTTTGCTGTGCTTAATCATTAATGATTCCAGAAAGCAAATATCTATGGAGAAACATTACATCTATAGGTATGGCAAATAAATACGCTTCAAACTTCAAATAATGGAATCTGTATTATAATTGCATTGTGAAAGGGCTAACCTCTACAACCTTGCTTGCTATTGCTGGTTATTTTTTTTTAACCAACTTCTATATTGCAACTGAATGACAATTCGTTTTTCATCGACGCAGATAAGGTAGGTAGGTTGGTATTTATTTCCGTTAAAACATATAAAAAATACAGTTTAAACCGGCTAGAATGCCCATATTCAGCGGTGCCGCCATGGCACCACTGGTCTTCCATGGGGTCCAGTTACATAATAATTAAACAAGCATTTACAATATGCAAAGAAATAGAATGATACAATGATAGAATGAAAAGCACCAGCTGCTCAGGGTATTAGCGGTAGCCATGATAAAAAAATATCGTGGGTGTGTACATGCTCGGGCCGGATAGTCTCCTGTCTGCCACAAAATTTCTTCTTCTCCTCCTCCTTCTTTTTCTTTATATTCCTTCTCCATCTTCTTCTTCTTCTTGTTCTTCTTCTTCTTCTTTTTCGTCTTCCTCCCTCTCTTCGTCTTTTCTTTTTCTTTTTCTTCTTTTCCATCTTATTCTTCTTCTTCTCCTCCTCCTTCTCCGTCTTCTTCTTCCTGTTTACCTTCAGCTTCATCATCATCCGTGACATGAGATGTGTGCCAGCCTTCCTTACAGCACCATGGACATTACAAAAGGCGTCAAGTTAAGTTTGTATGATTATGTGTGTGCTATCATATCGTACATTTTAGGTCTGCGCAGAAAGTGTGTGTTGTGTATGTATATGGCTACCTTTAAAGCTACATGCTAGGGTGACTGAGTTATATGGACATTTCTCTTTGTCTAAGATGTGCGATAGAAATGAACTCATTTAAAATCTCGCAAAAAATAGAATTTACCAATGCATTCTTGCTCTCTGGGAGCATACTGTCACAAAGAATAGTTAATGCTGCATGTCTTAGAAAAAAAAGGAATTCAGGGTTATTTCTCACTGAAATTTGTATTAATGGTAAATAGACTACGAAAAATGAAAACGTATCTGGAGCGACAAAATCCCCAGCCAATCCCTCTGCGCGGTGTCTGCGAATATATCTGTTTACGAATATTCCCATTGCAAGAAATTGGCCAATAGCAGCATCAAATCATAGTAAATTGAACCGATGCTATATTTACAGAACGGTGGAATTGGGTCTTGTTCACACCTTGGCATAAATCATACACAGGCATTGGA
The DNA here is from genome assembly GCF_040938485.1 of Diadema antillarum. Taxonomy (NCBI): domain Eukaryota; kingdom Metazoa; phylum Echinodermata; class Echinoidea; order Diadematoida; family Diadematidae; genus Diadema; species Diadema antillarum. The sequence continues at coordinate 512,619 of NW_027271249.1, read as the reverse complement.
GAATGTAAGTCAACCCTCCCAATCGATCAAAATGAACGTTTAGGCGTGGTCTTTTGGGACTTTTTCGCAACTTAACGTGAGCCCGTTCCTAGGTTCGAGAAGATGTGTGACGACGGGAAAAGCTTCCTTCCCCTTCCCGTGGAGACATAAAAGGGGAGCAAACTGTGCAGGCGATGCTTCAGTCTTCTACGACAGGCACCATTACGTTGCCAAGGCGACTACACTTTAATGTAACTTGATGTAAGGTATTCCATATCATAGTTCAAGCCATATTACCATACTTTCTTGACTTCTCGGAAGCATGTTCATAAAGGATATAGAATTATTCAAGTTGTAATTCTTTACGTATTGACCCAGAAATGAATGGATTACATTGCACATAAGGAGTGAAACAAAATCAAACCGATTGCCATCTCTCGCAGTGTAGAGTAGACAGCATTCGAAATAAAGAATGATACTCTCAACTTATGAATACTTTACATTTTTAAATACTTTACATTTGCATTCAGAAGAGACTCATTTGAGCTGTGATACACATGCAGTTATAGGGATGATACAGTTTTGGTTGAGGTGTGGCTTCAGGTATCCATTTTTTTTTCATGAGATAATAAGAAACTTCTTATGTAATATTAAAAAAATACAATTCTAAAAGGGTTTCAAAGTTCATTGATGAAAATCGGTATGGAAATGGCTGAGCTTTTCCAATATTAAGCGATCCTGATAGAAGATGGGACCCGTATTTTACTAGGATCACTTTGTTTAAATTTGTTTTTGGATATCTCAGCCTTTTCAAAACAAATTTTCATCTAGTAAACTTTGAATTCCTCTTTGAATTGCATGTTCTTTCATTTTACATGAGTGGTTTCTAATTATCTCGTAAAAAGTTAAAAGCTGAATCCCCATCTCAACCAAATCTGTACCATGTATCTTTAAAGGCCAGGCTAAAACTAGGAGAAAAACAGAATAATTCCCACCAGATCAGTGTCGTTAGTGGTCTCTCAGTATTTTAAAGAGGAGCCACTTTGAACTGAAAAGTAATCCAGCCCTCGGAAGTAGCAAAAGGAATACAAATACAACAAGAGAACAAGAGCAGCGAAGGAAGAAAAGAAGTCTTGCGGCAATACATTCTTCTCCTCGGACAATTCACAGAGGTTTAAGAGTTCTCCGATGGACTTTCTCTATCCGCTTGAACTCACCTGGAGGGCCTCGTACGTGGTGAAAAACCAAGGTTCTTTAGAGTCAGGTGAAAGATGAGAAGAAAGACTGATCTGAAGTAGGAGAAGTATAGGAGGTTTCCCCTTTTTTAAGGTTCTTTTTTCCCTTCTTCGCTACTAGGGTATATAGCACCGACAGGTGGATATTCAAATGGATGTTGCCCTCCAGTGCGATTTGTCCTCCTTTTCATCAAGATCATTTTGTTTCACCGATGGTTAAATAGCGATGTCTTGTATTACAATATACCCATAAGATTGAACCGCGCCGGGAATCGCTGTAAAAAACATTTACTGTTTACATTCAAATGCTACAATTGTGTTAAAGACATAAAGGATCTCAACGTAAAGGCTAATACTCATTGCATTGCTTTGCCTTTGTTTTTATCTTTTCGTTATAGTTTGTTTTTGTTTTGTTTGTTTGGTGGGTTTTTTTTTTCAACTTAATTCATTTAATTCAAGTAACTAGCTGAATTAGCGCAAAGTCTATTGAGATTTTAAAATTTCGTGAGGGCACTGTGGCATATAGTGGATAAGACTCCTGACTCAAGATGGAAGACCCGAGTTAAAATCCAGTCCAGTGCTTACGTCCTTGGACAAGATGTGTTACCCACCATGTCCCTCTCGACCTATAGGTGTGTAAATGGATACCTGACAACGCTATAATAATCATGACAGGGCCCTTTGGTAAGAGCACTGGTAACACTGAAGAGGCTATACCTTGGATAAATAAGACCATGTTGTTGTTGTTGTCGTTGTTAGTAGTAGTAGTAGTTGTAGTAGTAGTAGTAGTAGTAGTAGTAGTAGTAGTAGTAGTAGTAGTAGAGTAGTAGTAGTAGTAGCAGTAATATCTTTATTTTTATCATTATCATCATGATCATTTTAATTATCGTTACTTTCATTATTCAAATAATTATCGTACATAATAGGGAACGGGTAAATGACTTAAACGGCTCGCTATTTACTAAAGAAATTATATTAATATATTTTCACATTCTTTGGAGCCGATTTTGCAGATTCTTGAACATCTTAATTTGTTGTTTGGTTGGTTGTCTGTTTCTTTTGCTTTTGCTTTAATTGTGATAACTTGGGAGCCGTTGTGGATCAGTGGATAATCAAAATCAAGTATTGCTCTCGATCTCGAGGTCCCCTGTTCGAATCCCCTGAAAGAAGCGGTTATATAGTTTCCATTGGCAAGGCACTTTATCCGTATTGCCTCGGGAATTCATGCAACCAAAACAGTTGTCGTCAAGAGATTGTTTGCCTGCACACTGTCAATATCACTACTCTCCCACTCCACACGTAAAATGAATCCGAACTTAATTCAATGAACAGATGATGACGTGATTGAATGACAGCACATTGTTTTACTCCCCAACAAGGCTTTGATTTTGTTTTATATCTGCATGTAGTTTCATTAATTCATTATTCGATCTCTTATGTATTTTCTGAGGGTTCCATACCTACAAGCTTTGCTTTTTAGTGGGACCCTCCATTTCCATTGCCATCCTTATACTTAGATTTGTACAATGCATATGTATATACAAAAATATACTATCATATTTTCATCATTTCGTTGCTCATTATCACATGTATTTTGTTAATTTACGTTTTTGCAATTATTACAAATATCTTCCACTTATACATTTTCTTTAAATTTGAACTTTGAAGGCATGTAACTCAATGCCCTTCACAACTGTTACATAATACAGTATCACTATCTAAATATCATCGAGGAATACAGCTGTGCAAATACAGTTAACCTCGCCTAAGTTGACCCCAGCGTGCAAGTCGAAAAATTGCCTACGTCGAAGACCTTTTTTTTTTTTGGGGGGGGGGGGGGGGATGATTATAAACATGTTGTGTTCATTCTATTGTGTAAGTCGAAATTCACGTAAGTCGTAAGATTTTCTCCGGTCGATTTGGATTTGACATTTAAACGAGGTTGACTGTAATCACTGTTATGCTTGAAATCGTGGCTTGCTTTGTCCGTTAACACATCTTGGATGTTTTTTCTTCTATTTTTTAATTATAAGTATCGTTCATGAGTTCGGTCTCGATGCTCTCTGGCTAAAGCAATTGCTGACAATAATTTACCTCACAGGGAATGGAAATTGCTAATCTTCACCGGCATGACCAGCCAATTTGAATGTGTCCAGTCAATAAGATTTTAAGATTGCAACTGATTTCACTAAGGTACATGTATGCGAATGAAATTGATGTGAAAGAAGCTGTCGAATATTTTTCTGATATATTGTAAAGGTTTATTCCTCGCGTAATTCCATCGCGTTATGGTATACACTCACTATACTTTGTATATGAGTCCGAGGGGATAAGTACACGACATGTCCCTTGAGTGTAAGTATGGATCCTGATATGTGCGTACAACCAGTATATCTTTGTATGCATAATCGTAAATATGCTCGGATGTATGTTCATAGGTAAATGAATGAGTATAATATGTATGTGCGTTTGTATGTATTTATTCAATTATTTATTTTATTCATAACTTAGCTGTTTACTCTGAAGCTACCGGGAGAGACCAATAATAACTCTTGTTAGAACCCCGTGAATGTTTTGCGTTTAGATTTTTGTTTGTTTGCTTTATTCAAATCGTGATAAAGCTACATGCTTTGATGTCTATAAACAGTGTGAACTTTGCGTTACTTTGCTGAAGACCTCCGGAGTAATCACCAAGAGTTGTTCCCAGCCATTTTTTTTTTTCGAGGGGAGATGCCTGCCGGACGGTGTGTAGACGATCGTGCGGAAGGTATCGCCGACACGCTTTTACTGTAATTAATGTGTCAAACAAGATTCAGCAGCGTAGGCACTGAATTGGAATGCTGTATGCGTGTAATGGATCTATGGCAGCTTTCAAGAGTATGCATCTATGATCACATTCTCATCACCGGAATAGTGCACTGACCTCTTTTTTTTTCCCCTGCCACCAACACCAGCTTGGAAATCACGCGTGAATTCATGACTAGGATACAAGCTACAAGACTGCCCGTGGAGGGCAATGGATCACACACTTAAGTGATAACTTTGATGGGTTCGCTCCATGATACACGCTCTTAAGTACCAGGCATTATAATCATCATGGTATCATTCGTTGGCTTCATGACTGTTTATGCCATTGTAAAATTTCCCGGATATAATAATGACCATTGCATGGTTATCTATAGTTCGATGCAATAAGACAAAATCAACGTGAAAGGCGAGTGTCAAAGAAAATGGAATTAAACTGGACAGGACGTACGCCACTTGTCATGCTTGTACTGACAGAATTTATTGCCCCTCTGTTGTGTCCATAGGGATTATTTTCTGCCACTCTGCTTATTCTTATTTGAAAACAACAACAACAACCGATGTGTTGGCTCAGTATCAAAGAAGAGCGGCTGCCTCACAATCGGGAGGTCATGGTTTCGAACCCCGGCCGCGTCATACCAAAAGACGTTAAAAGATGGGAGTTGCCGCTACCTTGTTTGCCGTTCAACAGTTGAAAAGGTTAGAGCAACGTCGATCTGGCGCTGCTCAGTGGCTACCGGGCCCACTATCAATTGGGCAAAAAGAATTTCCATTTTCGGACAATAAAATTTGGAGTTTATATCCAAAACAATTATTAGTATTAAACAATAACAACAACAACAACAACAACAACAACAACCCGTGAACAGTATCGTTGATGTCGGCTAAGAAGAGGTCTCCTGCTGAAAACAGACGACCTGACAGAGCGATTCAAGATATATCACATAACAGGCGCGCCGGAAGCAGTTTTGGATTGGGGGGGCAAACATTGGAGGGGGCTCAAGATTAGACCATGCATATGTTACACAATATACACATACACACACACACACACACACACGCACACACATCTATTATTTATATATATATGTATATATATACATATATATATATATATATATATATATATATATATATATATATATATATGTAAAGTGGCGTACGGTGGGTCGAAACATGGGGGAACCATAAAGTAATTTTGACGGTCTGTATGCTTGTGCGTGTGTGCGTGAGCAATAATGGGACTACAATACATTACGGAATGTGATACATTAAACAACGCAGTCATTGAGGAACATTGTAAGTTTTCCTTACATAGATTATGGAATGACGGTGTGAAGCGATCGACAAATTATATACTGTCAGCAACATAAGGTGAATGGCATAACAATAAAATGCGAGCGAGCGAAGCGAGCGAGCTTGAAAATTTTGATATTCTACAGTTCCAAAACTGGAGTTTTAATAATTGTAGCTACATATTTCGCTTTGAAATAAACGGGGGCGCATCGGGTGCAACTGCTGGCAATTATTGGCAGCAACATTAGGAGAACGGCATAACGATTCAATGCGAGCGAGCAAAGCGAGCGAGCTTGAGAATTTTGACATTTTACAGTCCAAAAACTCCCGTTTGTAGCTATATCTTTCGCTTTGGAAATTAAGGGGGGGGGGGCATCGGACGCAACTGCTGGCAATTACTGGCAGCAACATTAGGAGAGTGGCATAACGATTCAATGCGAGCGAGCGAAGCGAGCGAGCTTGAAAATTTTGACATTTCACAGTCCCAAAACTCCCGTTTGTAGCTATATTCATCTTTCGCTTTGGAAATTAAGGGGTGGGGGCATCGGGCGCAACTACTGGCAATTACTGTCATCAACATTAGGAGAATGGTATAACGATTCAATGCGAGCGAGCGAAGCGAGCTAGCTTGAAAATTTTGACATTCTAGAGTCTAACAACTGCCGTCGTAGCTATGTTTTTCGCTTTAGAAGTTAAGGGGGAGGCTCACCGGGCTCAACTGCTGGATGCGAGCGAGCGAAGCGAGCGAGCTTGAAAATTTTGACATTTTACAGTCCAAAAGCTGCCGTTTGTAGCCATATTTTTCCCCTTTTATTCATATATATATACATATTTATTTTATTTTCTGTTTATTCATTTATTTTTATTATTATTTTTTTTTTTTATTTTTTTTTTTTGGGGGGGGGGGGCTTTTTGGGGGGGCAAAAATGCGTTTTGCCCCCCCACCTTTTGGATTGGGGGGGCGGCCGCCCCCCCCTGCCCCCCCCCCCCCCCACTTCCGGCGCCTATGTCACATAATTATCAAAACATTAAAGGTAGCGAGCTGATAACAAGCTTCTGCCCTGAGATGCTGCCTATGGTGAGAAAATCAGCTTCAAATCTTGTGATCACAATAATTTGTATGAATTTGTTAGCCCCCCTCAGTATCCCATAACACAAACATGTTAAAAAGCTAGCACAAACCTAGCGAGCTTATTGCACAACGAGTGAACGTCTTTCACTTTCTAAAGACGGCCTGCAACTCTGTGAGGGCGCCTTCTAAAACTGCCAATACCTGATGATGGACAAAATGAAAAAAAAAAAGTTGTTACATAATCCTTTTCCCAAATATTATATAACATTGTTCTTTGATGAATGCTTGACGCTATAGAGGCAATCCATTAACAGGCAAGCTATTTACGTAGAAATTAGTCGGGATCTACGACCATTAATCGTAACCTGATCTGGCCTTAGAAAAGTGTTTACAGTAGCACGAATATTATTTCTCACTCCCCCAACAGCCCAATTTCCATGAACCTTCAATTTAAAGTCATCTACATGGTATAGTAGGAGAAAACGGGTAGAATGCACTCTGACGTAGGAAAATTCTTGCACACATGATCTTGGCACGCTGACTGTAAAACCAGACAATATTCACGTCGTGAAATTTTCGCGAATTGGAGCCGACGGCCTATTTCGCAGCATTACATTTTTTTTTTTTTTTTTTTGGGGGGGGGGGGCAAGTTGCTACTGCAATCGATGCATAGCATAGACAAGAACGTTTGCGTGCATTTTTATGCCGCGAATCTTGGCTCCTCGCTAAATAATTTGAGAAAATTTCACGCATACGCGCGAAAATTTCTTGTTTAACAGTACGTATTAAATGACTCACTCAAATGTAAAATCCAGCTAAGCGATGACAAAAACACTCCCCCGGTTGAGTGGGTATGTAGGTGATTTAAGAATCGAGGGGAGTTATCTATAAATGAAATTAGCGCCGGCATCTTTGTTGCACGTGCTTATTTACTACTGATACTGGCTTAATCATGTCACATTATTTAGTGTAACCATGTGTGACGTAAAGCAGATAATATCCAGAGGTTTGAGTACCTCGCATGTTTTGACTTTGAACAGAATGTCAAGCAACTTCTGCAGATTTTTCGACCTTACACCCTTTTTTTTTTTGGTATGTTTAATGTTTTCTTTCCATGCCGTGTGAAAAGCGCAGAATATTGGCTTCTACACAATGCATGTTGTAATGTCTGTTATGATTAAAATTCTGAAAAAAATTATAATGATATTTGCGATAATAATGATGATAATAATGTTGATAGTAATAATGATAGCAATAATGATGATGATGATAGTAATAATAGTAATGATAAACAGAATAAAAATGATAAAGATAATAGTATGGTCTTATACGATAGTCAATGTAGCCTCTTCAGTGTCAACACTGTTTCCAGAGGGCCCTGCAATCATTTTTACCCCAGCATTGTCCGGTATATACCCAATCTTACACCCTGGTCAAGATGGACACAGTAGGTCTGAACACCTTGCCTTATACGCACTTAGCAGGACTCGAACTCGGGACGTCCGCTTCAAAGTCAAAAGTCTTACCCAATGAACCACAGAGCCCCAAAGAGAGAGGACAAACACAAGATAGTGTTAAAAACATCTGATCAAATACACACTCACACAGTGATATATTAAATACGTGTTTTATCATAGACTCTTAAAACTGCTATACTGGAATGCCAGGACCGTTGTCAGTAGGTGCGTATGTGTGTTGAGTTTGACTCAGCGTTGCTACTTATTGACGATATTTCCAATATGGGAATGCGTATTCAAAGACATCTTGAGACTTATTAGCATATTTTATTTTCCTGCCATCTATCTAGGTAAAGTGCTATGGAACCATTTCGTGTCAGAGCCATAGTATGTTAGTACATAAATAATTTTGTTTTTGATAAGAATTTCCCCAAAAATAATGTTTCTTGCGCCTGTTCTACTTTAAATTAGATTGTATATTTCTGATATGATATGTTTCTGCGTAACTATTAACGTGACATGCCCCTGTAATTACACAAAGTGTCATAAGTCTGTTATGTCCGAAACCGCAAATACCATGCCCTTATCATCAGGGCAACTAGTAGGTTGCCTTATACCACAGGATTGGAATAGAATAGCAGAATCTAAACAGCATCATTTCTAATCCCTTGGTGATATCACTATTTTTTTTTAATATCACAGCCACTGAAGCGGGTCGGCAACATTCTGACAATAACCTGTTAGTGGGTGTCATTGCAGAAAAAAAAATGAGTTAGATTTGACGAAATCAAATTGGTGCGTTCATTTTGTTTGTGTGAATGTAACGCCTATATCTGACTCTTCACCACATCTTATGTCGAAAGACATGCCGCGCGCGCTTGAATACATCGTTTGACGCCTTTTGCAGGTAGCCTGGTGTGAACCAGCAGGGGTTGAGATCGTTCATTAAGTGTCCGTCGTGCGGCAGTACCTCTCTCCGTTTCTCTATCTGCGTCTTCATCTCAAATTGCAAATATCCTGCACATGCAGGACAGTATGAGTGAAAAACAGTTTGATGTTTAGTTTCATATTTTCCCATGTCTTCGTTTTGGTTTTGCATGCAACTACTAAAGCGAGGAACATTGTGATATTTGTACACAACATTTAAGACCGGCCCGATGGATGTACCTCTTGGCCCTTTATAGCAGTGGGGGAGGGGGTAGGGGTAGGGGAGGGAGCGAGAAACATACATACATATATACGGACAGACCGACAGACAAACAAACAGAGACAACATCTAGCTTCCTCCGGGAATGAATTGGAGGGACACAAGCAGTGAGCCAACTCTACTCCCGCCCCATCCCCTGATTACTGAAAATTATGACACCTGTGTTGCGTCGTTCCAATAAGTTATTAATTACAATGCAAATCATTTAACCCTTTGGTGGGTGGGGGTGTGGTGGTATCATGTTAATGAGGCAGTAGGGGAGTTAATAAATGATTGGAATAATGACGATTGTGGAATTATGCTACTGATGCTATTACGACATATCGTTGTTATTATCACCACCACCACTAATACTATTACTACTGCTGCTGCTGCTGCTGCTACTACTACTACTACTACTACTACTATTACTATTACTATTACTGCTACTCCTCCAACTACTACTACTATACAAGTACTACATGTACTACTATAATATTATACCTCAAGACAGCAAGTGGCCACCACTATTGTATTGCTATCAACTTCTGCGACCAATCACCACCGATATCACTACAACTGACAATCCCCTATTACGAAGTGGGAAAGTAATATTACTTATTATCTTGGAGCTTAACGTTGGTACTGCGTGCTTACTACAACTGTCATTATCATTTTTTCTGACTGGTGTATAAACACCCCCTATCCACCAAGCAGTGATACTCAAAATGCTTCAAATCCTATCAAATATCACCTAACAATGGGATTAAATCTGATCCTAATCGCACATCACAATGAATCCAACATGGACGACATGGTATTTCTTCTCGACACATGCACCAGGTAAGACTTGAGCGTTGTGAACAAATACACCTTGCTTAAGCAGTTGTCAAGTATACTATACAAGTGGAGTGGCACAACTCGAACCATTGACCTCCTAAATGGCTAATAAAGTAGGGGACGCAGCACCTCGACACGGCCAGAAGTAAAACGTTTTAAGCGTAGCATTATGTTGTTCCTTATAGTTTTATAGGAAAAGCTATGAGGGCAAAAAAAAAAAGAAAATGTTCTCGCGTAGGTCTTCTGAGAGAGAGAGAAAAAAAAAATGTATGAGGGATGTAGTCATTCCAAGCTAATTTGAACCCTGTTATGCTGGAAGCGTCAATGTCGCACAGGTAAACAATTATGATTCATTAAAATGTGACACTGAATCAGAACGTCAGATCGTCTATACATGGCAAATGCTGCTATATTGATTTTTAAGCCATGTCCCCCGTGTAGCGATTCACTCCAAATGTATTATATCCTCGAATATTGTATGTGTGTGTATGCGTGTCTGTATTGTGTGTGCGTGTGTGCGTGTGTGTGTGTGTGTGTGTATGTGTGTGCGTGTGGGTGTGTCCTAGTGCCAAGGGTACTTTGTGTCATGAATACGCTACAGGAACAGGGGAATTTTGATTGATCGCCAGTCGTGTTTCAAGTCGCGTGTCGGCGCATTCTTGCCCTTGTTTCACATCCGCCGGTTTCTTCGGGAAACACAAGTTCCGCCGGAACATGGAACATTAAAGGGAAAATTAAAGTACAGAAGTTTGGTAAGATGTTAACTAGTGCACACGCAGCTATTACATAAACGGCAATAGAGTAATAATCATAAAATCATAATCATAAAAATTGAAATCTTCAAAAATGAATAAATTTTATTCTACGGTGGAAAAAGCATACTAATGCATTATCATTGCGTTATACAACTGTATATATATATATATATATATATATATACATATCTGAGACATGAAATGGTCCACATATAATTTTTGTATAGGCAAACCAACATCCCTTTCCCCTGTTGATGTGACTTTAATGTCTAACAATACCTTATAATGAGTTCTTTTCCGTTTCTCTCCAAATATATTAACTCCCACACATCTCATGTCACCCATTTTGTATCTCTGTCTCTATTCTCTTCACCCCCCCCCCCTCCCCCCCCCCCCATGGCCTTTGTCTGGCTATATACTGCCCTAACTCGTGCTGTCTAGAACATACCTCACTTTTCATCGTTTTGTCACTTTTTTTTATTCTCCAAGCGCTATTTGCTAGGCTAATGCATATGGAATGAAGTTCACACCTAAAGCCTATCATAACACAGTCCGCTGTGCTATCGGTCCATCCATACACCTGTCATTCGAGCCGAACTACAATGCATGTTGAAACACGATAGTGATCTGTCAAACTACGTATCTTTTAGACAGCTTTTCCTCCACGGGTTTGAATTAATATTGAATGAAAATTGACGGATGTTGTCTGTATCCGTTTGGAATCGCCCATTCTAGTGAAGGGGTCTTGGAAGTAGAGTGTGTGACATTTCAGCAGAAGCAGCAGCACATTGCCGTTATCCCTCGGTAACACAATGCACAGTCAGAATCATCTCATATCGCTGTCTGTATATACCCCCATTCCACAGAGATTTTTCTCTTATCTGTCACTCATCGGAAGCAAAGTTTGTTGCTTCCGACCACCCACCGAAGTGTATCGGATCGTAGTCTGATGAATTCGACTTGGTTGGTCGACTACGTGTATATCAGGTGAGTGTCAGACATATCGCGGGTGATCCTCATCGGACGATCTTGCCCCATCTGATCACCGCCCGACTTGTCTGACACTGACCTGATCGTCCAACAAAACAAGTCGGATTCATTTGAGTGTGATCCGATACACTTCGGTGGGTGGTCGGAAGCGATAAACTTTGCTTCCGATGAGTGACCGATGAGAGACTGAGGAGTGAGGGTATAAAGGCCTATTTTTTTCCCCATGAACATCTACAATCGCTCCAATAACATTCAAATCAATGTTTTTGTCTGCATAGGATCACATAAACATGTAGGCGACGAAGAAACGGTATCACGTACTAAAGACTTTCAAAATTGATAGTATTGGTGTATCTATCGATACTTGCAAAATAGGTTTTGAATAATTATTATAAATTGTGTCGTAAGAACACTGTTACGCCATGTGGACAACGTATTTATTTCAGGAAAGAAGACTAGGGGGTTCTACAAATTTCTTTGTAATGTCATGACTTTTCAGGCTAATATCGTTTGCTCACATGGTGATTGGCGACACTCTTCACTGTCTATAGGGCGACAAAAAAAAAACACACTGCCAAATTATTTGCTGTGGGTTCAACGATGTGTGTGTTGGAGCGACGCGAACAAATGCCAACGTTTGTTTCGAACTTGCAACTTATATCAATGATTGGTCGCAACGATATACGAACTAGAGCGTGCGGAACTCACCAAGTAATATTTCCAACCCCCAATAAGAGAATACAGACAGAATATAGCCCATAAAAGTCACAGCTCGTTGCTTCAGGCGTATCGTAATGCCATCAACAAATTCTAATCAGTATATGTTGGCATCCAGTGACCCCACAATTTCACGTTTGTTTGTGGGTTTTTTTTTTCTCTCTCCCGCATTTAGGTTTTAGTTTTACAACGTCAGCATCCATCACGACCATGTTAGATACACTTTTGAAGCCGCACGCTGACTAACGCAGAGTTACTTGCTTTGCTGCAACATAATAATTATTTTTTTTTTTTGCAGATATGCAAAGAAATCTCTCCTAATTGTTGAGCTATTATAGTTAGTTTCCGAATAAGTTGAAATCATTGTGTGTGTAATGATGATAATAATGATAATATAATGATAATACAGGGTACTTATAATGCGCAAATTCCACATAACTAACGTGCTCAAGGCGTACACACCTGTGTGCTCACAGAGGAAACTAGAAATGTCGCTACAGCGACTGGTTATACCCCCGTCAAACAACATTTCATAAGCTTTGGTCAAAACAACATTTGATAAGCTTTGGTCAAAAAACTGAGGAAGTAGTTAAATCCGCAAGATCTTTCCTTGATCTTCTGCCATTAATATGCCGTTACCATGGCAACGTACTTTCAGGTACTGTCGAAAAATGCGTCTTGCACATCTACAACCAAAGGCACACGTCTGTACCAAGTTTCATGGAAATTGGGCAAAAACTGAGGAAGTAGTTTGCAACACAAAATTTTCCATCATTTTGGCTCATAATATGTGAGCTGTTACCATGGCAACATACTTTTTGTCACTGTCAAGAAATGTGTCATGCTGACCTATATCCTAAGACAAACATTCAATATGAATTCCATGAGAATTGGAAGAACACTGATGAAGCAGTTTTGCCATGAAGCATTTTGCCCTATATTTTACCAATAACATGCCGTTACCATGGCAACGCACTTTTTGCCACTGCGGAAATATGTGTCTTGCACATTAACATATTCAGATGAACATCTGTACCTAATTTCATAAAAATTGATCAAAAACTGTGGGAGGAGTTCGCGACGCAAGATTTGTACCCATTTTTGCCCATAATATGCCGTTACCATGGCAACGTACTTTTGGGTACTGTCAAAAAATACGTCTTGCACATCTACAACCCAAGGCACACATCTGTGCCAAGTTTTATGGGAATCGGTTGAAAACTGAGGAAGTAGTTCGCGACGCAAGATTTGCAACGGACCGACCGCCCGACCGACCGCCCGACCGCCCGACCGCCCGACCGACCGCCCGACCGCCCGACCGCCCGACCGACCGCCCGACCGACCGCCCGACCGACCGTCCGCTGATTCCTATATACCCCCTTCAAACTTCGTTTGGCGGGGGTATAAAAATATCATTATCTTACATTCTACCCTTAGAGAGACAGTATATCTGCTGGTGTATTTTTTTTTTCTTTTGTGGGAGGTATGTGTTTTTAACCAAGACCAAACGGGCTTTTACATAATGCAAATAGATAGAAATAAGGGCATAAAAGCTAAACAATTCACGCAAAGAGGAATGAAAAAAAAAATATTTTTCAGTGTCTGAACCCGGAACTGGTTTATTCGAAAATTGGTCAATCTTGATTCAAGGAGCACAAGTACATGAGAGAGTTTGAGTTTTTTTTTTTTCCACTTTGAGCAAAAGCAATAACGATTCCTTTACTGTGAAGTATAACTGGGCAGCAGAAATTGCCTTGACTGTAACAGACACTGAGGGCTAAAAAGTCCAGACAACAACAACAGCAACAGGGAAAAAAAGATCAAAAACAAAGTCCACGCGGCTCACTGCCAGCGGCTAACACGAATCTGATTTGCCGAAGACACTGGAAGCGAGAAAGCTCATTTTCCGGAGTGTCCGTTTATCTCATGGCGATCAACGCGGCAAGAAACAAGTACGCAGGGAAAAAAGAGGAGGGAACGATTGAGCGTAGGTGACGGCGGGAAAACTACAGTGTTTCCTAAAATAATATTCAATATCATGATTGAGAAAGACCCAACGCTAGGTCCAGCTGCAGAGTCCCATTATATTATTGCCAAATCAATAGTTTGTGTGCAACTATGGATTCACGAACTAATGGAAAGCAAAACCTTACGCTCTCCTTTTGGCCACAGTCACAGTTTGATAAACGGGAGCTGCTTGGGAAGAGAAATAGATTATTACGTCATTGCCACCTAAGGAACCAAATAGTCTAGTTGTAGATTGTTAGCCTGGAATATTGTTACCCTTGAATATGATGTTGATAGTCAAAGCAATGATAATATCTTTTTATGTAATGCATTTCAGATCTGACCTAACTCTTAATCCGCTTTACAGCCAAGATAAAACTTTATTCTATTCTTAAGATAAAAAACAATATTATACAGTAAAAAAATTATCATTGGAAATTAATCTTGCATCATTGAAAAGATATGACTTAATCAGTTTTTGAGAGGTGCGGGGTTATTCTTGTCTTGAGACAACAAGTAGAGGGTAGAGAGTTTCACAGGGTTGGGCCGCTGTACAAAGCAAAATATCTGTCACCATACGTTGTTGTTCTTTGTTGTGGCATCTGCAGAAGTTGTAGGGTGGAGGGCCTAAGTCGTCTTTAAGGATTACATGATATTAGTTACATGAGAATATTAGTTCAAATATGTAGTGAGTAGTGAGACCGGGAATTGCTGTGAAAGTGAAAAGTAGGGCCTATATATTATGACTATATGAAGTGGATTCGGGATTTACTCGATGGGCAACCAATAGACTTCTTTGAGGATGGGCGTGACGTGGTTGCGCTTCTTTTAATCTTGAAAGAAGTCTTGCTGCTAAATTTTGATTCTTTATTTTTCGTTGCATAGTCCAGCATTGGATTAGTTTTGTTTTCCCCTTTTTTTAGCACACCTTCTGTTAGGAAGAAATTGATGCAATACATGGAGCTGTATAATTACGAGTATAGACATTTCACGCCCCTTTTAAACCATGACAATAAAATGTTTACCATCCTTGTTTATCGTCCTGATAAAGTCCCACCTGAAAAGTGAAATTGCATGATGATTGGCCGAAACAGAATGAATGTTTCAGTGTCATTCAGTTTCATTTTCTATGTCTCTCGTGTAACATGTTAACGCGTTAGGTTCAAGGTGTACAGCAAAAAATTTCCCCTGTGCTTAAGGTCTCATTCTCTAGTGAATTGCGCACTGTGCTTTCAGCGAGATGGACATTTTGCTTATCTAGTGCTCTTTTACATGCACTAACTGTTTGTAGTATTGTATGCTCTTTAATTTAATGGTGTGATGCACATGCTTCATCGTCAAATTGTGGGCTATTTTTCGCTCTTTATCTGCTTACGTTGCTTTTTTTGTTTACAAGTGTTTGAGGTCCGCAGATGATAAGTAATTGTAGCTTCTAAACCATCGCTTCAGACGCGTTCACGATTCGCGATGGCTGACTTGTTGGCAAAACCTCTTGCCGATCAGATCCAGAGCAGGTCTGGTAGCTAACGAGCTTGACTAGTCCAATTAGCAAATGGAGGATAACGTGATCAGATCTTCTGACTGGCTACGAAAGGAAAGATGGGGGGGGGGGGGGGAGTGGTGAAGAGAACCGGCGGCTGATTATTTCGTCACAATCAAAGTGATTGTGTCAGTTCGGCTTGTCCCTTCCTTGGCGGAGAGGAATCTGTGCTATGCCTACATACGTCTTTCGCGAGGACGCTGAGCTCAGGGGAGGAGAGTGACCACAACAATCTTCGTTTGATTTATTGGTGTTTGCATCATCGTCATTATAAATGAATAAGAGCAAAACATGCAAATAATAACGTCGTGTGGTCGCAATACAAAACCTATTAACGAGATAATACATTAAGTATACAAAAGGGTTATAACTAATATTGATCATGGCTTTTGATGTTTTGATTATTTTTACGTGGCGGAGGTGGACATGCCGGTGACTTGCTCGATAGAAAAGGAGGAAAGGTATGATAAGAGGAAAATTCACGAGCGTCATCAGATGAGGTGTAATGTGCTGTTAAAATAATGACAATTCGATGCACATTTTGCACACTGTAGAGTAAACTTATTACATGAAAAATAAAATTGATAACTTCAGAGCTTCGCGTTTGAGTGTTTTGGTTTTTCATATCAATTTCTACACGCTGCGCAGTTAAAACTTATCATGATGATAGTAACACTGGTGATGACAATAATAATGAAGAAATTTTGATAATAATGCGAATAACACAGAAGTGATAACTAAAATGATGATGATGTGATGATTGATATCGATTCATAATCATTGATGTATTTATTATAATGATGATGATGACGATGATAGGCCTACATTATCATCATAATTGTATTATATTGCGATGCTGGTTACTATCGGTATTACTGCTGTCACTTCTATAGTGCACATTCCAAAACTGCAGTGTTTGACCCTCTTGATGTACACACCAACCTCCATGTCATTTCAGAAATGAATTCATGCATGATATATCTACTTGTTCCATCCTATTTGGACTTATCAACGTTGCTGCAACAATGACTGCATGTCACTCTGCATAATAATGAGTAGTAACGTTTTGTGAAAGACGAAGCTCTCAAACGTTTTGATCACAATTTGCTGCTACTCCAGATGAGTGCGCGATGTCCTCATTTCTTTTCCAACTTGTAGCTGGCGAGCGTTTGACTGGGCAGGAAACGGGGAGGTGTGAGACGATGATGACAGCAAAGTGCGATGAACTCAGGGGGTTCACTCACTCACTCACGACAGACCATGCACGGCGGGGCTATTACTTCGCAAGCATTTCGCGTGCCGGTGCATAGCAAGTTTTTGGCTCGGCGCGTGCCGCGCGACCCCATACGTGCAATGCTATCTAGGCCGTTGCGACAGGCGGGCCGAACTACCTTGTGGTGTGTGATTTAAGCGAGTGTGTGTTAGTCTCCTTCCAGGAGAGTGAATACTTTTTCTTCTTTTTTTCACCAACATCACAGAAAGGGCAGGGTAGGTTCAAATGATTAGGGCTGTCCTAGTTTTTGCTTGTCTGTTGTTATAACGCTTGCACTCTGATATGATTATCTCATCAGCCATTCATCAAAGACTTTATCTGACTGAAAGACGTCCAAAAATGATTCATCGGTATCATCATTAGCGATGATGGAAGTCACAGGTGTCCTTGTGGTAATGGAAGAATTATTGTGGCGGCGGTTGTAATATCTAAATGACAAGGTTACGACAGTACTGTAATGACAATTTAATAAACACTGTTTTATCGTGTCTATTACTGTTGTTATTACCATTGTTGTTGTTATTATTATTATCATCAGTAGTAGTAGTGGTAGCATTTGTATCATTATAGTACTTCTTACATGATTATACTACAGTACTCAGCTAAACATATCAAATCAGAGGCATTAAATTGACATTTTGTTCGACGCTCCAGCTAGCTCAAAAGGGGCAACGCAGGGTGCATGTTCACGATAAAAATCATACGATTATTTTAGCTGACCTAATTTGACAAGTTTGTTGTCATTTTATGGAGCAGTTTGATATCATCTAATGATGTTGATTCTTCATCCTGTCTCATAAATGTTATGCTCTACCCTATAGAAAAGGGCAAGAGCCAGTCAAACTACAGTTGCGCTTTGCTTTGCGCTCAATGCTGTACACCGCAGCGCTCTGTGGGTGGAAAAATGGGTCAACAAATTGCATCTTGATCATTAATGTCAGTCTTTCGTTCCAAAGTAGATGGCAAAGTCTACGGGAGACCTTTGTGCTTTTTTTGCCGCAATAGAGCCATTTGTGAGAAGAAAACAACAGCAAGCGACCCATATACGGCTTCGTGTTCAGCAACAAAGAATGATGCCCGTCAATGAGGCTTATTTCCCACCACGTAATTGTAAAATTGGGGAAGCATGACGAAGGCGGAAAGAATTGTCGAGCAAGACGAGGCGAGGAAAACAGAGTAATACGGCATATACATCACGTTTATCATCGCTACCCCCCATACGGGTTGAACAACCAATACAAGGTTCCGAATGATAATGCCTCGACAGTTCGCGACGGGACAGCGCGAGATTGTGTGAGGCAGAACTATGTGGCATCACAATAAATCAAAATGTCAAAAGTAACGCGACTTTTGTGTAGTCCGACTCAATTTCACAGCCGTGTCAAGAGTTATGAAGGCAGTGACCTGTCATTGTAAGAATCGTTCGATTTTCTCCGAAAATCATTTTCCACATTTTCCCGTTGCAGATTGCCCGTAATTCGATGTCACAGTTTCCATTTCATATGGTTCAAAGTTGCCTGTCCTTTTCTAGTTCCTGTCAGATCGTTTTCAGAACTAAAACGTTTTACATTGTCTTTATGAAAAATGTGTATTGCAGTGTGAACTTGTGACCAAATAACGCGGATATTGGGAGACAAAGATTGAGACAACTCGTAGTACATTGAACTCTTCTTGCAATATAACTTCTGTTCCCAACAGTCTTTAAATCAGACCGCTATTTAAACAAATCTCTCTCGTCAGTGTAGCTATTATGGTACACATTGCGTAAATAAGAGTTATAAAGTCATAAATGACATGGGTTTACATACTGGGCGGATTCACATCCAGTTGAACGTCGATTACACAGAAGTTTTCCACACAAGGTGAACGTGCAAGAAAGAATACAGCTCAATCAATTAAGCTATTAGCTTTTTTTTTCTTTTAAAAGTCGTGAGATGTGCCTACTTATAAAATAATGAAGAAACAAATAATAAAGAAATAGATAATAATATATACAGAAATGATGATGTGTTTTTGATTCATTTAATGATTATTCTCGCTTTGAATGAATTATATACATATAGGCCCTAAAAGATAAATGAATAAAAAAATAGTAGTATGAATACATAGGCTTCTCAAAAATCATGGATTGTATTATTGACTGACACGGAAAGATTTTTTTCCCAATCAGTACAGTATGATGTAACTTGTACCCGCTACCAGATAATGTCACGAACATACTGTAGCTTCATCGCTTAAAGACGTACGAAGTATCGCACTTTGGGTGGTATGCTAAAAAACCCGGTCATGGCTCGAATCCTGTGTGCACAGACAAATTGAGACATTCTGTAATGACTTCACATCTTCGGTAGATGACATGTGCCGTGTGTAAACCGGTGGGAATAGTGCTTCCACCGCGTGAGAGCTGCCAGCAAATTTTCTTGTCATTTGCAACCGTATTGGGAGGGAGGGAGAGATGTTGATATGACTTTAAACATCACCACTCTTTACAGAAACTTCCTTATTTCATTTCATTTCGGTCCGAAAAATGAGAGATTTGGAGCTGATTGTTAGAATTTGATGGCAAGTTAAAGGGCTGTTATAGGTCCTGCATCCGGCATACGCTCATATGTACAGTCTAAAGGCATGGAATATGTTAACTTTGAGCGGAAAATGACTATTCGCTCTTAAATTGGAAGTAAATTGCTTCTGTCCAATAACAGAAACATGCATGCGAATAGGCGATTCACTTTTTACAAGATTGTAGGATAGGGACAAGGGAGTGTTAGGCGAAATTGCTTCGCGTGGTCTTACACTTTTCAGCGTGCATCAAGTTGATATTCTAACGTGCAAGCAATAATGTGGTAGCATCAATAAATTCGATACCCGTTCGACAGTGAAATCATGCAACTTTTGACCAAAGATGAAGCCTATTTCACTGTTGGAAAACCGGGAATTTGCTTGTTTTATGAGAATGAGGATCGATGCTTGGATATCAGATGCATGTGTCGCATTTATCTATGCGTACAGGACGTGAGGACATAGTGAAAGAAAAAAATAAATGGTTTTGTACAAACACATCATAATACATCAAAGTAAAGTGCATGGCAACGGAGCATTTTTTTTTTTCACAATTCAGTTTTAGCAACATCTTCCTGCTTGGGACATGACTACTTGCGTAATTCCTCAGTTCTCCTCAAAAATATTAAAAAATCCTTTACGACAACCAGCTACCGCAGTATTTTTATTCCACATAGATACCCTCAAAGTCATTATTAGTGGTCAAAATCCGACTTCACTCTTTTGCGCGGCTGAATGCTACAATAGCATCGAACCTCCAGGAGGACAATTCTCCCAAGGCAAAGTGGATTTGTACCTCATAAGAACTTCCATCCGTGAATGAAACATTTCGCCAGTGCTTTTTGCAATAAGGCTCTCTTGATGCCAAGGAAACATTCACTTTCCTCGAAGGCTATAATAAAGAGAGGTGCCACACGCACTTCACTAATCTCTTTTAGGGTTGCCACTGGAAGGGGAGGATTATGTTAGCAACGTTTTGGAGATTCAAGACTCAACGTGGGGGGGGGGGGATGGACCCAAACCATCCTTGTTTTCCCGCTGCGGAGGAAACGCCAGCTCCCACATTTTGATAGAAACACTAATTTTCTTGCTCTAAAATCACACACAATGTGACAGTGATCTACTATAAAAGGGCCTGGTATACAGAGCCAATGATATTACAAGATCTATACATCAGCAGCCATTAACAAACAGGTGAGCGCCTTGGCTGTAGCTCATGTGGGTTTGCTTGTTTGTTTGTTTTTATATCTTGTAAACAACATGATGACTAAAATCAACAGAAACTCTGCCGCTGAGCTGTACAATCAATTTGAGAAAAAAAAATGTGTATTGGCTCTATTATGTCACTCGCCACATTTCGCCAAAGTTTTGCATGTGAAGCATATTGTGACGCTGTTGGATTCTATTTACCTATTTTCTCTTTCCTCAGTAACTAATTCATTGATACACACAAACCAATCCCAATAACCTTGAGGCATGGTTTCATCGAATTAGATATGGCGCTTAATTAGCCTTTATTAGAGCGAGAAGTCGGAACAGGCTTTATAGTAATAGCTCCCAGGGACTCTGCACCGTAGTCTCATTCTGCATTTTTTTTTTTGGATGATCTGGCTTTCTCACGACAAAAAGAGGGGAAAGTATATAGGGGGAAAATTTCACTGGGAGTTCGTCAAACAGATTATGTCCCACAGCTGACGCTTGTTTGTAAATCAGTTTGTACAATGAAGGAATTGTTGATGGTCACTGATTGTGTCGTGCTGTTATAAGATATTTATTTTCATTTCAAGTTTTGCTGTAAAAGAAAAGCGATAGACTAATGATCAAAAATCGCGCGAAGCAGTGTAAGCCCCATAGCACATATATGACGCAAATGAAGGGTGATAGATTAAAGACACACGTGTATATACGCTTCCCCCATTAAAACTTCGGATTTACCAAAGGAAAAAAAAAAACAGAAACAAGTGGATCCACTCTTCATCTCTATTTTTACTCCTACTTTCAAGGACAAAACTTTAGGTCTCTTCAATTTGAGCTGGCACATCGTTTTTCTCCGCTATGCTCAATTACTACAACATATATGGCTGGAGAGTTAATTACTACAGCCTTCTAAACGTTCTTCACTAGATGTATGAGGTAAGCAGCCGTACCTGCGCAAGACACATCACGGATATTCGCATTTCTTATGTGAAAGACTTCTGTGTTGTAGAGTTTTCGGTCATTAAAGAAGACTGGACCTTGATTGCGATCCCGGAGTTGTAGAAAGACACATAATGCATTGGTTGGTATGCAGTTAATTATTGCTCTTTTCATCTCATATCTATACTCCTTCCATTTGTTTTTTGACCATGTGGGTTAGCCAAGACTTATTTTGGATTGACATTACCTATAGTTGTTTTTTTTTTACGTTATTTCTCCGAGACGACGCAACTCTCAACATCTATAGCCTTATTAATTCCTATTGGACCATGAAGAAGAATATCTTACTTACTGGCTGTTACACTTGCTGGTCTGTAGAATTTCTTACAAATGTATTTTATCCACTCTGACAACATCAATCGAAAGTCGATATTCGTTTCTTGTGTAAAACGTTGCTCTTCTTTCGTCTATTAAGTTTTAGGTCGTTAGTCAAGGTCTTGCAGGTTTCAGCAATGTTGTCAAACTAGGAAAAGTATTCGTATATGCAAACATAATTTTATGTAACATACTAAATACATGGAAACTGTCAGATAGTTAGAACCATGCATTTGAACTTTCACGTAGGTTATAAGTTGGACTGTCAACTTGGATTTCTGAGCAAAAGAATTCCCTATGGAAAGAGAAATTTACTTACAGTTCTAAAATGTCTCAAAGCTCTATCAAGTGCATTCAGAGAAACAAAAAAAAGAAGCCATGATGAAGACAGTGTCATTTTCGCTCCTTTGCATTTTTTTTTTTTGGCCATGGTTTAAACCATTACTGATTGTACGGGTCTGTTTGTTTGAATAAAAATTGTCTCCACCTCACCAAAACTGCAATAACTGATATCCTCACTAAAGAGAAAATTCCATCCAAATAAACAAAATGGCGTCATAATGTCTTACTGTGACGAAACACTGTGCGCGGCATATTGCGCATGAATGCGCGACATTGGCTGCCATGACAGAAGTCATGAAACACTTCACTCTTTTCTGCTTTTGGGGTAACGCATTGGTTTATTACTCAAACAATTACTACAGCAGTCCTTGAATACCAGGATTTCTAATCTGAGACCACTGATTGTAGCTTGTCATACAGTGAAATTCCGCTGGAAGAACAAGACAGAGAATGTCCAGCATGGCAAATTGTATGTATACCAATGCTGCATGCAACTAAAATGACGTATATACATACAATTGCAGCGCTTAAAAGGCCGTCTTTACTAACAAAATTAACCATTGTAATCTGTGTAATTACTATTCATTTTCTTTGCCATGGACACCCATGTCCATTGGCAATAGGTAATCAATGCAGTCAACATGTTCCAGCCTTCCCTGTCACCGCACATTTGCAGTATTTTAGATAGTCTTTCTCCTTTAATCTATATTCTCAGCCATTGCCGACAGGAAAGAATATAAATGACGTTGTCTAATTAATAATTCAATCCCGTGATACTCAAAGTTTTTGAAGTGATAACACTGGTGTGACACAAAATCCTACTTTGATTTACACGTATGTACATTGGATGCCGTTAAGATCGACCTTGCTTAATCTGTTGATTTAATCATGCATTCCCATTATAATCATTACTCTGGCAAAACCATTGTCATTTTGGATGGAAAGGAGTACTATGTTTTGTGTAACGTAAAGTTAGGGTAAGTCTATGAAAGACTTCAACAGGTGGTATAGTGACTAGGACTCCACTTTGATAAACGGAGGTCCCGAGTTAACTTCGACAGAAGTGTAAAAATGCCTTCCTGGCAAGGCTAGGGTAATGATAATGGCAGGGCCCTCTGGACTAACAGTCCAGATACTGAAATGCTACCCTGGATTACTATCAAGATCATGATTGTCATTATGACTTGCGCGTGGAGTGATACTTATAACATGTATAATGTAACGTGACGTAGGGACATTTTGGGACATTTTGGGAGCATGGCAGCGTTTGACCTCGTGCGATTACTGAGAACTGCAGCGTAGCTTGCTTCAGTTGGCAAACTCTCACTCCCTAATTTGTCCCGGAACTATTTTCTTTTGACAGTGTGTATTTCTGCGCATCGCCATAGTACACACACTCAACGCTTTAGTGCGACATTTGTTGACCTTACGGCCGACATTAGGGCGGATGATATCTCCTCCCTCAAATACACTTGCCAGCTGTTGACAGGTGCGTACGGTCCAGACGCCAAAATATGACTTCACTGCGCCAGGACAGGGCATGGTATAGCGACTTTATCCTGCAAATTGCGGTTCCTATATACTATTTTGACAATCCAGAAAGTCAGCAAAATTTGTCTTTCACATTCCTTTTTTCGTCCTCGTAGACAACAGTAAACACAGCTCCTCAGCTTTTTCCGCTGTTAGTAGCAAAAGTCACAAAACGATTGGTGAAGGCTGCGATGGCGTTCCTTCGTCAATCACGCATACCACGAACCATCGCATAATCTTATCAGTTATACAGTAATAGCCGACGTACAAAAGGTTGTGATATGATATATATGAAAATTGAGTGTTGTCAATTTAGCTTCTATCATGCTTTTAATGTTTTACTTTGCGGGTGAGAAAACGAAATGTAGTTGGTCGTCTTCAATGTGTTGTAAGTTTAACAGTTTTCATTTGATAGGCTTTACAATTGAAACCAAATCCAATCCACATGAGATACCTGAACAAGGAACTGTTAAGAGAGAAAGGGATAGAAACAGCATTTAGTATAGCTTGGAGCATCATACCAGGAAAAAGCTGACTCGACCAAAGAGTTTGTACTTTTGATTCAAAAAAACTATTTCAAGAGTAGAGATGAAAGATTGTGATTTGTAGTATGAGAATGAAACGGTGAGCAAAACTTCTGTTTCAAGTGATATGTTGCGAGAAGACTGGCGGCAGATGACTGCCGAAAGGGGTATAGCCATTCTTCTAAAAGGTTCTGAAGAAGATCGGATAGGCTCTTGAAGGATTTATATCGCAGCTCATCTATACCGGCCAGAATACAGAATGTTTGATTAACTGCTTTTAAGTGGCATCTATGTTATTGAGCAGACGAAAGATCCCAAAGCAACACAGAGACGTCTTAATCAATAGGAATTAATTCAAGTTGATACTTTTATGGATATTTTTAAAACACGACGGGCAAACATGGCATTAAGGATAAGGCACCACGCTATTCCACAGTGATTATGTTCATGTCCTGCCAAAATATCGCGAGAAAGCCACTGGAGGTTAAACTTATAAGGTTAAGAGTCCTGCAATTTTAAAACCTCTTTCAGGATTTGTCAACTAAAATACATCCAGATTAATTCATGACTCACATGAAAGGAAAACTTCCAAATATATATCAGTATACATTAAGTCAATGTGGACAGATTAGTGCCAACAAATCCAGCTTAAGGTTATGGATTTTTACAGATTTGTGTTAATTAATATTACGAAAAACAGGCATTAAGGAAAAAATCACTCTCTTGGAAACTGAAAGATCACTTGAACTAGCTTCTGCAGAGGGCACGGTGAACAATATCAGCTGTAACATTTTTCAGTCACAGGTCAAGGGAAGGAATGGTTTTTACCTATAAAGTGAAAATTGGGGAAATCATTCTTGTATTTCCTTTCTGCCGTTCTGTAG
The DNA here is from genome assembly GCF_040938485.1 of Diadema antillarum. Taxonomy (NCBI): domain Eukaryota; kingdom Metazoa; phylum Echinodermata; class Echinoidea; order Diadematoida; family Diadematidae; genus Diadema; species Diadema antillarum. The sequence continues at coordinate 487,117 of NW_027271249.1, read as the reverse complement.
CCATGATATCACCAATGGAAGCAGCGTTCCTCGCTAGAGAAGGTGACACGTAAGATTAGCCGATACTTTAGAACCATGATTTCTTCTGATAGTCGATACTTCCATTAATTTATCAATCTTATACCACATCCACTGCGTCCCTATAGTTTGGGGAAACTAGTGCTTAGCTGTTTTGTATCCCTGCTATAAACTTTGCAGTGCGTGACAACACTTTTTTTTTTTACTCTATCCTATTATTTGAACTGGAAAGAAATCTACCTTTGATTTCACCTTTTAGCGACAGTTGTAAATGAAGCATGTATTCACACTCACACACAAAAAAAAACCCTCCTTTTTTGGTATAAGTATCTATCTATCTATCTATCTATCTATCTATCTATCTATCTATCTATCTATCTATATACGTACAGATGAATTGCGTATGTGTGTGTATTCGTAAACGTGTATGTGTACTTTGTACGTGAGCTCATGGTGCCAGAAAAGATTCGTACCATTTTTTTCTCTCTTTTTTTTTTTTTTTTTTTTTTTGTCGCCTTACTTCTCTCGCTTCGTACTTTATTGCTCGACAGACTCTTTGAGCTCAGTCACGTCTTCGAGCTGCTTTGGTGTGGGGGATGAGCTATATCTCGTCTCAAAGGCAGGGCGAGCAAAAAGCAAATAGCAGGAGCACATCAGAGGGTAACAAAAGGACGAAAAAAGCGGGTGACGACAATTGTGACGACAGCGATATCGTCGTCATCGTCCCTGCACATTATGTGGCAATTCCAGTGATTAGATATATGGGCTAAAACATGTACAGGTAGCATGCTGGACCACCCCCCCCCCCCTCCCCTCCCCCGCCCCCGTTTTCTTCAGTCCCCATTACATTTCAGACATTTTTTTCTTCGTTTTGTTACTAAACTGAAAACTCGGATACATCTCAAAGTGCCTTCAAATGACATGATAACATTCAAAACTCCCACATAGCTGTCGGATTTGATCACGTTGTCATACAGTTTCTCTTACGATAAGTGCAATGGTGGTGTATCAAATTGACTTTAAACAGTCTAGATTTGCAAGTCTCCATCGTAAATGATCAGACATGTATTGTACAGTGGGGATTTCAAACGTAATTCTAATCTTATTCAGCTGTGGGGGGAAATAGAGGTGAAGTTACTTTCCTTGCGATGATACGATTCTCGGCCTCTATGTTAAGCTTTGAGAACTGTTAAAGGACGTAATGATCTTATATAAATGGAATAGGTTGAGGGAAAGAATGCTCCTTCTGAGGTGATCGTCAATCACAGTACGTTTGCCCAGCATTTCCCAACTCGTGACCTTCAAGGCTCCCAGCAAATCTACCGATCATGTGATGTTAAATGCACCGAACGGGATTTGCTATGTAGGCTATACCGACTCTCGAGTGCGGCTGGTCTGCACCCTTAATTGATACATCTAGCAAATATGTCTGCCGCTCCAATATGAGGTAAGTCGCAGACGTATCTCTCTTGAAAATGAACGAATAATTATGCAGATCTAAGTAGGAGACCTACTTTTAAGTCTTATAGTTGAAGCGCGGTAACAAACGAGATTCGCAGCAAATCTAGTAACGAAAACGTAAGACCACTAAGGGCTGGATGAACATACCACGTTCGACCTGGTTCTATGGTCGTCGCTATCTGCCTCTGTAACCCCACTCCATCAACCCTCCCCCCCCCCCCCCCTCCATCCGTACTTCTTCGCACTCCATTTCAAATGTTTCTGATGGCATTAGCGCTCAGTCACGCTGGAAGTGCGTTCAATGTTGTTAAGCTGAAACACTAGCCTGCTCTTCTTCGAGCGCTTTAGGTACTCTCTTGCATAAATAGTGAAACACGATAGCGTCAGATATTCTTACGATGTAGAAAAATAATTATATAACTACAAGAAAAATAAAGTCTTTCCGCCGCAGAGTTTACTCATACACGCTATGTCGAGGGGCTGGCAATGTTTCAAGGTGACACTGAATCCAAATGCTGTATGTGAGATGGAGGACGAAACGTTGTGGATGGCTTCACGGGCTTTTACCGCATCCGTTGTTTGTCGTGGCCAATAGATACCCGTAAGATATCGTTTTTAGTCACCATGGTTCTATTCTCGTGACAACGGCATACGGGGGTTCCTCCGATCTAAGCAAACAGGGAGCAGTGGCCGTAAATGTTCTGGCAAATTTGAATTAGAACTGACCCCGAAAATTGCTCTCGCGAGTAACCTGTGTTTATTTCAAGGAATAATTGCATGAACACACAGTGACGGAAAGTGCCAATCGGCCCTTTGAGTAAACGTATCGTGTGATTTTTTTTTTTTCGTTTCAGCTGTTACAAAAAAAGAAGATATAACGGGTCATGATGGATTATGTCAGATTTGTCTCAAGGTTCGTCCTTGCAGCTTTGTTTGAATTGTATTTTATAACAGAGTGCATTAATAATCATGAGACATGCAGAAATTAGGATGTATCGTATCATAATAATGACATGAGGTTTTTTGTTTGGGGTTGCAAGACATTACCATAACTATCTTCCGTCGATTTCAGTCAGAAAGTTCTTTCTTCATTTTCATCAAAATAACGCCAGTGATTGTAGTTGAATGAGTGCTTAATTTGTATAAGACTTTTAGAGAAATTCTATATTCAAGAATAGAAAGGGTATGACAGTTTCGCTAATTGCAGCGGGGTACTGATGTACTTGAAATCACCTATACATGTATATATATTATCCTAAGTAATGCAATTCAATTATATTGTTTAAGCTGCCTGTTGATAGGAGCTTGTTTCTATTACCATTTGTAATTTCTTTTGGACCTCTTGGTTTCCATAATTCAAGTGGATATAGATTTAGAAAACATTTTGGAGGATGACTTTCTGAAGCAAGAAGCAGATACACAAAATATGGGTACCACGTAGCGTACTTTATCCAAAATGACGTAACAAAGGACTAACTGTATCCTATTAACATATTCATCGAAAGTTCTTAAACGAAATATAACGACATTCAATTCGAAATCTCTGAAATGGAAAAGTTTCGAAAGACCTGTTCACAAATCAGTATCATTAGTCTCAAACACACATATGAATTAGCAGAAATTATGTAATTATAGCACCTAGCGAAAGTGTGCGCAAATTTTCTATGAACCTGTTTTGACGTGAAATATGTAGAGATAAGATATTCTCGTCACGTGATTGTGGCTTGTATTGAGAAAGAGGTTGCAGTTGTGAAGTTATTAACCAAAAAAAAAAATGATTCTGATAACGTATCATTGTTCAAACCAATGGGAAATAAGTTAGAATAAATGAGAAAAAAATATCTTATTATGTCCATTTTGATGACACTGTTATCATTCTGTTTCGATCATACATTAATCATTAATCTGTGTTATGATCTTGTAATCATCAAATCTCTTCCAAAAAAGAGTATTAAATTAACATCATTACATTAAAAAAAATTATCATTCATCACTGCACATGCTGTTATTTCATTCATAGACGAAAATGATATATTACGTTGTTCATCATGCGAAGTATTTTGATTAGGAAAAAGAAAGTCTGTTCTTTAAATACTAAAACTTGTGGACATTATGGTGGCGATGGTAATAATATTTTGGTCCATAATCAAATTTCTTGGTGGCTCTGTTTTTCTCTTCCTTCCCCATAATTTTTTCCCTTTCAACATGATACCATGTTTTCTTTCTCGTTTATTAATTTAATGCTCAATTTAGTTTCATCGCGTTGGTAGACTCATTAAAGGGGCAATGTACGATAGCCCACGTACCGCTGGCTCCATTATACACCTGTGCCTGGTCTTTCGCTTATAGCCCTCGGGAGCGCTCCAGAATTTTCTACGCCCACACGACGGACGGATATGTGTTAGAAAGCAACTATAGGATGAACATTTCGACTCGTTGACGTTTTCATATAAAACGATAACGTGTTATGACACAGATGCATGAGCTCCAATATTTTCATTACTCTACGCACTGGGATATGGCAGTTTGAATGGTTTATTCGTATATTCTGATATGCCTATTTACGACACTGTTGCTGATAAGTATTATACGTTTTAAGGTTATACTACAGTAGTGCATGGATTACAATAACGAACCGGGCACTGCGTCACCCTCGGCAGTGCTAGGGATCAAGCCGAGCTCGAAATAAAGTTATTCTGGGAACAACGAAATGGGATTTTGCTAATATGGCTAATGCTAATTTTATTATTAATCTTGTTTATTAATTTCGACCATCCCACTCGCTTGCTGCTCACGTCACCGCTCACGTGTATGCAGAAGTGTCGACAAATCAGATCATTACTTCCCCACCCATCCTATTGGCTCTGACTGGCTGCATATCGCCTTGAAACAAGATAGTGGATAGATTTTATTTTGCGTGTATGTGTGCGTGTGTTTTCACAAAGCTCAATTGTACCAATCTGCTGTGTAATTGTTAAAAATAGATATTATTTGAATTTCTCATACCATGCATACTGACAAAATTTGCAATAGTCGGCAGGTATATACTCCAAAATAAACACGACACATACAAGCAATTATTTTAATGCCTTTCCCATTTCTCTATCATGTATCCCTTCCCTCCCCCCCCCTCTCTCTCTCTCTCTCTTCATCAAACTATCCCAGCTTCATTCATTGCTACTTTGTTATAAAGAAATACTACATTTGTGGTTTAAGATTCATAACAAACAATGATTAAACAATATAGCCTATATGCGTTTCAAAAGAACTGTTTTTTTTTTCTCTCTTTCTGTTAACTTTGCCCTTGAACCATGAAGAAGTAATCCCTGTTGCAGCTTTTCATAGGAAGCTATACTGGGATGTGCTCGTCATAATTTTCGTCCCGAAGCAAGTGGGTTGAATCATTTCAGATTCACAGCGTCACCGTCACTTATTGTAACAGTGATTCTTTCCTACAATGTTTACTCTACGCAAAATGTCACGACACGAACATTATTTCTAGAGTGTCACTATATCATGATATAAGAAATTCACTTTTAAAGGGACATTCCAGACGATTTTCATAATTTCACATCATGTAGTACATAAACCGACAACTCCATGTATAAATTTATGGAATTTATTGTGGTTCTTGAGCAGAGAAACAATACTTTGAAAAACCTTAAACAAATTACACTGAACAAGGATGATGACATAGGAGGTTCACATATTTCAGAAATGTAGCAGTGTAATTTCATTACAATACTGCTTGCTTGCAAGTTCACCTGTTTATAATCTATGCATGCCTTCTTCTTTTGTTCGGCTTCCTTGAGCCCCAACTTATGCATTCTTATGGTGACTCTGCCATGTCATCATCCTTGTTCATTGCAATTTGTTCTAAATTTTGAAAATATTCTTATTCTTCATCCCAATTATTACAAATTCTGAAACTCTGTCCTTAGTAGAACTAATTTATAGTTGTTCAAATGTAAAGATTTGAAAATCATCAGGTCTCCTTTAAGCATTCAAATGTTCGCACACCCTCATTCAATGAAATAGAGAAGGGAAATGTGCAAGGTGTCTATTTTCGAGTCTTTGTATTTCGTCCCCTCCCACCATTCCTTCCTTCGCTCAGGGTGCGAGGAAGGAATGCAAATATCTTAGCATCGCAACGCACCTCAAACTGATTTCTTTTTATCATTTCTTCACTTTTTTTGGTGTTGCACGGCGCAAGTGACGTTGTACAAACGCGATTCATGTTCAGAGATGAGCGCTTTTGAGCTGCTCATGGGCAATCTGATAACTATATGGAAAACATTGTAGCGGGTGTGCCTTCTATATCTGGAAGAGCAAAGCGACGCACGGATCAATCGTCTCGTGCAGAAGTGAATTGCCAATTCCTACGTATACAGGGAGAAAATGCTGCCGAAGTGCTGGTCGGAGGAACCACGTTTGTACGATTGAGTTATTTTTGCGTTCGTTAAAGAATATATTGTACCACCTAATATGTGATGGATAGATTATTCATCAATATACAATGATATGAAAAGTGCTTATCAAATCAATGTTCAAATTCAAATATTAACATGTTAGCATTTATCAGTTCATTCATCATTTCTTTTTCTTTTCACAATTAAATACTCATAAATAATTGTTGACGGTATTTATGGGTACTATAACAAACAAAAAAATCAAACAGACAGAAGTCTCCTATTGTAGCACAGTAGCACAGTATGTGATTATGTAGAAGCTGTCCTATAGAAATCCACAAATCTACAAGTAGCCGTACAGTACAACGAAGCGTTAGGTATAGCTGAAAAAAGGCCTAATAAAACATTCATTCCACGTGAGGTAAGCATCAGTTACTATCATATTAACGAACACCTGATATTAAGAGTTTCGTTCAAAATGTCAGACTCAGATCTCATTTCTGATATTTTGGCCTTCCTCGCGTGGTTCCAAAAGCCTCGCATCTTCGCAGGAAAGCAAGAACAGAAAAAAAAACTATTAAAAGAAGAAGAAGAACCCCGTGAACACACATCGTTTCTACGTCCTCAACGAATTCCCCTAAAACATACAAACACACACACGCGCGCGCACCCACACAGACACACAAGTCTCAATACAATGAACATCGGCGTCGATGTACCGTCCGTCCATCCCACCTGCTGAGATGGGCGAGGGCAAGTGAAGCGAAAGGGTAATACACACATTGATACACCGCGATCTAATCGCGCGTTACAATCAAAGTCGCCTCCATCGATTTTCCCCTCTTTATATCTCTCCTATACGCTAAATTCGAGGAACGCATGTGCATTCAGACGTGTTCAGACGGAAATATCAGGGTTCGTCGAGCTACAAGAATGTCTCTCCAAAACGAGTGTCAAAATAGCTGCAAATGCATGCACCATATACTAGTTCTGCCCTCCGAATAATCACTACAGTGTCTGGCAATGTATACACCAGCTCGTATGACATTACTTGGAGCCGTTTTCGAAATAAGAAAAAAAAATAGGGTGAAATCAAAGTTTTACCATTTTTTCATTTGACCTTTGACCAAATGGCTCAAACCCTTCCCTACAAAACCATTGTGCGGGAATGCATGTGTATACACTATAGGTCCTACCAATTCATAAAGTGTATTAAACCTTACATTAAGTTATTCTAAAGGAACAAAAAGGCGTAATTATCGCGCAAATAGTCAGATAGTGTAATTCTAGCATTCTAACATGTCTAATCTAATATTTTGAATCTTGATCTTTTTTCTTTTTTTTATTCATGTTCCTTATTCCACATTTCATACAAGTTTTATATTCCATTTGATTTTGAAAACGAAATGTTTTTAACACAATGGTCAGTTTGAAACAAAATTGCACAAATAATGTATAAGGACGTATAATCGACGCGTAATATGAGGAACCCACTAATCTTTGAATCTTGACCTTTGATCCCATGACCCATTACTTAATACCCAAGGAATACTTACTAACGTTCATGGAGAGACCTTTGAACCATTTCCGAGACACGAAACAAATATGAATTTGAGCAATTCCGCTTGACCTTTCACCTTTCGCCTTTGACCCTATACAAATGGCCCAAAACTAGAGACTCTTTATCTGGTACAGTTTCAGTTTCAGTAAGTTTTACACTAGCTTTTATGACAATACCTTCCGGCATTGCAGAGATACGGGGGGAAAGTATAACTTTAGAATTTGTCCTTGACCAATGACCAATAACCTTTATAACATGTGCGCTAGCAAGTTTGATACGCCCATCTTCGTCCAGTCATACACTGGCTGCGTTTATCTAACTTGAGAGAGAGAATCACGTTTCAAAACGCGTTTGGAACGGTGTTTGCAAACGTGGTTTGAAACGCGATTCTCGGGGAGCCGCGATTATCTAACCATCATACAATCGCGATTCTAGTGGTGTCACTGCACAGCTGCTTTGCGCCGTTTGACCCGGGAAGTAAAGGTCAACTGCATACCATCATACATGCCTCCTCAGTCACACACAAATAATGGGTAGAGAGCACAACCGGAAACAGCTGGGATTTGACGTTGAGATATAAACGCGTTTCAAAACGGCATTGCGTTTATCTACTCACAGAATGGCGATCGCGGTCTCAAACATGTTTCAAAACTCCCTTTGAAAGGCGTTTCAAAACGGCGTTTCTAAACGCGTTTGAAAACATGGTTGCGTTTATCTAACCCCTGAAAATGCCTCAAACGCGTTTAGGATCGTGATTCTGCCTCAGATTTTTTTAGATAAAGCAGCCACGGATGGGCAACCGACGACAACAGGTATGAAAAAAAAAATCGAAACGACAGTTAACCATGTACTAATTGTAGCATGTAATATATTTGTATACGAAGCGCATAGGGACATACGCTATAAATGTGTTATGTGCTGTATAAGCGCTGTGAATTGATTGATGATAATGATATTACACGTAATGGTAGTAGGGGCAGTAGTGGTAGTAATAGTAGTAATAGTTATAACAATAATGATGATAATAATGATAATAATAACAACTTTAGACTGATAATATTTTTAGGTACAGAGGAATGAGTGACATCGTGTTCCTAGACACTTTATTTTTCTTTTGACGTTACTCCTTGGCAAAAATTGGAGGAAATTAAGTCCGAGTGCGTAAAGCAAATGCAATGGTATGTCTATTGCAACTGAGGGCATGGTCGCGTTAGCTGCAGTTTTGAAGAGTATGCCATGACTTAAAGGAGACCTCCGGATGATTTTCAGATTTTTACATTTGAACAACTTTTAATTACTTATGCTGAGGACAGAGTTTCAAAATTTAAGACAATTGGGATGAAGAATAAGAATATTTTCAAAATTTAGAACAAATTGCAATGAACAAGGATGATGACATGGCTGCCTCACCATAAGAATGGATGAGTTGGGGCTCAAGGATGCAGAACAAAAGAAGAAGGCATGCATAGAATATACACAGGTGAACTCGCAAGCAAGCGGTATTGTAATGGAATTACACTGCTACGTTTCTGAAATATTTGAATCTCCTATGTCATCATCCTTGTTCAGTGTAATTTGTTTAATGTTTTTCAAAGTATTGTTTCTCTGCTCAAGAACCACAAAAAATTCCACAAATCTATACATGGAGCCGTTGATTTATGTACTACATGATGTGAAATTATGAAAATCGTCTGGAATGTCCCTTTAATGAACTACTTTGCTTTGAGTTCGGTAATATTTCTCAGATATGCGGCTCCGAGATTATCATTTTTCATTTTTAACGGGTGTGTTTATGGTATAAATTATCCCTAAACGCTTTCTCTCCTTAATGACATTTATGTCTCTTTGTTCGCTAGAAAGTAGGTAAAGAAGTGTGGAAAGAACCGAAAAGAGGCGAATACACTCAGATTTACACTAGCGCTGAATGATGTACAATTTTAGTGATCGCATTTGATTCATGGTAAATATTGAAGAGGTAAGGAATTACTCCATGCGATTCCAGGGCAGGTGGCAAGAAGCCGTAAAAACTTGTGGGAGACGATGGAAGGTGATTCAACGGGCACTCGCTCTGAGACCGCTAAGTCGACGCATGAGGGTTTTTTTTTTTCCCCTATCGCAATTGACATTTTATTCGGCACTCCAATATTAAACAGTGACATTTACCGTTTTCAGTCTGGGGAAATTTGGAAGCTGCTTTAATTGAGACTTTGATGCCCTCTTGCTGTTTGGTAGGAAGTGTGATGAATGGGACTTTTAGTATATAGGTGATCAAAAGCTCCGTCTCTCGGATTGCTCTGCGTGAAATATTTACTGTTGTGTCATTCTACAAAATAAGAATTTAAATATCACTAAACACTCTTAATTCAGTATGTTATGAAAGAAAAAAAAATCTTTTAAAAGAATATCTTTAGTTTGTAATGCCAAGAGCATTAGGAGCTTTTACATCAAAGTTGAATATAACCAGCAGTTGTTTCACATTAGAAATTTGTTTTAGTGCTGTTGCTTTTGTCGTCAATAATGTTGCAGTAATCTTGGTAATAACTGAATGATGCAATGTTGCTGCAGCTAATATGGCATTTAGCTATTGCTGCAAGTAGGAGCAGGCGCCATCAGCTCCGGCAGACGGGGTTTGCTTGTAGGCTTTTAATCGGCAAAGTCTAATTAAACACGTGTTCGTGATTGATACGTTTTTCGCTGATGGGTACTTAAACGGACCGACTGACTTTAGACGACCCGACATGCGAGCCAGCAAAATGAATAGTACCCAGGGGTATGTTTCCTTCCTTCCTTAACCCTATTAAGCCCAAGCTATTTTGACCCCTCGCAGGCCCAAGGGGGGGGGGGGGCACATTGTGCCCCCCCATATAACTTTTTTTATTATTTGATGTATCATCGTCATATTTGGCACGTGGGTAGAGTAACTCATACTCTACATGACCGTACATTTGAATTTTCACAAGGTCACCCATGGAGGGCGCTATTTACCAAAATATAAAGAAATACATAGGAAATATGCTAAAAACATGATTTTTCTGTATAATTTCTTTATCCCCATTATATATGTCTTATTATAGACCAATCATTTTCATATTTGTTTCAAATGATAAGCAAGTGGAATTTCATTATTTGTTATGGTTGAAATTTCTCAAGGTCACCACATGGGGGCGCTATTCATATCAACATAGTGATACATTATGAGACCTGAGATGAAATGTATGCGATGGGTACATGTATAGTTATGACATTTCATATTTGCATAATACTGGAATTTTGAGATTGCAAATTGATAATATGATAAACTAATGATATCAGAGGCATAACTTGGGTGAGGGAATCAAAATAACTCAAAATATAAGGGCAATCTTTAGAAAATATCATTGTTTTCAATTATCTCTATTATATCTATTGTTTATGCCTTTGTCAAATAAAAACAAAGGAAATAATAAGAAAAACTTTCCAGGACCATAATTACTTCGAATTTTGCTCCTTCAACAAATTTCAGCCAAGAAACACCCATTTCATACACTGTAATGCTGTTAAATGAAATGGGAACAGAAAAAAGATGCAAAATCTGACTGACATGGTTGTCAGTTTATGGTTGCCATGGCAACCAGCAACATCAAATATAGCTAAATTATATATCAAAATGTTCGTAATAAGATTTTAGGAAAAGTCACCAAATTTGGTTGAAATCGAATAAAGGGCGAAGGAGTGGCAAACGAAAATCTGGTAGGGGGGGCACAATGTGCCCCCCCCCCCTTGGGCTTTATAGGGTTAACCTTTCATCGATAGGTTATAATCGGCATGATGGATTTCTAAACTGATCCAGAATTCAAGATAAAAAAGTTTGTTTATTTTTTTTTCATAACCATGCAACGTTTCGTTATGAGCTCTCGTCACATGGATAATCCTGACAATAATATATTGATTACTCCTCGTCTGTTTAAAAGTTAATGCAATGCAAACTTGCTACTTCGACATTAAAAACCATTTTATTCCTCTATAATTTTAGAATGCTTAGATTACAGCGGACACAGTATTTACCTAACAAGTCGATGAGTATGTATATTGGGTAGGGCAAAACAATCATATACTTGATATAGACGTACTAATCAGAATGCCTTCTACCAGCCATCCACACATGCATACTTAAGCTTGTATCAACCATTGTGATTTCGGTAAGAGAATGTCACATAAAATAGCACTTCGGGAAAATATGTATTAAATACAGCAGGGAGAAATATAATGTAGAATGGGTGAAAAAAAAAAGGAAGACACGACCGCGTTGGAAAGACCCCGATTGCACTGTGCAATGATACTACAGCATTATACTGGCGGTGAAAACAAGCAAACACGCCAACAAATAAGCCAATAGGAGCATTTCTCTCTCGGATTTTCGTGACTTCCATTCTGTTTGAAAAAAGAAACGTCTAACCGACCTGAATAGCCACAATCAAAACAGTATACGCAATTGATATTCCTCGGCGTATCAACTCGATATCTGGCTTTGAATCTTAATGTGGGTGGACATTATACTCTCCAAATGAAAATCGACTGGCGGAGAAGAAATTGTAACTTTGATTTCTGCGACGATTCATCTTCCGTGTGGACAACGGTTTTTTTTTTGTGTTTTTTTTTTTTTTACTTTTGTACTACACTCGGACTGTTTACCCTTTTTAAGCAGTAAAAAGATGAGTCTTTTGAATACGAATTCTTTTCTTTTCAAACCTTCGCTGATCTGGAGCCATGGCTTAATTTTTCAGATGGCCCTTCCTAATATCAAGAAAATATGATAGAAACACAAATGTTATAAGTTCCGCACGTACAATGTACCTTAGAGCAAAATGACCCCATGCTAAAATTTTCCGCTGGTTTCCCCTTGATGCATTCTGTACGGGTGAATGTACAGTAGTATGCATCGCATCAAAATTATGATCATTATCAGATTGTCACACTTTTCAGACCCTGAATCATTATGTGAATAATGATGCTAAGCCACAGTCGGGGATGCCAACCAGTCTATAGATATCGATAGACCTCCTGTAAAGAGTCACATAAACGGCAGGAAAAGACTGATATCTACCTTTGTTCTATACACCTCCGATTGTAACCGTTGCTCTCGTATTTACAACAGGCCTCTACATTGTTTCTATCGAATGAAGGAAAGTTTGGTTGGTTTGGTGCATGCCCTAGACAAGATGTTTAACCCATTTTGTCCCATATAGGATGTAAATGGTTATCCGGCAGTGCTAGGTATAGTGATAGTGGCACATAGACCTTCTTTAAGCAACACTGTGATGGTTACATGGAAGTATTACCCCGAGTTAATGAACTATATGTTTACTATCATCATTAACATTTGTTTAATCATGATCAGTATTACCATTACTACTTTTAGCATTGTTTTTATTATCATTATCATTATTACATTAACAAACCCTCCTACTGCAGCTACATTGTACTACTACTACTGCTACCACCACCACCACTACTACTACTACCACGGACATGTACTTACTACTACTACTACTACTACTACTACTACTACTACTACTACTACCACCACCACCACCGACATGTACTTACTTCTACTACTACTGCTACTACCACCACTACTACTACCACTACTACTACTACCACGGACATGTACTTACTACTACTACTACTACTACCACGGGCATGTACTTACTACTACTACTACTACCACGGACATGTACTTACTACTACTACTACTACTACTGCTGCTACTCGTATTTATTAATGCGCTCTACCTTGTTACGCACATCCATGGTTACACTTAGCGTCCGAAGATCTTAGGATGGCAGTCCTCCTCGGAATAAAACAATAATCCATGAACGTTAACCAAACTATGATTGGCTAATCTTTGAACTGAGTATTAAAACGCATTTTCGACATAAGAATCATTATTATCATCTATTATTATTTTTATTATTATTATCATTATTATTATTATTATTATTATTATTATTATTATTGTTATTATTAGTACATTATGTTATTATCATTATTATTATTATTACATCATTATTAATATAATAATTATCATTATCATTATTATCATTATAATTCATTATCATTAGTAGTAGTAGCATTTGTATTACTACTAGTAGTAGTAGTACTATTGCTGCTACTACTATCATACCACTACTGTTACTACTGCAATTAGGTACAAAAATTTCTCTCTCTCCACCGGGCGATCTCATTATAAAGCTACTAAGATAATAAAGTGTTGCACAAAAAGAGAGTATCCAGATTAATGATCAATAATGCCGACAGGTGCGTGAGTATAATATTCAGAGGGAAATGTATAAGGCTATCAAATAAAAAAGACAAACTAAATCTTTTTTTTTTCCACCGTCATTCTATACTCAAGGAATTGAAATCTTATATTCGGTGAACGTCTTGCTGAAAATAATTCTGGAAATGGCGAGGGCTGCTGCAAGTTAGTTGCTACCTTTATAGTTGTTGGTTTTTTTTTTTTTCGAGCGAAAAAGAAGTTGGACGATGCCGTGGTGGGACGAGCGGACCCACGACAGAATGGATGTGCGATTGCTAGGTTGCTGACAGGTAGGGATTTAGGGGATTCGTCCTCCGGGGAACAGATATACGGGCGCGCACTGGTGAAATATTGGCAATCATGATGCCAGAGCGCTCTGGTGCGATCAAACTTGAACCCTAGAGCATCATAGACAATTACGACAAAGTAACGCTAATGCTTAGCCAGTGCGCAATCCGAGGGATTCTTATTTGACGCATCTATTTGATTTATTTCTCCATTTCCATGCACTGTATCAGGTCTTGTGTGCGTGAGTGCTGCCACGTCAAACCCATGGAGGGAACTGGCAATACACTCACGTACAAACACTCTGCACTCATTGAGCATGGCCCGCTGATGACCAAGATGGACATAACTCCGGAAAATACCCGGATGTCTTCTGCATTGTTGAGCTAGTGACGGCATATTTATGAAGTATATCATCAAATACCAAATGTACAGTATGAAACCATGATGTTGATGCGTTTTAACCACCTATAACCTTTCATGATGAGCTGTTGCGGTTCAGTGGATAGGAAAACGATCAGTTTAGTTAATCCGATGTTTGTGATTCGAGACCCCTTGCTGCGGCGGTTGTGCTCCTATTTCATGGGCGGGTGTACATCACTTCCTGTCTAGCCGGGGTAAAAACAAACAGCCCGCTTGTGCAGTACATGTGCGGAGCGGGAGTGTGTACGTGTGAATCGGTGTGAATACTGTGCACGCACAAGCATGACAGTGTACGAATTTACGTGGGGATACAGGTGACACGGCGTCGGCGTTCAAAATCCTCGATCTACGTACACCATTCTTTTCATTCTTTTTCGTAATTTATCGATAGCATTTCTTGTGGCTATCAGACATGTTGAAATGGATCAAATCTGACAGTTTCATGTAATTTCAAAATCAAAACCAAAACAAAGGAAAAGATTTCGTCCAAAAAAAAAACACAATACGCCGTGCACGATCGTCCACTACCTGATTGTGGGTTTGTTTTAACTCCAGCAACTAAATACCCGGATGTCCAACCATGAGAATAGGCAAGGCACTTTATCCCCATAACCTATCTTATTATAGTCCTTTGGAGAAGATTTTAAGCTCGTGGACAATTGCCTAATAAGCATTCATCACTTCCTTAGGAGTAACTTTAAACAAGTTACGATACAAAAAATACAAATTTCATTTTTTTTTTTCTTTCTTCACTTTTATTCCCAATTGTTGTTTCGCTTTTTTTTTTCAAAAAAACTTCTCGGCGAAGTAGTATAATAATTCATTCAATTAAGGGAAATTCATTCAATTGCATATCTAAGTCATGGTATTCACCGGTCTACGACGGCACAGTAACATCATGTATAGTCAACGCTTAATGGCTCTGTGGTCTATCCATGCTCAATAGCATGTCCGTAGCTCAAACAGGACCTGGTGTTTCGTTCTTGTTTTTACCCATAACATTATATGTGACATAAATGCACAGTCACGCAACTGGCAATGGTAACTGCAAAGAATGCAAACAGGACGCACACACCAAAAAAAGAAAAAAAAAGAAAACTTTGTTTGGATGGAAATGCCCAAGGGAACGACCCAGGCACGGAAACCTGGCCTAGTTTAAGATTATGTTTCTTATCCCTACTTCCGATTTCGGTTATGCCATCGCAATGATATTCATGATTTATCAAGGAAACTCTCTGATATTTCTTCATAATAATGATTACCTTTCGAAGTGATCTCTGAAAGACAAGAATATCCTTGCGCATATTTCCTCACTTTTCCATGAAAATATTTTAGCGGACATCCTTTTTAGCTGCGATTTACTAGCGCCTGTGTTCGTGTTCATTCCGTATATATTCGTGTCCATGACTTGCTTTAAGCATTTATAATGACGCAAGGCCCAAGGGAAAAGATTCAATGACACGTTTCTTCATAGTAGCACAGTTTTTAGTGATATCATATGCACTGTAGCAAATACTTTACAACTGTAGAGCTTGCGGGAACAAAATGAAGGAAACAAATTGAACTGTTAATGAGTAAATATCGCAATTTTCAGGACTTTCAAAAGGGTACATCATGCTACTTGCAACAAAAACACCAACATATTCTGCATAAAATTGTTGTTTTGGCATGAAGTCAATCAACTGTAAAATCATTTGTTTTGATGTACATGTTCTTTTGTTTGTGGTCATAATATTTCTGTTGAAACCTCGAACATTCTTTTAAACTGGAACTATTTTGTTCTAAGATTGTAATCAAAGTCATAATGTATTTTAGTCATTTCACTGCACATTGACCGTACATTACTTTACTGTGTTTTATTCCTATCGATGTATACCCTACCCCCCCTTTTTTTTTAGAGGATTTTTTTTTTATAATTGTCATTAGCATTAATCATAGCACGGCATACACTCTGAATGACAATGCAAGTGACAGTGACATTAATACCAAATTCTACAGTATACACCTTCGTCGTCCCTCTTAATTTTGTTACGCCTTGCTTTAAAAGAAAGATCTTTGCACTTCATTGCTTGCGAGATCAGGCTCGGAAATGAACTTCGCTTGTAACACTGATCCGTACTCGAGGCAATGTACAGGGACACAATATAACATCAGCTGAACTCAGCGGCGCAGCGAAAACACAAACACGCGGTGCCATTACCAGTCGGACGGTAATTGGGCATGGGGGAGTTCGGAGCTGCTCCAGATTTGGCCGTAGGGGGCATGGAAAGGGATGCAGGATGCATCGCGAAATGACATAAAGAGCAAAGCTCCCTTATAAAGTGCGTCGGAAAGTCATTTTGGGAGATTACGCAAAAATATTCCTCCCAATTTTTTTTTTTTTGCTTTGTTTTGCTTTACTTTGTTTTGTTTTGTTTTCTTTTGTTTTATTTTTGTTTGGTTTGGGTTTTTTGGTTGTTTTGTTTTGCTTTTTTTTTAATATGTCAAGTTCATCGCGTCAGTGAATGCACCGGAGGGCTCCAGCCATGGTCTGCAGACGGAGAACCAATGACAGGTGCCATTTGGCGAGTTCCTTGTATAGATCATGATCAAGAAATCATTTTTCTGCTAATGCAAATGATTCATTGTAAATATCACAGCCAAAATCAGATGGAAAAGAATTGCCGTATAGAGACTTCCATGGCTATATAGGTGATAGCGGCTTCCTCAGTAGAATGTGCGATTGAATGATGTGCATTATTTATACTACCAATCAGAGGAATCTCTTTTCATTGTTCTGAGGTTTAATACTGCTGCCATCCGATATTGAGGACCTCAATATTATTTTGACCCTTGCTCTTATGCGTCAATTTCCTTGAATTATGTGAATTGTGTTATGTCCAACTCAGAATTTTCATTGTATATACTGGATATCAGACTTAACAAACGAAACCCTCCGTCAACTGTCCGTAATCCAAGGGCGCCCCCGAGTGTATGAGAATGTGTGTCATCAAGGTGCCCTGGCATGAAAATTCCGAGCATCTGATCGCATGTCAATACTGGGAATGCTTTATCGCGAAGCTATTCATATTATCAGCCCTGGCAGCTATGCCAATTTAATCGCACCTGATTCTAGGCCTATGTCAGCACAATTGTGCGTAGTACCATTGTTCAGTGAATGACGATCATCAGTATATGCTTTTGTGCCCTGTCATACTCAGTGCCGAATTATAATTGTCAATTTTATGTTTGTCATCACGTTATTATTTTTTTTTCTTGTTCTAGATAGGCGTTAAATGGGCTCGCTCACTCCATCTTACTAATATGCGACTGCAATGAAACATTCTAATCCAGGTAGGTATCGATCCGCACATCATGTATAATACGTAAAGACAATACGGTTACATGTCAGGTATATTTCAGAAATGCCTGCTCACGCATCCTAACCACTTTGAGTTATTATCCTCAAGCGGTCAAAGGTGTCACTTTCCAAAATGTCATGACGAATTACATTAGCATCCGTTCAGATGAAAAGTAAGGGTACAAACCCCTCCCTCCCCCTCACGTTAGGAAGAGAATTACACACAAGTTGAAAAGATTACAGTCATCTTTCGATACCTAGATAGCCAGAAGCAGTGTTGTCCAGCATGTTTACGTTACAATAAACTCTCTTTGCCCTGCTGGATATAAAACACGACATTCTCCAGCAAGGTTCCCGGCATGTTTGTTCGAGCTGACATGGTATCATCCGACAAGGAATTCACCTTCTCGACGCTTCCCTCTTCTTTTTCTTTCTTCCGATACCTTGTTGACGTTTCCTATCAAGTCCTTTTTGCTCCGAGCAGCGAAAATTCTGCCCGCGGGCCACTGTGCCTCAAACGAAGTCGGCGTAGTGACATTAATGTGGCCGGATCGCTGCGGGTGAACAAATTAGGATTTCTGACTCGAGCTGCAATACGCATTGCCCTGCACATCAGCGTCAATGCGAATTATCTTCATTTCTGGTAGGTCGGTATAATATGCACCATCAACGTTTGACTAATAAAGTGCATGCGAATATATCTGGTGACTTCTGGGTATATGCACAATCTTTCATGCGACAAGGGTATATGTGTGATATACCAAATTACAGCTTACACAGGACGATTCAAGTAACATTTTTTTTTTAAACAGCTTGCAGGCTTCTTTCATCTCTATATGATTATAAAGAGATTATGTTCTTTCTTTCTCATTATTTAATATCCAGGTTATCGCCGTCGGTGTACTATTAAAACGCGTGTATGGGAAATCGAGATATAGTATTTTTCAAGATACACTATTCGTACAAAAATAGTCAAGTTTGTGTGTAAGCTTCCACCTGATAATGAATACAAAGAAATACATTTGAACTTAATATTCACACATCCGAAATTTGAGCATGCTTGTACACATTGTATATATACGAAAGCTCGACCTGTTCATAATTAGATTATAATCCCACGCCTTTCTCCTCCCACCTCCTCTTCTGGTATATGGCGTTAATAGTTGGAAAAAGAAACGTATATATGACTATATAGCACAAGCCAAGTCAAATGCCTATATAGCGTACCGGAGAGTGGTTAATATTTTATCTGACCCCATTACTCGACGGGGTTGCGACTCGCGCGTCTGCGAGCTGCCGCCACGGAGGCGTGGAATACAATCAGCAAAACGACAATGACACCTTTGCAATGCTCTACTCTGTTTGCGTCCGTTCGTGCACCACGTGACAAACGACTATAAGTTTTTGTAGTGTAGTAACGTTTCGCATTGTAGGATACGACGTGGAATTGACACTGCTTCTTCCATCATGCATGGTATACATAATGCACTGTTCAACGATTATGCGTTATTGTTAATTTTTAATCAACAATTGTCATTACCAGGTTTCATTACATCCGGATCGAGGAAGTTCTATAACCGCCAGTATCTACTGCTAACCCATGAAGCGTAACGATGAGCGACAAAAATCAAACGGTGTTGAAGGACCACTGTGTCTGCTCCATGCTACATTTCCTGTTGAAAAAGAGAGTTGATTGGTTGAGAATAAAAAAGAGGTGTTATCAATTTGAGAAAGATAATTTTATTTTGTCTCCTTCCTTGTCTTCACGTATAATAGACTAAGGGTAACAAAAATCTAAGGGAAAACGAGGCAATACCTTATGAATGTCTTAACTATAATCCCGATACTATAACCAAACTGTTATTATTTAACCATTTGCTGATGAAACAAAAACCTATCTTTAGTGCTTCAAAATATTTCTAAAATGTGAGTTAGGGATAGAGACAACCAATGTAAAAATGTTAATCAGTAAAATCAATGCTAAGTATTGTTAGATATGCAAAATGTGAACAAAATAGTGATATCTCCTTGTATTTAAGGCTTTAATGCGAAATGTTTACAGTGTATATGGTAGGGTGTTTTGTAATATAACTGAGTTACACATATGCATCAAATGTGATTACTCAACATTTTTTTTTAAATCACTGCTCCCAATGGTAAAAACAATGCTTTTAAGCAGGCAGTGAATTCATAACTGTTGTCGAATGACAATCAAACGACATTATCATCAATCTAGTGTCCACAATCAAGCGCGTAACAATGATATTTCATGTAAAGTTACGTACGCAGACCTGTTAAAGAGTAAAATAGTTCAAGCGGCAAAATGTTTGACTGGAAACAGAATGCACTGAAAGGCACATGCAGCTCTGAATATTGCACTTTTTCACGATCTCATGAAGACGGACGTGTTGCTAATTCGTCCGTTGCGTTGACCCGCATTAGGCACGACGCGCTGACAACGGTTCAAGTGCTGCATGGGTGAGGAGCGGAAAATAAAGGTATCGATTGAAACCCAATACAATGGTGAGCTAAGAATGAAATATTCTCGTTCTCCCGCTCCCTTCCCCCCCCCCCCCCCCGTTTCTTTCTGTTCTATGGTTGCTTGTTGGATGGAGAATGAACCCGTGATGTGCGGATCCCCGCTATCCACGTGGGAATCCGATTGTTCCGCGAACAGCACGTCGCTCATCATCATAGTGGCACGTGATGCATGAAACGTCACATGGGAGGACGCCAGGTACATTTTTGTATCAGCTGACCGTAATGATATGCACTTCGATATGCTTGATAGGGGTGAAGGCAGAGGTGGTTATTAGTCACTTCCCCCATTGGATTGTCCAACTTGAGAGTAGTATGTTAGGAAACCGTGCAAAGGCACTCAGTGGAAAAAAACAAAACACAAATGTATATTTCATGTGTGACAATCAATGTAGGCCCTATTCATTTATCTTTTTTTATTTTACATGAAATCGTCAACACTAGCTTTTCCACGAAGAACAAACGGCTAAACGCAAAAGAGGTGGTCCATTTTACCCCTCTGTGTACCAATGAGCCAAACGCGCACAAGTCTCATACACAAGCCTACAGGCATGGTAATATACTGTGGCAAGCAGAGAGTTAATATGAAAATTTAAATAGACAATGTGTCTTAATCAATATGTGTGTCATTTTTCTCTTGAAATGGGGATGTGTTATGGACTTAAATCCTATTTGGCATCCGCGGATGAAATGCAGGTATCGAAATTAAGCACAACTACTGATGATTTAGTTCCTGCATGTGACAGTAGCAATTCATTAGTTCGATTTTACTTTTGACTTTGATAGAAATTGTGGGTTCAAATCAGACATCGTATGTTATTTGGTGACATGGATTGCATGGAGGTTTTAGATTTGTCTACCATCTTGACGGCTGCTGTTCTAGTTCTGCGGTTCCCGATGGGAAGACCCGCTGAAATATGAAGACTTATTCTTTGCCTTCACACAAGTGGGATTTTACTTGAAGTGGGTGTATAGGTTTAACAGAGATGTATTGCGTATCAATACGTGGGATTAATACGAGTGTACAAAATGGCTCGGGACAAACAATTAAACAGGATGGGGAACGAAGCCAACTTCATTTTCAATTTATCTCTCTCTCTCTCTCTCTCTCTCTCTCAGAAATTAGAAAGAAAATATATGAAGACAGCACAAAAATCTCTTCAAATTCTTTTGAAGAAAAAAAGATAGGCACTGACGGGGTTTGAAATCATTTCATGCAAAGAATTCGATGGTCTCCACTATCGTAAATGTATTATTTTGTAATGTATAATGTTATTATGCACATAACATAACTCTTTATTTTAAGATCGTCACAAATGTTCATTTGGGGTTAATTTGCAAAAGTGCATTCATTTATTGAAGTTCATTGATTGTGCAGTGATCTAGCCGATGCGCCACACGTCCACATTTTGGGCTGTGTCTGAGATATTACGATCTACAAGATACATCATCGATAGGGGTAATGTAAAATTTCATTATTGTAAATTGTCGATTGAGAAGTTTCTCATTCAGTTTTCATTTTCCCCTGCATGCCATAGCTGAAGTAGCTGTCTTATAAAGATATGAATCATACCGGATTGTAATGTCATATTCAAGTAGCACACAGGTCACCTTTACTAGCATAAAACAACTTGTGTGATAATCATACTAACGAATAAAATTTTTAAAAAGGCAAGGTTAGCTTGAGTGTATTACAACTCGCCATCATCGCAGATAACTAGATAGTAAAGCTTCCAGAAAATTCCATCACGATAAACACCTATATCCCAGCAGAGGTGCAACTTCGTAGAAACCATTTAAAAAAGAAGGTCTGCTCAAAAATATTCCTTTATAGATGACTGTCGCATCTAAACTTTTATCATACACAGAATACCGCAAATGTCGCAGAGCTGGCGTTTAAATAATTTCTCTTTGCAGAAGCCCATATACAGAGAACCAAAGTCAGCTTCGCGTGCTTCCCCATCCACAGGAGGAGAACCGAGACGCTTTATACCTGTCAATATCGGGCCGTGTGTGTGATATCAAAACACGCGTATTGAATCCTGATGGCAATAAACCCAGTGACGCCACTCATCAAACTCTAAATCAGACGAGATGAATACAAAAACGCGGCAACGGTAACAAAACACCCCGGGAAATACTATCCTCCGTCATTTCCATTCCATATTTCCTCAACCGCAATTGAAAGCAGAAATGAATAACACTTATTACGTTTTCATATGGCGATACACATACATTTTTCTTTCAATCTTGCGCGCCGCGGAAGATCAATGCAGCATAAATATATCTTCATGTAATATCATTTATATATTATTGTAAAAGGACGACTTTGTCGACGGGGAAAAATGATAAACTCAGACCTGATTCCAAAGTCGAGATATAAGTTTCTCTTCTTGTTCTCTGACGGAAAGTGATTGGGAAATGTATTTTATCAGAATATGTTTCCCCTTTCAAATGAGGTAGTATCAATGAGGTTTAGCGGTATAGCATAAAGTAGGCGCAGTGAAATCCTTTCTTACCGTCATTGCTGCTTTTTCTCCTCCTCCATCTCCTCCTGCTGGTCCTTTAAACTCTCCCCCTTTCCTCATTTCGATACCAACTTTGCAAATGTTTCAGTTCATATCCAGCATTCTTGTTCAAAATTTTTATAGAGAAATCGCTTCAATAATACTTAAAGGGAAATTCCACACCAGATTAAAGTTAATCTCAACAGAAAGAGCGAAATTTTACAGGCTGCACAACAGCGAATATTTGATCAAATGAGATGAAAAATAGGAAAGTTATTAAATTGTGAAGTTTGGCTAATTTTTGCAATACGATTTTTAAACAGTTTTATGAATATGCAAATAAGGGAGGTGATGATGTCATCACCTCACAATTTTCCATCGATCGTGTAAAAAAAAAAATCCTGTCATGTATCGCACGCTTCCTTTACAGCTGTATCGATTCAATAGACCATGGTTTACATCGCGGTGAGGGGGGGGGGGGGGGGGGGGGGGTGAGATAAAGGGGAATATCGATTCCACTTATGTGTGTGTATAGATCGATGACGTGTCAAGTATTTTTTTTTATACAACGTCCAAGTAGATCCTTGTAATTTGATTGGAGGATTGTTGGTGACGTGATATTCAATAAGTACTCCATTCAACGCGCCGTGCAATTTTGGTTGTATTTTTGCGTGCAACTTGGTTCGATTTTTTCGTTCTATTCCACGGTTCCAGAAATTGTACGGTACATACTGTGTGTTGCATATTGAGGATCGCATGCAGCTAGCGCAGTGTACGTGTGCGGTACATGCATGCGCGTATGTAGGCCTACGTAGTGCTAGTGTATGTGTATGAGCGACCTGTATCTACACTGATTGCACAAGCAAGCCAGAAAGAGAATCGCAGTGGATCCACATGTAAGTATGGCTATATTTTTCATACATAGACTTCTAGGCCTACTTAGACCTACCCAACAATCCTCCAACCAAAAAGATCTACTTGGACGTTGTATAAAACAAATAGTGTATAGTCTTTACTCGTTCCCTCGTGACCATTCACTATTTGTATACTAATGAATGTACTGTCTTGCTGAAAGTACAGCTCGATTTGATTTTAACGAAAGTAAGTGAGCAGTGTATGTTGTTGCTTTTTCGGTGCATTGTAAATTCTTTACGAATGTACTGTTAATAGCTGAAAGTACAGCTTGGCTTGATTTCACTATAATTGTGTTATGCTGAATCGTGGATTTTGTAATATATGTGATTTGAGTTGTCATGAATTTGTTTTGAATAATATATGGAATCAATAAAAGGTTATGGGAAAACAAAATGTAAGTATCCATTATAAGTATTCTGAAGTGATCGATTCAGGGATCTGATAATTCAGAAGCATCAGGCACTTGACGTACGCGTATCATGAAAACGAGCACACAAACGAAAGTCGCGAACGGAATTTACATACTCGATATTTTCGTATAACGAAATCAATGATTTTCTTGGTTTTCTCTGCACAGAAATCACAGCCACGCTAAAGATATTCCCTTGAATTTTGTTTCTACGGCAAACTTGGCAGGCACATCTTCAAGAAGGCGCCAGTAACGTTTCTCAAGTAATAATTAGTCTTAAGTATGCCACTCTAATCGCAAAAGCCACCATGCTCTGTATAACGAAAAAAAACCCCTCAAAAACATACCTGAAAGGATAAGTAAAACTTGAAAAGGTTTAAAGACGAAAAAGTCTGTTGTTTTTTTATTGCAATACGTGTCGATCCTTGCTTTAAAAAACAAAATATTATCTATGTATAGGAGCGATTATACTGGTTTGCTAAACATTGTTTTTGTTTCACTGAAGATTGCAGTTTAATTCACTTTTGGCTTTAAATAAGCTTGTGTAATTTTTAAGATTTATGATTGAAAACACACTCTTCCTAGTGCGAATAAAATATATTCTCTGGGGTTTTTTAGACTTCAAATTTATTTGATTTGCCGATGGAGTTTCCATAAGACTGCAGTAGCCTACTTTTGTTGTCGTTTGTTGCGTTCCAATCAAATTAACAGATTTCTTATTCGCTATTATATCTTTTATTGATAGTATGTAGTGGGAATCATAAAACGCATTGAAATTTTCGCGACTATCACGCACACTGTTACAGCGCATTTCATGTAACTTAAAAAAAAAGAACAATCTTAAGAGTATTTTGTCTCGATTTGATCGGTTCCATAGTTCCATCCTGTCATCGAAATAACGCTATTCCATGCAGTGATTTCGTAATATTTTCAATGTGACGTCATAATGTATTTCACCAAACCTTTGTGCAAAACAGTCGTTTTTCTTATAACTTCGATATTCCGTTCCTTTGTGCATACTGATTTTAACCAATTGTTGACGACCGTGAGTTGCCAACGTCAAAAAAGAAAAATAATTATTAAAAAGAGGACCCACGACATGATAGCAGAAGCATTCGATGCGCAAATTAATTTTTTTTCAACTAATAGGCTTCCACCTATATATTTGCTAATATATCTATAATATTCATCTCAAATGTTGAATGTAAATTACACAACGTTCATGCACGAGTAATGTTTGTTCATAATCATCGTGTTGCTACCGTCGGCATCGTAATCAGAGCCATGCAGCTATGAATGAGTTGGTTTCCTGTGCCTAAATATTAAATATTAACGTGTCAAATCGTTATATCTGTGTTTAAAGGAACACTAATCTTAATTTATTTTATGGATTCTATTTATCCCCGTCTCTCATTATTTTCTTTGTTTCTCTTTGGGATTTATGTCATAATATTATCTTTAGACTAAAGGTGTATCTATTTTGTTGTTCTATATTGGGTGTCAGAAGGGAAAGGCTTACAGCAAAATGTGTTCAATGTAAAGCACAACCATGGAAATATTGCCGGACGCAATGCTTTGAGCACTCAGCGAAATGAAGCAGTGGATTATATCATTCCCATGGCGCTGTATATACAGCCCCTATCCAAAAACATATTCAATGTTGCATCTAAAAAGTCTTAACTGACTCACAGCAGTCTGCGGGGCACAGCAGGGCAATATTAGATATACACCACAATATCTAAAATTCAAGAAGATTCAAGCTATGTTTTTGCGAGCGTCGAGACCGTTGTTGTTTATGCATACACGATCGCCATACTGCATGCATTTACGTCCTGAAGTGCTCGTGCCAAAAGTTAACACGAACCTGGTTATGCGACACTTTTCAGAGCACACGCGAGTCTTGAATATTTCAGGCGATATATGTCAAGAGCAATATAAAACATTGTATATAGCTTTCTCACTCGAATATGGCAATAATCATGATACAGACTGGACCCTAGACTACAAATAGGCAAAAGAGAACAAATTGTGTCGTAAAGATTATTGTATGGTAATCATGACCTGTACCGGTCAATACGTGCTTAATAAAAATGTCTTTATTATTGTATACAGTTTAACACCATTCTTAAGACGCAACATAGAAATGACAGGGCTCGAAAAGTGTGTACATCAATGCAAACATAATTATAAGATATTTGCCCGATGTGACATTTTCTGCCCTTTTTCCTTATTAAAAGAGCACTATTGGGATGTTTTCAATCACAATCAACGGTTGCTTGATCTCATATATACTGTGAAAAGCTACGGGCGCGGATTTGAGAAGTGGTACCGCCATCGCGCGGTAACCTTTGATAGATGGCGAGTTATTGGAGTAACATAATAACCGCCGGCGTTCCACATTACCGGCCTAGTTCCGTTAGGCAAAATGAACAAAAGACCCTTAATGATCAACATGATTTCCCGAGTTTTAGAGCATCCGTTTAGGCACGAAATTGGATTTCTTGATCAAATTCAGTGTCAAGTTTTGATTGCCAATTATAAGTACAATGCCAAGGACGACAAAGCAGAATGACTATAGTGCACCTGAATATCAAACCATCAGTAAGTTCTAGTACACAGGCTTAATAATGATGATGATAATAATAATAATCATCATCATCATCATCATAATCATAATAATGATAATAATAATAACAATAATAACGATAACAATCATAATAATGATAATAATAATGATAACAATAATAATGATAATAATAATAATAATAATAATAATAATAATAATAATAATAATAACAAGGTCTTCTTTATCCAGGGTAGCCTCTTCAGTGTTGCCACTGCTCTACTAAGAGGCCCCTGCCATCATCATTACCCTAGCTTTGCCAGGTACCCATTTAATATACCTGGGTGGAGAGGGACATGGTGGGTAAAAACATCCTGTCCAAGGACGTAAGAACCGGCAGGAAATCGAACTTGGGTCCTCCAATTGGGAGCCGGGCGTCGTATCCACTAAGCCACAGCGCCCCCAGGTTGTATAATATTTCCGTATATTCTCGAATCCCTGATAACTCCATAGAGACTGTAACCAGACACATTGTACTTTATATATGTGTCTCTTTTTTTTTCTCACTCCAAGAATATCATCAGCATCCCCAGAGGCAGTGTAATTAAGATACATCCTACATACAAAACATATGGAGAGGAAATGAACTCAATTTCAAATCATCGCTAGTGGTGTCGTGCAAATTAACTGTGTCGAGCTGTCCTTATGGCAACGGTCCTGCTGAAATTGAAGAGCAAGTAGAAGTTCCCGCGTTTTGGTTGATGCGGTTATAGCAACCGAAGATAATGTTTCATCGTGAAACACCACAAGAATAGTGTCTTCTTGTTATTATTTTGATGGTTGAGCGTTTGCTATGGTTCAATGTATCGCTTTGCGCAGCAAACCACGTCTCATAATTTGATTGCATCTTCTTCTTTTTTTCGCCTTGCAGAGACTTGGTATGAAATGAGAGAAAAAATATACATATACTTATTATATGGCTCAATGTTTCCTTATCACATTAATGATGCGGCATGTGTCCAGGAGAAGATCAGGAGAAGCGCCCACATCAAAGAACACAAAGACATAATTCATCATCACCAGCATCTTCTCGACCCTTCTATTTCTTGTTTGTTTTCACATAATTACAGTATCCTTTACATCGTGTTTAAGAATAACAACACCTGTGAAATGAAAAGTCAAACTAAAGAGGGGTTTAAGATAGATATTAGAATAAATTGATAAAAATGTTTACAGAATACGCTAGAATGTCTTTTGACCCTTTTTTTTAAAGATTCCAATGATATCGTAACGACGACCAGGGACAAGATGGATCGATTCATTCTATCAAAGTCACGTCAAAACATAGACAAAATGCTCCGGTAGCGGGGTTTTCCTTGAGATACAATTAACCATGCAGTGAACGCACCAATACAGGATATTACCTTGAATGTAACCAAATGGCTGCATGTTGTAAAGTCATGAACAGTAAAAATATCTATATGAAAGTATTTGTAGCCGTTTCCTCCTCTTCTTCCAAGCAAGCTAGCTTTTGGTATATAGCAGCGGACCAGACACACCCGAGAGCTTTTAAACATCCCCGGTTTAAACCACCCTGGGTTGTCATGGTTGCAGCCGGTCGAGACCTCCAGCCACTATAGTTTATTCCGCACATACCATTATTCCCCAGGGACTTCTTTCATCGCCACCCATGTCTTGCTGTTAAAACTGATGTGGTTTTCCCGTTGTATACGGTTGCTTCCCACGCACTCACGTGATTCTGTTTTTTGCGAAACATTAATAAAATAATTGAAAGCAATAGTGGATACATGGAAACATGGATACCTGTTCGCCGGCGAATTTACAGTAGGGAAAACTTGCTCCCCCATTTGGCTTGACCTTTAACATTCACCTCTAATGTAGCGTCAGCACCGGCTTATGCGACTTCTGTTCGTCGTTGTCTCACTTTCTTTTTGATGCTGTGTTTTGAAGCAGAACGCTTCGGAATCATTATGTAGAAAGATACCCCAATAAGGGAAGAAACGGCCTGGCCTGTCCCCACCCCCCCCCCCCCTCGACTGGGATGACCTTTGACATGAACTTGACCTCCAACATCAAATCTTTCATGACAATCTCCTCCTGTAATTGGTTCCGGGGGAGCGTTCTCACGAACACTACACGGGAAGACGGACAATATTTCAGGGAAAGCTTACCCTGGGTAAATTTGATGCTGCAATCTGCTTTGGACGGTGTCCAGCTCCCCCCCCCCCCCACACACACACACACTATCTGTATTAGGTCTATGTCGCTGTTTTTTTAGTTGTTTTTTTTTCCACAGAATAGAGTTTACTGACAATGCCTCAATCACTGAAGAAAGACAGCTCTTTCACAGCTACATGCCTGCGACTGTGTTGTTTGTCTCCAGTACCTTGCCTTGACTAATAAACTGAAATATTCATTGTCAAAAAGGTAAGCCATACGCAGACACTTTTTTTTTAATGCAGCCCGTAATGATAACCTTTGCCAGAGGAAACACTCACATTACCATGATATCATCCCTGTTCTATCTTTTCTGCATTGGTCACCTATTCAATCTCGCAGTATATTTGACTTATCTTTTATTTTTCACTGTATACACGGATCTGCCCCGAAGTACAATGCTAATTTGTTGATACAGTACCTAGCAATCCTCCGATAGACGTTTAAGGCATCCTCCTATGAATTGCTTGTTGTTTCGGAAACTAAGAAATCATGGGGGGATCGGTCGTTTGCATAATGCTGAACCTTACCTGTGGAATCAGTTGCCTCAAGCTATCCGTTACATTTCGAATGTTGACTGTTTTAAAACTGCCCTCAAGACTCAAAGTTTGAAACGGCTTTCCATGCAGTTGATCTATATGTGTACATGATGTAATTTCTTATTTCACATTATTTGTTTCATTCTTTTACTTACTTCCATATTCATGTGCTTACAATGATTTTAGTATTTCATAATTCGTTCTTTCCCACTGCGCTCGAGGACATTACACTGCAAAAAGTCCGATGTTAAATAGTGAACACCGAGCTGGTGTTAAATTTTCGGTGCTCATTTATGGTGTTAAATTAACACCTCCCGGTGTCATTTCCAAATTTTAAACTGTTTTTTGAAGAGTTTCTTAGTAACTGCACTTCTTGTTGATTTTTAATTTAAACAAGACGATCAAGAATTTTACATCAAAACACTAGATTTTTGAAAAAATGTGAAAATAAATTTACACCAAAGTAACACCAGCTGGTGTGGTCTCTTATTGAAGCTGGACGGGTGTTAGGCCATTGATATTAACACCAACAAATATCAAATCAACACCATGTGTTGTCATTTTTGAATTAACACCAGTACAGTGTCAAAATAACACCGGGTACAGTGTCAAATTAACACCACGAAGTGTCAGGTGAACACTTTTCAACACCATCACAGTGCATTTTTAACACCTGTGGGTGTGGTCCTCTATTGAAGTTTGATTGGTGTTAGATTTAACACCCGTGGTGTTAAATCTAACACCGATGTTTTTACAGTGTACTCATGTGGTATTGGCGCATTAGTATCCTGTATCAACATCATTTTAATAGTATTTATCGCTGATGGATTTCGAGGACCCTATATAGCAATGTTCTCTTAATTGGAGTTAAACGAGCAAATCATATCACACGATAAACTCTAGACACTAACTCCTTTCGCTTTACCAGCTCCTTCTCAATATCATCGCGTAAAGTTTGATATGAATTTTATAAATCAATATAAACACGAGCAGAGCCTATACACTCTCTGAACACACGCACGCGCAAAACAAGCAAATAATGACCCATATCATTGCTTCTATCGCAAAGGCTCTCCACTCTTCACAGCAATTAAGGTATGCCGGACGAGGATTGCTACAACTGAATCAATAAATGCTCCTTTTTTTTCTAACCGGTTTAAAAATAAAGAGAGAAAATATAAACATTAATATCTGCAAAAGTGACCTATAAAGTGAGCTTGTTTGCACCCGCGGAATGGACGTAATGCTCTTCCACCATTATTAGTGGAAATTTTTATTTTGAGGTAGCTCACTTAATCCGTTATTCAGCATTCTTTACCCAGGGTAGCCCCTTCATTGGTTTATATACTGTTATTCTTGGTGGCCCTGCAACAGAATAACAATTCAGAATACACAAAGTAACAAATCAAGGACATTCTGCTTTACAAAGCAAAAAATGAAAAAATGTGTGTAAAGGCGAAAAATAAGTTCTTGGTGATAACAATACACAAATTCATCACATTATTTGAAATAGTATGATACCCTAATTCACACTGCAATATAGGAGATACAATCGTAGTCTATATATCATTATAATCATCGCGGTATACCTTTTCTCTGTCAAGGATATTAGACGATTATATTTTGTATATACATATTATATATTTTACGACAGTCATTATGAACGCAAGGCTTTTGCAACAAAGTGTATATGAACTAGTATCCTGTCAATAATACAGCTCTTGGTACTATGGTAAGAGGGAAATCTGTTGCGTGCTTATATTACGACATTCATTTTTATTTATTTTAATTTATTTATTCTCCACTAATGGGACGAATAGCCCTGGTCAGCTAAGAGCTGTTCTTCACAGGGGTCCGACCATATACAGTATTACAACAACAACAACAAAAAAACATACAATCATGAAAATGTACAAACATTGAAACACACGTAAAAGGAATAAGAAAGAGATAGAAAAAAAATATTTGTAAAATATATGCAATATGCTTAGAAATACACAATACATTACAATATAATATGCATTACATTATTAAAAAAAAAAAACACATTATTCACACAGAAGAAAGGATGCCTCCATCGCTACACATTTTTTCTGTTTTTATATGTAATGAGTTCCATGACCTTTTACCCCATGACCCTTAATCCAGATCAGTTCAGAACCCCAAAACCCAAAACCCAAAACCCAAACCCAAACCCCAAAACCCCAAAATAATTAATTACTGCCACTTCAAAATGTATTGTTATTACATGTCAGGATGAATCGTTTAAAGGATAGGATAGAATTTATATCCTGATAATTTAAATCATTCCATAGTTTAGCTCCTCTGTACCTTAGGGATCTTTTCCCATAGTTAGTTTTTGGTCGAAAAAGTTGTATACACATGTATATACATTCAACCTATATTCAACCTGTATATATTCAACCTGTATATACATTCAACCTATGCTAAAGGGAAAGTTTCCCCAAATATACGTGGATTCAGTAAATGTAATAGAGAGATCAGTAAAACATCTATTGCTACTTTGACCTGTTTGAGGGAAATCAGATTGTGGCGCATTACAGACTGCTGTGGAGTCCCTATGTTGCATCTGTCTAATGGAGAGGACAGCACGTGGAATGGTTCAAAACTTTAACAAATCATTGTTACTTAATTAACGTGTTGTCTGATTTTCTTCCGTCAGTTTTAGAACGTTTCACTAAGCTTCCTCTGAAACCATATTAACTGTGACTTTAAAAAAGCAAGACTTACGTCAAACATATACAGGATAATCATCTTTCCATCAAAAGTGGATTCAAAAAGAGCAGCCACAATCACGACTAAAAATGGCGAGAGTATAGATAATGACGTCTCATTAACTTTTCAGGTGGTTTGCACATGAAAAATAGGATATTGCATTGGTCATTTTGCTCATTTTTGCAACTTCACCTTGTTTACCCGCTGTTATAATAATGATCATTGCAGTTTACTAAACGATATGAAACACACAAGCAACTCATCGGCACTTGCTAAAATAATACTTAATGCGCTGTAATGTTATATAAGGACATGACAGTATAATAGCAATGGCGATGAAAAAAAAAAGAAATCACGGGCATACTCGTATAACCAGGATTTTTAACATTACTCCAAACACTGTACAGTCTGTGCTCATTTACGTCGATGAGGGGTAATTTGACAGTTGCAATAAATACAACTCGACCCACAAATCACTGATTTGAGTCACATTTGTTTCAGGAAAGGTCACTCGGTATCAGATGGACGGTAGATTGCGGAGTTATATTGATACATATTTATACATTATTGATTGTAAGACATCTTTTGAAGGTTTGCGAAAGAAAGATAGTAATAATAATAATGATAATAATAAACCATTTTTATAGAGCTCAAATTACATTCAAGTCTCTAAGCGCTAGTAATGACAAAGATCGGGTCCTCGTCAACATCGTCAGGCTATGATGAAGAAGATTGCTAAGTGCCCAAAGATACTAGCCTGACTGACATAGACGAAGAAGAATACATGAATATTTTTTTCCGACACTTCTACACATGAGAGTTACCTTCACACATGCAAATAATGTGCACGCGTTGTCTCAGGGAACTCCTGCGTAAATGTCAAGGTATGGCCGTATGTCCACTCGATTTACGACTTCTTTTCTTTCTTTCTTTCTTTTTTTTTTTGCGGTCCAGTGACGTTTTCTTATCTGTTGATGAATATTTGCCCGATTAGGGCATGAGAAATCTGATACGGTAAATATTCTACTCTGAGGTGATATTTTGATATCAGTACAATAAAGTTACTGCACCAACACTGTCGTGATCAACCAGCTACCTCTCGGTAGAGAAACTGCACTGGTTAACTGATAATGCAACCGAAGAATAACATTTTTAGATGATGATGTATAACATTTAATTCTTCACCTATTTGTTGCTTACTTAATACTTTCGTTTAACATCATTGATTGATTTATAAGAAAAATTAGAAATGTTGCTATGGCGACCGGTATGCCTCCGCCATATAGCGCATTATTCTCCCAAGAATTCTACAGGACATTATTGTCAATATGTGACGGCAATTTCACATAATTGGTACAGAATCAGTATCTGGTAATTTTGCCCCAATTTTCATGACAACACTATTGAAGAGCCACTTCGAAAACGTGATAGAAAAAGGAAAAATGCGAATATGCCAAGTGAAGAAAAAAAAAACCGTCTAGAGATTGCCATGATTTCAATACGAAAAACCGATACTTAGCTATACATATTGGTATATTTAACGTTTCCACACAAATCATAAAGTGTTGTATTTACAGATCCATCCATAATTGCTTTGACGACGCAGATGTGTCTTGCTTGATTTTGTGTATTGAATAGTTCAAAATAAAATTACTATTAATAGATCAACTCATAGATCAAATTCATAGATCAACTACAATGCAAAGCGTTGCTCTACATCTCTAGTCTTGCCTGAATTTCTTTGTCGGTACGTCCACATATCTTCATGAATTCTGCCTCTTTGTGAGCATTAGATATGTCAGACTGCAGTTATTCATCTGCTGAAGAAGCAGGCGCGAGAGATTGGCGTTCAATAGGAGCCCACTGCGAGTCTCCATAAAGATTGAAATGTAATAATGGTTCCCAGCATGCACCCTGGCTTTAGCTGTCTGGAGCCCGCCCACTGTTTCCAGGGGAGCCATTGATGACGACATAATGCCGGGCAGCGCGTCATTTCTCTTTGCAGAGGAGACTGGTATGTGCGTTTGGCGCTCTGCTGGCGTCAGCTGCTATGCTCTCTACCAACAGTTTCTAATCACTTCTCATTCATGACTATTTGAACGCCACATGGTTGCTCTGCACGATGTTTGAATGTTTTTAACGTCTTTCCATTTTGAATGTTCGTTAATGAATGAAATGTTAAGGACGGTGCCTTCGCGTAGTACGAAACAGTTGTAATCCAACAGCCCATGAGACAGTTGTATTAACATTCGACGTTCCCTCTCTTATTGCAATTGCGCACTTTGAGTACACATGCAGCAACAGTGCTTGTGATGTGTACAGAAGGGTCGCCTTTATCAAGGTCTTCTCCATGTGCGGTTCTGTATGATTGCTGATACGTGTCTGCTGTACATTGTGTAAAGGCAATGAAGAAAAAAATATTTTATTAACAACTGATGTTTATGTATATGTATGGCTCCTACAATGTGTGTACATATACATGTACATGTATGTTCATGTACAATGATAATACAGGAATCAATAAATCAAAATTAAATCAAATCAAATTCACCAAAAATGAACAACATACCTGCAAAGCATAGATGAACAGGTGACTAGCCACTGTCACTCGACTAATAGAGGGAGTACATTACACAATTTTAAAAAGACATTTTCTCTTTTTTTTTTCAAAGCAATGTAAATGTGATTTCCTTTATAGCAAAATTGGTGAGAATTATCACATGAAATATATTTCCAAAATTTCAAGGGAATTTATGACCACGGCGACGCGAAATCCTCTCAGCGAAATTATTCTGATTTCTAACTGCTGAGATGATCTTATTCTACATAGTCCTCTATTCCTATAACGTGCTATGCAAGCTAGGAGTTTCTAGACCGGGGTATAACCCCAAGATTACATCATGATTAACTGTGGAACAGAGCCTCGGAGTGGAAGCTGATATCGGGCTAATGCGCTCACTGTTGAGTTGCCTCCAGAAACACACCGGGACGCCGAATGGTTAAATTGCCAGAACATGACGCCCCAATTAAAATAAATGTGCTTTTAATAGGATAATAATGTGTCAGATTGAATCATTACTTTACGATCTTCCAGCCCTGGATTCATTAGCTTCAAGCAAGACTATTAAGCCTATATCCATTAGCAGCACTGAAGTAATTCACAGTTGATGTGCAATGATGATTATAGAAGAAAGAATCATGTTCATTATGACACGATAATGTGGCAGGCCAGTATGCCAATCCTTCAATCCTTGACTGTTTTTTGAGGACATATTCACCTCTTCGTCAGTCATACACTCTTATTTCTGCGGCGTCAAAAATAACTCGGAAAGTGTGAAATATGACTCGGAAAAGGCGCCAGCTGGGAGTCAACTCCTTCCGAGTGAAAGCTACTCGGACTTCCGAGTCAAATGATTTCACTCGGATTCCGAGTCACTTTCCGAGTCATTTCTGTGGCGTCAAATTAACTCGGAAAGTGTCAAATTTGACTCGGAAATGGGGTCACTTAGGTGCAAAAATGACACGGATTTCCGAATCAAAAGATCACAATTTCACTCTGATACGGTGTCGTTACCCGCATTGTAAGTAACCCATTTTGGTGTAGTAATGACTCGAATTTGGTGTGCACTTTTCTAGAGGAATGCGGAATGGAGGAATACATAGGAGTTTTCATCGGTGAGTACCCACCTCATTCACAACACTCATAACACTCATAACACTCATAACACTCATATAAATAATTACCTGACAGTCAGTTTTATTTGGGGCAAAATGAACTTTCGACACGGACACATTGACTGGAAATGGCGTAGCCAGAGGCGGCCGTACGGCAACTCGTGCCTTTTGTACGTAGCCCTGGGCTATATGCTATACGTTAGAACCAATCTGCAATAGATGTGAACTTACCTAGCTACACCTCCACTGTACATGCATGGAACCTACCCGTATGGTACGATGAAACTACGCGAAGGGGTGGATTGAAACTTATTTATTACATGTTATTAGAATAGGTAGGTTCATAATTGGTTCTAACGTATAGCATATAGCCCAGGCTACGTACAAAAGGTACGAGCTACCGTACGGTCGCCTACGGCTACGCCATTACCAGTCAATGTGTCCGTGTCGAAAGTTCATTTTGCCCTAAATGAAACTGACTGTTTAGACCATGTTTCAGGCAATTATTTACATGAGTGTTGTGAATGAGGTGGGTACTCACCGATGAAAACTCCTATGTATTCCTCCATTCCGCATTCCTCTAGAAAAGTGCACACAAAATTGTCCATCTTGAAGACAAAAAAGTTGCAAGACATCCTGCGGCCGCGGCGGATCGTCGAGAAATGACGCTTCTTTTTTTTTTCGCGGGGTACTACGTCACATAGGACACATGACATGTTTTGTCCAATTGTAGCGCGCGTATGTCATGTACACCGCGCTGGGTATTTCTGATGTGACTCTGCGCAGGTGTAAAAAGTCTGATAACCAAAATGATAACTCGGATTTGAGTCAGAAGTACACGGTTGGTGTTAAATTTACACGGATCGGAGTGAAAAATTTTTGACTCGGATTCAGAGTTGAAATTTTGACTCGGCAGAAATAAGAGTGTACTAATTGTGACCTTGCACCTCAAAACAAACAAAAAGTCGCCATACATGAATTTTTAGTTAAGACCATATTCTGAAAGAACAGACTTTAAGCTTTAAAATGATGTATAACTCAAATCAAATGGACTCTCCTAACCTATCTAAATATTGGAAAGAAAGTACAAACTCAGGAAGAGTGTGAACTGAGAAAAGAGGCTCTAAAGTACAATGTCTATTCAAGCGCTTAATCTTTACCAAACCGTGCTGGCTGTGCGATGAATGGGACAAAAAACAGGAAGTAAACCACCAGAGTAACAACAATGAAGGGATTATCACATTAAACTGAAATTAAACATGCCTCATTAACACATACTGTCCATAATTAGTGCCAACTGTCAAAGCAGTAGCACTATCCTTTCAAAAGTTATTAGAGTTGAAACTGAAGAGTGTGGACAAGGTTTTTCAGAAATGAAAAAAGGGATTCTAAAGACACACCTAATCACACTATTCTACCAAAAATGTTCGAGATAAACTGCTAAAAAACACACTTTCCTGCCCGTTTTATGATACCAAATTTTAGCATAATGCTCACGTAGACGCGGCTGCTAGAATAAAATGCTATTATAATTAAAGTGTTTCTATACCGATAACATGACTACGATTGGGGTTTTACTACATACTCTTAAATACTTTATAATAATGTCCAAAGGTATTATACACAGCCAACCTCGCCCAAGTCGACCGCACACAAAGCAAAAAAACAAAAACAAAAATAATAGAAATGGCTCCGTCGAGGAAAAAAATCTACCGGCTCAGAATAGATAAAAATATGTGTTCATTGTGTTGTATAAGTCGAAATTAATGTAAATCAAAGGATCTGCTCAGAATGGATGAAAACGTGTGTCCATTCTATTATATGAATCGAAATTCATGTAAATCAAAGGACACCCTCCACTCCCATTGGATTTAACTTAGGCGAGGTTAACTGCATGTATACAACTCTATACCCAGAGACGGAGACGGAGTATGAAAATGTTTTGTCAGCAGTACAGCATGGATTGAACGGAATGATTTTATTAGTTTCGTTGAAAACGTTGATGACACAAAAAGTGTCTCCTTATTGTAACTATAGTAGTAGTAGTGATAACCATGTAGTGTAGAACTCCCTATTACAAGCAGTTTGACAAGTAACGTCAAATGATAAATACAAGATGCAGTTATCAGTATGCACACCTCCTGACTGTCTGATCTGCAACATCTAGGGAATCAATTGATTAAATAGGGTAACTGAACTGGTGGCATGCGGCTATATTTCTCTAACGTATCATATTCACTGAGACAAATAGAAAGAGAGTTTGTTGACACCTAAGAAAGGATGTCACACCTAAGAAAGGATGTCCTTTGAAAGGCTTTGGTAAAGTAGGCGACAAGGTCTGTCGACTGGGTATAATGGCTCGTGTGCTAAATTAGCGGAAATCCAACAGCGCTCACAGTACTAATGTAAACATGGTAAACGTGCCTTA
Organism: Diadema antillarum; assembly: GCF_040938485.1. Taxonomy (NCBI): domain Eukaryota; kingdom Metazoa; phylum Echinodermata; class Echinoidea; order Diadematoida; family Diadematidae; genus Diadema; species Diadema antillarum. The sequence goes on along the minus strand of NW_027271249.1, from coordinate 448,774 downwards.
ACATGTATACAATTATCAATCAAGAATGCCTCCCCTTTAATAAAAACAGCTATTCTCGTATTCATCGATCAAGCCCATTGGCTATGCCTGCTTTGTATATTTCTGATTATTTGTTATATATTCCAGAGGTGTTACTCAACTGCTTCATACTTGCCTTCTTTATATCAATTTTATAACACAATGCTTATTCCCCTCGTCCTTACAACGGAAATACAAGGTGGCGGCATCGGAAGTCGCGTTTACAAGAGCTCTATTCTCTCTCTTTCTCTCTCTCTCTCTCTCTTTCTCTCTCTTTCTCCGAAACACATACACACACAGCTGCACACACACACACACATACACACACAGCTGCACACACACACACACACACACACACACACACACGCACACACACACTCATCCTCCTTATGTTCTAGATATCTTCAGGTCATTATGTGACTCTCCGGTATGTGCTCTGAGTCTGTCTGTTCTATTCGTCTACAAATAGGCCTATACCTGTCCAACTCTCGATATTTCGTAATTTCTATCACTCTCGTCCTATGTTTATCAACCAATATTATTAGAATAACTTCAACTAATGTGTTAGAATGAATTATAAATCATGTTCACTTGTCATTATAGCATGATCGCGTTCAGTGCTAGTCCGTCGACGGCATTTCAATAAGTGCAGGGGATAGCTGAAATGACAGAACTTTTTACAACAGCTTCATTCAGTGGCGCTTGGGATAAAGCCTGCGATAGTTGCACTTATCATATTTAATACATGCCTGAGGTTTTCACGCAATTCCGATAGCTCCATAGCGTCATCCAGCACTAGTTGTCTACATTATGAGACACCCAATAATGCTTTTGAGTTCATTGTTATTACATGACCAGGCCTCCTGATAGGCAAGCAAACTCTCTGTGACAACGCACATGCTGACTCTTAACTCATTGTGGATTGATGGATTATTGATTGATTGATTGATTGATTGATTGATTGATTGATTGATCGATTGACTGATTATTGATTGATTTACTGATTGATTGATGAATATTGATTGATGAATTGATTGACTGGTTGATCGATCGATTGATTGATTGATTGATTGAGCCATTGAACGATCGATTGACTGACTGACAGACTGACTGATTGTTTTAAATATATTTCTGAAGGGTTTGGTTTCAAGTAGTAATGTTTTGGCGTCATATAAACTTTTTAAAAAATCACTTCAGGAACTTAACTGCAATGCCAACAACCGACAACGAGAGGAAAGGAGCTTTCCGAGATTTCCAGTATATCATCATCATAGGATGGGATCTCATGGTCAAAATGTTGTTTTTCTTTAAAACTTTAGGCCTTATACGTATCTCGAAGGCGAAAGACATTAAACCTATCTCGTCATTTTTTTATGCTGTAATACAGGCATCTTGATACTTTATATAGGCAACATAATGAAATAAGTAGTTACACAGATACGGCATAAGATATGTTATATATTATAGGTATGCACACATCTACATTGTCTCATCTGCAACTTGTACGGGGTCAATCAATCAAATAAGGTAACTGGAAGTCGTATATTATAGGTTTTCCCATTCAGTTTCAAACTTTTTTCATTCAATTTCACAAATTTTTACTTCAATTTTGTTGCAGGATGTCGGGAATAGACCAATCTTACTTTCAAATTCGTCTTTCGTCTTTCATTTTCAAATAAAGTCCATTCAATTTATCCATTTGGCATACATTTTCGTCGTTTACAGTTCAAATTCGTCAGTCTCACTCGCAGCACTCAAAACAGCAGGATCGATTTCGTCTTTTGTCAATCATTTTCGTTAAATTTTCATTCATATTCGTCTCATATCTCTATCCGGTGTGATTTTCCAGTCATTCATGTATTTTTTTTTCTGTAACCGTTCAGATTTTACATTCAGGAGTTAACATACACACAAGTGTCCCCCCCCCCACACACAGAACCACAGATACAGACACACACACAAGCAATCCGAGTACACACTGATACAAACAGACGTACCGTCTCGCAAACGAAAACACTGACAAACGATTTCTAGGCAAACATGATTAAAGACAAAATTTAAGTGTAGAATTGCAGCCTGTTTAATGTAAAAGAATGGATAACATAATTATGTTTGCTGCTTTCCGGGGTTCAAAATGTAAAATTTGCGTTATGCATTATGATGCGAAAACCTGAACATTACGAGTTAAAGTTCAAAGGTGACACTAACATACTGTCCTGGGTTATGACTTTTGACTGTCATTTATCCTTCAATCAATTTTGGTTGGCAGTCATGTTCTTCGTGTGCATTGTCCAAGCAAATGGTTAGGGAATAATGTGTAACGATACAAATTACTAAAGAAAGTAAAAATATGTCGGCTTAAAGTTGGTTCACCATCAAAATAAAGAATCGACAACATCTGACTAATTTGAATGAAAAATTCATGAAATTTTGTGAACAAAAACGATGATCTTCACATTGTGCGATCCGTCAGCGGGAGGGATGAATTTGAATGACAATTGACGATTCTGAATGCTATGACTTCGAAAATGTTTGACGAAAAACGAATTACAATGACAATTGACGAAATTGAAGTTAGGATTTGCGTTCCACGTGCTTCTCGGGACGAAATTGGATAATAAATCTTTGAAATTGAATGACAAAAGTGCGAAAATGGATGGGAAAACCTATACTAACAATATTCCTGACCTTGCAGACATGAAATGCGAACCTTCCCATCGTCTGTGCGTACTGAGATACACAGATATGGGAAATGGTTATCGGTAGAAGTACATTATTTTATATCAAAAGTTGTTGAACTAATACATCTTCCATGGTAGCGAGAGAGCACTATGAAATATTTCAGGGACATTGCACTGATGATTCCCTTATGAGTGTTATGCTTTAAATGGGTTTTGAATAGATAAGCGATTGGCAAAGAGTTAACTTAATCGTATGGTGTGACAGTTGTTTCCCGCAATTGCATTATGTCTTCATTGAAAAGAAAGCGGACACATAACTGCCGATCTACGCCCTTCATTTTTATTTCCTGCTACAATGTCTTGCATGATATTTAACACCACAAGAAAGTTTGTCAGGGATACTGCGTGCTCGCTCGGCATGAATCAGCGTGAAGGAATGAGTGACTTGAGCACCCACAGTACTATTTACAGTCTCGTTTATTGGCTAATGTTCTTTTCCTCTCTTCTTTTTTTCTGTGCACCTCTGCCCTACACGCAGGGCATTGCGATCTGATTCATACGATTGTGGAAAAGTGCAATCACCCCATTCCATTTTGACAACACTGCCACTTCCTATCCCACTTCCGTCCTATTTCTATTCAATCATAATCGACTAGACGACTTTAAACCTGCCTCTATCGCTATGGAACGGACGGCCCGCCTTCGCGACGCCAACATACCCAATATATGATGTTGAATTTGCGATTATTACTCTGTTCTCCCTTCATTAAGGAGTTTGAAGAAGGGCACACAGGCAAACGCCATCAGGCGTCTTGGCAAGATATATGGGAAAAAACCAAGGATGACTTTGCCATGTTTTCCCTTCATTGGTCGCTCTGGAAGACGTGAAATGGTCTACCGTCAATTCTTCAATTTTGTCACTCAAGCATTTTACTATTGACGACATCAAAATGGACGTTAGCACTGCAAACTTAAATAGTGACGTAAAGGGTGCTTCCATTTTCATTGTGACGAACTTTTTATCGCTCATTTCGCCATATTATATTTGCCGGAGGCATAGTGATGTTGGTGTCCTATCCTTTATGAGATCAATATTACAATGTATACCAAAAAAAAAAACTTTATGTGCACTTACATGCGCAATTTGTTCAGATCGTAAACGGACCCAATTTGTTCAGATCCTACACGGGCTTATTTGAGAAAGTGTTCGTCATAACTTAGGAATTGGGGCTCGAAAACGTGACACCATTGTTAAACAATGTATACTAAAAGCTAAACGTTTCCCTTTACAACGTACACCTGTAGGAGAAGGAGTCAGCCAACCGTAGAATATAACATTATAGCAACAAGGTTTTGCGCTGTGGGACAGGCAAATGCATTGAGCATTGTCTGAAGTCAGAGAAAGGCTTTTCGTGTCTGCTGGTGCGACGAAATTGGACCACATTTTCATAATCCAGTTTCAGAACAATAATTGCAATTTCAGCCACTTTTGCAGTTACCATTGTCTCCAGCCAATTAATCATATGAATTGTGATCACAACAACTGCGATCATGCGTTACAGTTGCTTTGGTAACTGCATGCAATACATGGTTATGCTTTATCTGATTTCATTATTTTTGATGTATATCATATGGAGAGAAATTATTGCACCTGTATATACTTGATGCTTACACAGCAATTGCAGACCAGTTTCAGTTAGTTTGAAATTAAAGAGTAAAATTTAGTAGGCACAAAAGTAAAAAAAATTCTCAAAATTGAATGAAATTAGGTTTGGGCAAATAAGTTTCGCCAATTTTCACAAAATATCTCTCTAACAGTCATTGACAGTTGAAATTGATAATCAAGCAAATGAGTGAGTTAGATGACGTCATCACCTCACAATGTGCCAGAAAGTTGTACACAAATCCTTGTAATTTACTTTCGTTCATGATGTTTTGTTGTTGTTGTTGTTGTTGTTGTTCAAACGCAATGTGCCCCAATTTAAAATCATTTCATCTTATTTAAATCATTCTGACTTAGGCACCACAGAAAAACCTGATAGAGAGATATCTTCGTCGCGACGATGTCGCATTGTGCATGTTTGATGATTTGCATATGAACAGGCGTCACGTGCATATGAATAAGCAACCGTGCATATGAATACACGTACTTTCTATTCATACCTTTGTTTATTCGTCCCGACGATAAGTGACGATAGAGAAAGGATTCCCTTTCACTAATCGTCGCTCTTCGTCCCGACTTACTAGCTATTTTCAAAGTTCGGCTTCTATTGTGCCTTGCGTTTCTTTTGTTAAAAACGTCGCATATCGTTCCCGACGAATCATTGTTCAACCGTCGGGAGACGTTCTGACTATATGGCTTCGTTTCAATGCCGTTCGTGTTCAAGTTTATGTTTTGTTCAGCTTTACTTGTCACAGCATAAAGCCTGTTATCCGTGTGATCTAAAACGTCGCATATCGTCCCCGACGAATTACCATTACTGTACCACCGAAATTCCGTCTCTGTTCCATCGTCGAGCAACGTCCAAAACGCGTGGCTACAGCTAATCCGCTGGGTGATATGATTCGCAATGCCGAGTACGATAATGAATGGGAAGTTTTGTGTTTTCACGAGAAAAAAAGTATTCTCGCTGCTATAGATAATTGTGAATAACAGGCTGACTTTCCGTCTTTTGTGCAAATGGTAGTTACGGCGATGTGAAAGGAGACTTGACCGCAGTCGATAGACATTGAATTTGTATTATCTTGTCTTTACGCGTAGGAAACACGGCGGAGAGATTTTGTCCGGTTTACAAACGAAAACTTGACCATCGTTGCAAAACTTATTTGATGGTCGCCGTTCGTTGTCAAACTCCGACAACTTCTGTCATATTTTTTGCTGTAGAATACATTGATTTTTTTTTTATTTGACACAACATTGAATCAAATATTTGTATTTTAACAACGTGTTTACCTATTTATCCTGTTGCGGCATTTACTTCAACTGGTCGTCGGCCTTCGCGTGGTTGTAATCATTGTTAACATTTATGTCGTCTTGTAAAATTTTAGAGCGGGCGGAGAGATTCTGTCCAGCGTTCAAACGGGAATTCGACTGCAGAACTTGTTTCAGCTGTCAATCCCTGCTGACTGTTCTCATTGTTTGTTATGCTAAAAAAGGGATATTGATTTCATGTTGTCAACATACCAAAAATGTCAGCTGCATTCGCCTTTTAACCTTACTGTAAAGGCGGATTTTTTTTTTTCCACCCACTTTGCGCAACCAGAAACCAGCGCAAAAAGAAAATTATGCGAATGTTTTCACTTGCCATTATGTTTCAGGAGATGATGTCTTGGTTTCGGTAAAATACGAAACTCTCTTTCACGGCCAAGTGCGAAGAATTGGTCACTAAGATGGTTGATGGTAGCTACGACGACTTGTAAGGAAACTTGACTGTTATCGAATTAATTGTTAAGCTTCAGGTGGAGAGATTTTGTCCGACTTCCAAACGGGAACTAGACTAACATTCTTATACTTATTTCAGCTGGTTGTCTTTCTTTGTTAAACTCCGTTGACTTCTGTCATTTTTGTAGCTGCATAGAATACATTGATTTCTGTGTTCTTTGACACATCATTGAATCAAATCTGTGTATTTCAATACCAGGTTTACCTTTTTACTTTGTTGCGGCATTTACTTCAACTGGTCGTCGGCCTTCGTCATGGTTGCAATATAATTGTTAAAATTTATGTCGTCCTGTAAAATTTTAGAGCGGGAGGAGAGATTCCGTCCAGTTTTCGAACGGGAATTCGACTGAAGAACTTGTTTCAGCTGTCCATCCCGCTTTTGTCGATCCCTGTTAACTGTTCTTATTGTTTGTTATTCTTAGAAAAAGAAACAAAACAAAGAAAAAAAAATGATTTCATGTTGTCAACATACCATAGAATGTCATCTGCGTTCGCCTTTTAACTTTACTGTAAAGGCGGATTTGTTTTTTTTTTCGCCCACTTTCCGCAACCAGAAACTAGCACCAAAGGAAAATTATGCAAATGTTTTCACTTGCAATTATGTTTCGGGAGATGATGTCTTCGGGAACACACACACACACATACAAAATAAACCACACACACACACACACACACACACACACACACACACATACACACACACACACGGAACTCTTTTTTTCACGGCCGAGTGCGAAGAATTGGTCGCTATAAGCCCCTTTTACACTTTCACGGATTGCATCACGGATGACCACGGATCGTCGGTCAGGGATCATCCGTACTATTTTCGGCATGACCGTGTTGACTTCGTGAAGTCATCCGACATTATCCTTGATCATCCGGCATGTCCGCCGAAAAAAAAAAATGAGCTTGCGTAATTTTTCATCCTGGACATCACGGATGGAAATCAATACAAACTCTTCCTTGTCGGCACCGTCTACTCCGTGTTGCATCCGTATTCCTTCCTTGTAGGCACCGGCTACTCCGTGTTGCCTCCGTGAAGACATCGGAACGTCCGTCCCCGTATTAGCATCGGCTCCATCCGGGATGAGAAATTCGTGTATATTTTGCCAATACAAGCTCAGAAAGTCAATGAAATTTGCTCACATCTTCACCCATCAGTACAGCCAATCGACTCCTCTAGTAGGTTTATATCGCATGAGAATCTTCAAGTGACCCACACACATCTTCTTGCTGTTTTTTTTTTTTTTTTTTTTTTTGGGGGGGGGGGTTGATTTGTCTTAGTTTGTTTTGCTTTGTTTATGTTGTTATGTTCCCGCAAAATGAGATTTTGCAACAAAGAGATATGCCTTTATGATGTCGACAAGCAGATGCGTATGTAATCTGCTGTAGATTTTCTGGTGTGCTTGTTACATATTACTTAGCTCTGGAAGCATGTCGCCCAAGAATGATAAAGTATCAAAAGAAAAAGCAAATGTAATGTGTCAACTTTTTGGGGATATCCGCGTAAACACCGCGAAGGGACCCAGTTGCATCCGTGCTCTTCCTTGATATCCGTGTTAGCTCTGTATCGTTTCCGCTGTGGTCCGCGTTCATTCCTTGTCTGTCCGTGTAGGCACCGTACTTGTCCTTGTAGCTTCCGTACTTGTCCGTGTAGACAACCAGTTGGGACTGTATTCACACCGGCATTGAAAGGAAAATCGATATTTTGCATGCCGGAACACCACGGATGACGATCCGTGGTCATCCGTGAAGCAATCCGTGAAAGTGTAAAAAGGGGCTTGTGATGATATTAAAAGATGGTAGCTACGAGTTGTAAGGAAACTTGACTGTTAGTGATATAACATTGTTTGGCATCAGGTGGTGAGATTTTGTCCGACTTCCAAACGGGAACTAGACTAACATTCTAATACTTATTTCAGCTGGTCGTCGTTCTTTGTCAAACTCCGTTAACTTCTGTCATTTTTGTTGCTGTAGAATACATTGATATTTGTGTTCTTTGACACACCATTGAATCAAATCTTTGTATTTTAACACCGGGTTTGCCTTTTTATTCTGTTGCGGCATTTATTTCAACTGGTCGTCGGCCTTCGTGATGGTTGTAATATAATTGCTAAAATCTATGTCGTCCTGTAATACTTAAGAGCTGGAGGATAGATTCTGTCCAGCTTTCAAATGGGAATTCGACTGCAGAACTTGTTTCAGCTGTCCTTTTCCGGCTGAGTGCGAAGAAATGGTCGCCAAGAAGGTTGATGGTAGCTACGACGAGTTGTAAAGAAACTTGACTGTTATTGATATAACAATACATTGTTAAGCTTCAGGTGGAGAGATTTCTCCGATTTCCAATGGTTTGTTTCATTTAACATATTAAAGATATTTTCTTTCAGTTACATGCATTCTTTCAAACGTTGGGGTAAGTTTACAATTATGAATGAGTATCTTATGCTTTGAATTGCACCATGTGCCCATTTCTATGCAAGAGCCAAATTTTCCTTTTCTTGAACTTGTTGGACACCTCAGTGTCTATATAGAATAGTTATTTCAGGCTAGAGAGGCGCATCAATTTTGAACTTTGTGTTTGAAAGGCTATTGTCATCTTAAAGACGACTTATAACGTCGCTCAAATCGACTGAATGGAGCAAGCCCTCTTACGATGCATGCTCGGATCTACAAAGACTTTATGGTCTAGTGCTCCGACATACCCAACAAAGAGACGGGACGAAAAGCATCGATGTCTGTTTTCTCTGTTCTGTCCTCACCCTTTCCTCTATTCTTCTATCATCCCTCCTCTTCCATGATATCCCCGCCTATCATATAGGCTAACACTAGAGGCGCCTGCCCCCGGGAAAGGCCGAGACTTCACCGGCGTCGGCGGGCGGGTCCTCTACCTGCTTGCCGACGGGAACGGCGTAACCCTGCGTGTCGGTGCAGGAGTATAGGCAGGCGATATCTTTTCTTAAAACGTGTCCCCTTTCTTTCTCTGTAAATATCTCGTTTGTAAATATATATATATATATATATATATATATATATATATATTATTATTATTATTATTATTATTATTATTATTATTATTAGATTTTGTAAATAATTAGAAGTACAGTGTAGGTTTTTATAATTGAATTTAAGTGTATATTTAAATTGAATATATTTTTTGGAGTAAATTGCCCACCCGGCACACCCGGCACACCCGGCAGAGAGCTTCACAAAACTAAAAGAACAACATCAGCATCGGTGGTACACAGGATGTGGTTGCTTAGGCGACGCTTTCTATTGTCGGGATGGGGATGATGATGTAGGCGACGCTTTCTATTGTCCGGATGGGGATGAAGAAGGTTCTTTTATAACGTGAAACGTTCAGCGTAGCAAACTTAATCTCCTGAAAGTAGATAGCGGGAGTCCATTCAAAAAGAAACTGCCGCGTACTGTTGACGTGCTTGTACATTATACGAAAAAGCTATTCTTGCTTGTTGTGATGACTACACGCTGGCACAGAGGTATTCACACTGTTGCTGATCACTTGATGATCTGACAATTAACCTACATGTTGCATAATATTTTAAACGGGCAATTGGAAGTTTGACGGAAATTTGTATACATTGCTAACCATTCTCCTTTCGTCCGTGTATATGAACTCGTCAACATAGAATGAAATTTGAAGATTTGGCGCCTAATATATTTGAACCGAATTTTGGAATATAGTGCTTCAGGTTCTCTTCCTGCAGATGTTAATCCCACAATGTCGATCAAATTATAAGACAGTTAATCTTTCTGAAGCGGTGGACACACAAAATTGTCATGTCAGTGATCATCCTAAGAATGATGTGTAAAGAAGACGAAGTTTAACCTTGCCTTTGGTTTTGTATTGTTTTACCGCTTAAGTTGCAACATGCGAACACAAGGTTTTACTGTAAAACGAGGAATAATTGCGTGCATGATAATTTTGCAAATTTCCCGAGAACCAAGAGATTAGCATGCAAGTGGAAGTTCTTGCCTACACTATATGCATTGAATGCCAGCGACAATAAGCATAATTATTATTTATGCCACGGATACTTTAATGATATTAAGAATCGCAAATCTTCAGTATTGCAGGGATGAACCATAAAAATCAAGCATAATCATGACTGTTTTATGCCAAATAACGTTGTTTTTTTTCCTTTTTTTTGTTTGGGTGTTTTTTGGTTTTCCTCTCTTTTTTTTTGGGGGGGGGGGGGGCGAGGGCATCGTGGCACGGTGGATATTTAAGCTTCACGACTCCCAGTCGAAGGACCCGAGTTCAATTCCCTCCCCGCAGCGATTACGTCCTATTCCGTCCTATAGCAACTCTATATACGATAATAATGTCAGGCGGGCCCTCTGATAGCTACAGCACTGATAGCATTGAAGAGGCTACTCTAAATAGAGAAGACTTTTTTTGCAATTATCATCGTTGTTATCGTTATTGTTATTATTATGATTATTGCATATCATTAGTCTTGCATGAATGCGGTTAGGATATGTTCTACCTCCTATCTCTTTGTAACATTCATCTATCATCTTCACAACAAATTTCAAGACATCATTATGTTTGTGTCATGTACTGTAAAAGTGGATATTTTCGCGCGACTAATTTTTCGCGTTTGGCTGGGTAAGAAGAGATTCGCGTGTTTTTAATTCCGCGGAATAAAGACATCACGCACAGGAACATACAGCAAGCAAAAAATATTCACGTGCTTTTATTTTCACGCTAGTTTCTGGTTGCGCGAAATTCGCGAAAATTTCCACTTTTACAGGTAGTAACTAGTTAGTAGGGATATTCATTTCACTTTGAAATACTGCGATAGTAATTGACATAACCAGACAATGATTATTTTTTTTTAGTATGGCAGGAAGGGCTCATCGTGAATCCAAAACCCAAAGAGAAGTGCGATTTGAAATGGCTGAGATATAGGTGCCCGCCTTTTAGAAGAATCGCTATGTTTCACTTTGTTTCTGGAAATCTCTACCACTTCAGAACCGATCTTCACCAAATGAAATTTGATTTCCTGTCAGAATTGTATGCTCTTTAATATTTCTTTCTTTTCAAAGTACGTTGTATCTGTAAAAAGGCTAATAGCTGAATCCTCATCTCAACCAATTATACTATTTCATGCTTAACACCTTGAATATGCTTCTCTGCCCCTCGAAAAAAAAAAATGCGGACAGTTCATCAGCATGTAGCACATTGATTTGAAGAAACTGCAATACTGAGGCTGTACTTTTTTACATGTTTAGATTGGTTTCTTTTTGATAGCAGCGGAATAGTGTGCAATGAAAGCCGACTTATGGATGTTATCATAATAAGTTATCGAGTCTTATACGATACACTGTTACCTGTAATCTTTAATTATAATTTTGCGATTTTCGTCTTTTACGTTAACTTTCAGTATATATTTTATGTATCAAAATGGACATGCGCCATTTTAGATATTGAATAGAGTTATTCTTGACTTTAGATATCAAATAGAGTTATTCTTGACAACGGTTTGTTACATTAAACATATTCAAAGTGCTTTTTTTCAGTACCATGCATTCTATCAAATGTCTAGTAAGTTTACAACTAAGAATTAGTATGCTTAGAATTGCACCATTGGCCCATTTCTATGCAAGAGCCAAATTTCCCTCTTTTTTTTGTACGCGGTGCATGGACACCTCAGTGTCTATATAGAATATGAGAATGATAGTTATTTCAGGCTAGAGGGGCGCATCAATTTTGAACTTTGTGTTTGAAAGGCTATTGTCATCTTAAAGACGACTAATGATGTCGCTCAAATCGACTGGAGCAAGCCCTCTTATGATTCATGCTCGGATCTATAAAGACTTTATGGTCTAGACATTCCCAGTAGTATACGCGAAAGAGACGGGACGAAAAGCATCGGTGGTACACAGGATGTGGTTGCTTAGGCGACGCTTTCTATTGTCGGGATGGGGATGAAGAAGGTTCTTTTATTATGTGAAACGTTAAGCGCGTGGTCATCTTAATCTCCTGAAAGTAGCTAGTACAATATAGGAGTCCATTCAAAAAGAAACTGCCGCGTACCATTGAATTGTATATCAGAGAGGCTTACAACCTGTTTCTTTTCTCGGACGAAACGCTAAAGCAGTCCTGCTTAGCGACGGCGTTCACGCTCCATCTCACGCACTACCATGAGAAGGAATAGCGATACCACGCATGATACATGAAAACATGTTTAAAAGGCGAGAAAACTAATGAAGTTTAAAGTTGACTTCTCCTTCCTCTTTCAATGAAAACAGAATAATTGAATAGATCTATTGAAGCGGATTGTCACTGCTGCGAACGATCGCCATAGCATCGTTAGTCTTGCGAGCAAATCGAAATCCTAATACTTTTATTTTTGCCTGATAATATGAGTAGTAACCCTTTAAAGGACTCGTAAATTCGACGTTTCAAACAGTATAGTAAAACAATGAAATGTATTTCAAAAACATTTGGATGCGTTGGGTGTTAGCATTTAATAGCATCCATCTGCATTTTATTTTCCGTCCGTATTGCACACAGAAACGCAAGCAAACATTATACTGTGAATACGCTGTAAAGCATCGTATCATTATTAAAAGTGTATTCATTCTTCTTTTATTTTCAGCCTGCTTGAAGTAGTAGTCAAACCATGTGATCAGTTAGGCAGCCTATGTATAAAGATAGTCGTTACTCAATATTCGTTTGATTTGTTACTGTGTGGTTACGATTACGAACGTTGGTTATGAGTCCGAAACACTCGTTCATATTGAACTACATGTATAAAGGTCAAAGCTGTTTCGATAGTATAGCTCGGTACGAGTTCAAAACGCAATCGAAATCATCAGAATGCTATCATAGGCGGAAATTATAGCTGTGGAAAACTTGTATTAAATATAGGTCAATAAAGATTGCCATATCCAATCTCCGTAAAAAGTTTTGATTCATGCCATCCTCTGAGCATTTTGAGATATTTTGCTTGTGTTTTGATTATGTTACGATTTAGGTTTGAACTATGAAAATTGAAAGGTGTGGTTACATCAACGATGTCGCAGTTCCATTAACCATGATGTATGGGTAAAGGGAATTCATGACTTTATAAGACTAATCCTTGCTAAATTGAAGATCAATTCTTTAAACCATCACTTATGTCTTGTAAATAGATACGTCTGTAATCATAACCAAAATGCCTTAGGAGACAAAAATCATCAAACGTTTATAAGCGTCATCCGACAAATTTACAATTGACAATGCGAATGTATGATTGCCCCATTTGCATGTAGCTGTAAGCTATCTTTACGTTGAAGTTAACTTCCCTCCTTGAGAAAAAGAAAAAAAAAAGTCGGGTTTTCGCCAGATGGTACTTATTAGGAAACGGTATAAAAACAATTATCAAGAGATAACCTATACAAACATGAAACAAACGCATATTCTGTTCGTTATATGCATGGATCTGTTTATTTGTTTGTTTGGTCATTATTTTAATGGCATTGATCTTGTTTTTTTAATGGCATCGGTCTTGGTCGGGGAAAGATAACAAAAAAAAAATGTATCACTCTGTTATCAGATCAGGATGATTGCGAGAAGGGTGTACATGTATTCCCGCCTTTTTTTATACAGGCAAACAATAAAAGCTTTGTATGCTATTATAAAAGCCTGGAGGCAAAAGGCAGTTTCAACGTTCAACTTATAGTAACCATAGTTTATCCAGGGCTCGACACTAACGGTGGCCCGGTGGCCCGGGGCCATCAAAAACGCACATCGGGCCACCAAAATTTCAGAAATGAAGACTTTGGTGGCCTGATCGGGCCACCAAAAAAGGACGGATGTTTACCTTTGGGCCACCAAAAATAAAAGTTAGTGTGGGAGCCCTGGTTTATAGGACATAAAGTAAGTTAGCGTCTCACTGACTGTGGTTCTTTTGTTTTGGCAAAACATGAACACAAAGGGGGTCTGAATTTTTTTTGTACATAGTACTTGTAGCAGACATTTATGCAGATTCTCCAACAGCATCGCTCCATTACGTCACTTCCTGCTATCAATGGAGAAGAAAGGATGATGGCTGCTTGATTATCCATTCCTTGAGATTGCAGGAAGCTCACCTTTCTTGTGTGTGTGTTTCGTTGTGTGTGGTTCTGTGGTACTCAGTTACAAGGCGTGAAGGTCCGAGTCTTTTCATTCTGATTACACATTTCAATACAGGCAACTGATTCGAGTTTCGCAAAGCTGTTGAGGCAAATTCTTTGAACACTTGACCTCTGAACTGTCAGGTACACGTACTACACGAAAAACATTCTTATTTAACAAACACATTTTGTGTAGCGACAAAGCTTTCTGTCACTTTCTCAAATAGGCCCTACTTCTAAAAGTGCTCAGATGAAGAGATTTCACAAAGAGAACACGAGTTAAAATGGGCATCAGTTATTGTTCCGATTTCTCTCCCTGCCGGCAATAACTTATTCAATAAGTCTTTGGACTGGGAAAAGTACACATATATTCATTTGGCGAATTAGCGAATGAATTATTGCACGAATTGTCTTTGCGAAAAGGAAATTAACCTTGTATATCTCCAAAGATAGATTTTGAACAGCCTGTCACATAGTAGGGAACAGCTGATTATTATCATTATTTGAATGAATTATCTATTGATGAAGCAAATAACCTTTGTCAATGTACACTCGGAGAGCTTTCGTAAGTTCGCTATTTTGTGTTTTAGCTGTTATAAAATATCTCACATTATATATATACATACATACATATATATATATATATATATATATATATATATATATATATATATACACATATCGTACTTTGTGTCTACACTTTTCAAACGCCACTGTGCGTCATGCCAATCACCACTTCATGAAATGTGGTGCGTGTATATCGCCGATCAGAGTCTTGCTCAGCTCATCAGTATTGCGCAATTCTAAAGCCCTCGCCGCCGCACGCTCTACGCCTTTTGTCTTCAATGGGGTCAAGAGCAATGCTCATTAGCATCTTATGCTCTACAACGGAAGCGGAGTCTTGATCGGGCCAGCCTTTTGTCAAGGCCCTCTCGCTGTATGGTGAAGAAAGCCCAAATGTAGCTGAGTGGGGTTGCGCGCTGGCGCGGTCGGCTGGGCTCGCTTCGCTCGCCCATTACAGCGAGAGGGCCTTGACAAAAGGCTACGATCGGGCAAGAACAATAGGTGCAAAGCGCACCGTAAAGTCGATGGTTGGAAAAAAAAATTGTAACGGAAAAAAAAAATGTCTCAAAGCAACCGTGATTTGGGACACTTTTGCTAATTTTTCACACTGAAATTTTCTGAACAGATAAATAAAACACCAAGGAATCATTATCCGTCATAAAATAACTTCCCTATTTGACCCGAGTAGTGCATCCCCTTCATCTCTGGCTCATCACAGGAAAACATTGTGAGAGAGCGCCACACCGAATAGACGTCACCTAATAGGTTGCAGCGTGAAAAGCTTAAACTTCTTTAGACGAGCATGGGATCATTTTCTTTCTTTCTTTCTTTCTTTCTTTCTTTCTTTCTTTCTTTCTTTCTTTCTGTCTGTCTGTCTTTCCTCCTTCCTTTCTTTCTTTCTTTCTTTCTTTCTCTACATATGTAAAATAAAGAGAATATGTGCGGAATCAAACACAAAATCCTTACGTTTTGTTTTCCCGTTACCCGACTATTGCAATAATGTCGAAAGATAACTTTACAACGAGAAATGACAGTGTTTGAGACAGAAAAAACAACAACAACAAACGGGAAATAAAGATTTGTTGGATTTTTTTTTTCATCACTGGGTAATACTGTTCCGTAGAATCTTTGGTTAGAGGGATTTAGCATTGCGTGCTGGCCAACGCGGCTCTAGCTGAAAGTCAGGGGATCGCGGTGATCGAACAGCAATTACTCGTTTACCTTCCTGTATATCAAAACATCCTTTGAACTATACTGCGTATTGAAAGTAACGTGTAAAGGATAGAGAAAAAGACAGTTTGTTTTGAACAAAACAAGCACAAGTGTGATGATGGCACAATACCAATATACACACTGTCTCGAATAAAGAGAATCAGGCGCTAGTGTAGGGCCTATTTTCATACCCATGGGAACTTATCAAATTAAACAAGTACCAACTTGCACCAAAATGACGAGAACGCTAAATATAGAATTTCCGATCACCTTCGTAAATTTGAACCGAACCCGTTATCGCGAATTACGGCAAATTGCATGACATCGATCAAAACAACTCGTGACTATATCTGTTCGATCTGAAATTGAAATTAGCCTCCTACACTCTTAAAAAGAAAAGGGTAAATCAACATTTAAAAGGGGTGAGGAGTGACAACGTTTTTAAAGTAATGTTGCTTTCACCTTATCTATCCAGCTGAATCCAATGTTAGATGTGCTAGATACAGCTAGAAAAAGGGTGAATATAACATTTTGAAAACGCTGTCGCTCCTCACCCCTTTTAAAACGCTGTTTTACCCTTTTCTTTTTAAGAGTGTAATGCTACGTGTTTTGGTTGAGCAACCGCCTCGACAGACCAACGGACATTATGCGCAATATGTAATCATACAGCCAACTTCACTCTCAGATTGTGTACGTGGCGGTCGTCGCAAAGCGAATAACTTTGGAGCTGTATTTCTTTATTTATTTATCTATCTTTTTATGGCATTCAGTTACATATATATACCTTCCATTCAATCCTAGATTGGAACTACTTTCTCGATGTTTTCCTCTCTATCTGTCTTTCGGTATATGCAATGCTGAATTTCGTGTAGGCTATTTTCTGCTATTACTTTTCGAACAAGAATCCGCCTTAGGGCTGGGTTGCACTGCCGATCAAATCTGCATGTTATGATCTATAGTCCGACAGAGTGTTAAAAAATATCGTGTATAGGAGGAAGCCAAAACCAATGTCGATCAAGGTAGATCGATCACATCCAGATCGATTCCGATCGCGTCCTTGTCGAGAGAGATTTGATTGGCAGTGGGAATCCATCGTTTCCATACTTGACTTCATGTATAGTTGCTATTACAGGGCCTACAGTTCGGGACATAGAGTCAAACTTTCGTTTTATAGGCCTATACTGATGGTATTACGCGTGCATTGATACATAATAAAAGCATTTCCTTCCTTTGTACGTTAGCGTGGGGACGATTAGTGAAGTTCACCACGATAATAATGAAAGGCTTGACCGTCAAAAGAAAGATGACCCTTTCCCAGGAACAATGAAAGCAGTGTCCAGCTGTCTTGAAAGACACCATCCTGGCGGAACAATACAAGAAGAATCGAATAAGACACGCTGATTCAACAACACACACAACGAGACTCGTTTTAGACACAGCTCGCAGAGGGTGCGCTCGCTTGTGAGTTGGGGTATCCCTCTTGCCAACTAGCTAAGAAATCATGTAAGCCATTTTAATAGTGTAAAATTTGTATGAATTTTACATACTAATTTTGGTGCAAACACCACACATGACGAACAGCTTCTTAGTGTAACTGATTAGGCCTATGATAACACAAGCAGTTGTATGGGCATAGTATTCGCGCTGCTACGTCACTGATAGGCAATCACGGGACGGATACACTGATTTGGTCTATCAACAAACATCAATTAGAAAAGCTATCTTTTTCGATTCTCTGATTAGATAGAATGATGTGGAATCGGGTTCTTTAGTGTGATCACTGTAAAGGTAAGATTATATGCCTAACTAAGACTTGACTCATTTCAAAAGAGCGCGTACCCTTATGTGATCCCCAAAATTCATAAAGAAAGGGGGAATGGAGTAGGGGATATAATAGGCTTTACCAATTCACATGCCAAATGGAGCAGCATCGCGCTGTCGACGATGCTTTTAACACATGTCCGAAATCATTAATTTTCCTTCAAAATATATGCAGCTGAGAGTGATCAATTTCACTAACATAAAAGTCTTAATCTCATTTCGTTCTGTCCCTTCTTTTTCATTAATAGAAACCATAATGATGAACGAGGATTCAAATCCTTAGGTTGTGGCATTTCTATTGCGTTTGACGGTTAAATTGCGGTATTGTGAAGGTTTCCAATTGACAGGACACATAATTCGCTGTAATTTAGATCAGCTGTAGAACGCGGGCATCCAATATTGATCATTATTTTAAGAAATATTTGTGAAAGATCGTGAAGATATCTTACGATACTCAAATTTACATAATCATACTACCAAATACCCAACGTCGAAGAGCTCTGCAAACTTCATAGTTGTGTTGATGATATTAAGCGATGGTCTCGCGATAATCATTTGAAATTGAATTCTGATAAATCAGAATTGTCAGGCGGGCTAGTTTTCTCACAAAAATGTATCTCCCAGTCCGTCAGAGATCTAGGAGTTATAGTAGATAAGCATCTGAACTTTAAAAAACAACAACAAACGAACAAATGAAATAACACACAAATTAAGAACTCATGTCGTTCTGCTGCTTCAGGGGTATTTGTAAAAATACATTTTTAATATCCGTAAGTTCTCGGAGCAGTCTTCCACCGAACGTCTAATTCACGCATTTGTTACTTCTCATCTTGACTACTGCAATTTCCTTCTTGTTGGTCTCCCTGCTTCGAGTATTGCACCAAATTCAAAATTCAAAATACAGCTGCAAGGCTTGTAACCCTGACAAAAACATCTGACCAAATTACTCCAGTTATCCAATCCCTCCACTGGCTCCCCATACATCAACGTATCACCTTTAAAATCATCCTTATTGTTTACAAGATAAATATTATGGATTAATCTTACCTCCCTTCCGCTCCTCCACTTCAGCCTATTCTCTCTCTTCTCTCCAATTATCACGTGGTCCCGCACATACCCGCTATGGTGATATAGGACCTTTTCTGTATTTCCCCACCTCTTTGGAATAAACTCCCTCTCTATATTCGTATAGCTGAAAGTGTTGATAGTTCAAATCATTGTTGAAAACTTGTCTGCTTACTCAATCCTAATCTTGTTGTTGTTGTTGTTGCTGTTATGTACATAATGCTGTATCTTAATTATACGTCAATATTTTTAATGTATATATCGGGCATCCTTTCTCTTTATAAGATTATTGGTGCTGTTCGTTATTCCCAGGTTCGCTATTCCGAAGGGTCATTAATCTGAAACGCACAAATTTCCTATACCGAGGTTCGTTAATCCGAAAATGAAAAAGGGTTCGTTAATCCGAGCATTGCGTTATTCCGACGGTTCGTTATTCCGGAGATTCGTTAGATTGAAAATGAAATTCGGAATAACGAAGCTTCGGAAAAACGAATCTTCGGACTAAAGAGTCTTGTGAATAACGAACCTTCGGAATAATGAGCTGTTACCAAGATTATTGGGCATTGGCAGGTTGATGTGCAATGCGTTGTAATGTGCTGGATTGTAAGCAAAAGTAACTATGTTATTTTTTCTTAATTGATCAACTTCAGGTACATTAAAGTGTAGAGAGTTATATACGCCTACGCATGATCATCTTGATCTCAGTGGCCTCAAAATATAATTTAGAAGACATCCCAGTGCAGCTGTAACAAATCTGTTAATCCAAAAATTACACGAAGGTTCGTCATTCAAAAAGGCGAATTATCTATCTATGCCGAAAAATAAACGTATGGCTCATCCTGCATGATTTAGAAAATGATATAAAGTCTCATCCACAGTTACAAAATAAGGAGATGCAGTTGAAAATAAAACAAAATGACCGGATTTCACAGCACACTCACCCGAAAGAGGAATACGTATCACACACGAAACCGCTTTCATCAATATTGGAGCATTGTACTATACATGGTGATTGTATGCTTTGCGTAAATCCAGTTTCCGAACAAAAAAGCTATACTCTTGATAGCTTAGTCAGGGGAGCACAATTGACTGAAAAAAAAATCATATCAATGAGATACTTCAACAGACTAAATAGAGAAATCACAGGCCTGCTTCTTAACTCTTTATGTGCCATGGTGGAAACACCCTGTGTGCCACGTTATTCTGAGACACGAAGGTAGTCATGCTTTGAGAAAGAATTCTGTTTTTCCAATTGTATAACTTCTACAAATTTCTGTTAAGATGGGCGTAATAGTAGGCAAAGTTAAAGAGGAATGCCAAGCTTTGTTTCGATATAAATTGTATGCCGACTCTATTTTCAATTTTTTTTTTAATGACCAGTTGCTACATTACTATAAAGGCATGACTTTTGCACATTAAACCGTGACAGAAACATAGAATGTACGAGTAAATCTAGTTGGGAACATCGCTTGATAGTCGTTCACCACATAGAATGCAAGCCGTATACTGTTAGTATGAGAGGAACAAAAGCACGAGAAACGCTTTCATTGTGCCGCGGGATTAGCAGTAATTAGCGGTTTATTGATCCGTCTTGGCGGCTTTGTTTGTTGAGCAGAATATGCGAAGTTGGCACGCCGTCGACTGAGTCGGAGGTGCGAACGTGGCACATAAAGAGTTAAAGAGTTAGTATTGATATTATACACTCGATTTATTTAGTGCTCCACTGTGAATCGAGCGTAAAAATACAGTTTTGGTTATTGCTGAAAGCAAAACAGAAGAACACTTCGAATCGCAGCGTTTATGATTATATCAGTATGCTTTACTTTAATGTAGCTTGTAGATACATGCATAGTACTTCCCGTGTCCGAGGCACTCGGATAGAGGTCATGAACTTCATGTCCAGTTTTATCATTTTTAGTATGTCAGTGTAGTTCATTCTTTTAATGCTAGATTTCATCAGCCCCCCCCCCCCCCCCCATGCTGAGTCTGATATATCAATACCCGCCTTCACGATGTGCAAAATAGCGCGTTACTGAACATGCTCCAATACTCGAGGTTTTTTTTTTTTTTTTCCAACTTCTCAGACAAAAGAGCGTACACGCGAGGATTGTACACTTTTTGGTTCAGACGCTCCAGCCACCCTCGGAAAGTTGAGGGTTTTTTTTTTTGCAACCGTTCACACGTACAGAAAATAACCCGCTAATTGCCAATCGATGAAACTATTGTTCTTGTGCCTCACAGTGGTGTGGAGAGCACGCTGTTGTTAATGATGAGAATAAAAGAACTCAATCAAGTTTCTAAACCCGACCGTTCAAGTACTGTTGGGGCAAATACCGCGCTCATTCAGAAATATCAGCAAGATTTCTGAGGTTATGCATCGCGCTACTGGTTCGCACTAGTGTTCTGTTGTGTGTGTGTGTGTGTGTGTGTGTGTCCACATGTGCAAAAGACTGGAGTTTGCTAAAGGGTAAGAAAAATTGAGTTCTGTAACATGCTAATTTGTGTACGTGTGAACCCCCTATTACAGGTATGTTGTAAGACTTTTGTTGGACTTTCCTACAAAAGGAGGTTTGATTCTAGCCTGCTCGCTTGCTGTGTTCTATCATTTATTTTGCAGTAACGTGTCTGTTTGTATTGCTGGTATGCCATACGGAATATTGTACCATGAATCCACCTTCCTGGGGACCGTTTCATGAAACTTTTTGTCAGTGATTTACACTGACAACTGTTAAAAGCTACTGAAATCCTTGCGTCTGATTGGCTGATGGCAAATTTGTCGGTGAAAACCTCCGACGAACTCGTTGATGAAACGCCCCCCCCCCCCCCCCCCCCGTTGATCTACTTTGCGATTCGTTTGCTTTGTATACGCCCTTGAACGGGTGGCGGTTTTTTCCTCTCTCTCTCTCTCTCTCTCTCTCCCTCTCTCTCTCTCTCATGTCATGATGATGATAGTCGTGTATTGAATGTTATAGGATATGACTATAAAACTGATCTGAATAGCAATGGTGATGACAATTACTACTGCTGGCATAAGTGACAGCTAAATGAACAGATGTTTCCTTGTTCTGATTTCACCTCTCCCTCATTTCTCACTCTTGTTTGCCCCCTCCCATGAATGATAAAAAACAGCAACAACAACAACAGACTTAACCGCACAGCAAGTCAGATAAATGCGTGCTGGCAACCAATAGACCTACGTGACACGTATCTTTTAGGTTGAAAATAACTTAATGGCCACGACAAATCATATCAAGAGGAAATAATGGCAGAAGAAAAACAAGTGACAACCTTTCTAGTGTAAATTTCTGCGAAAACAGATGGCCCCCCCAAAAAAAAAAATGCGCGCACTGCAACTATTTCAGGTTATAAGCAGTCTGTAAACCGACCGAACGGCATAATTCTATTAAAATGTCGCCTTATCTTCGCTTCTTTAACAGTAAAAAAACCACACGTTGAACAGTATTGGTGTATTACACATTAATGTTAACACTTAAACAAAACAAAGGGGTTATTCGTCGCTTCATACTTACAATCAAATCACGTGTCAAAAAAAATAATGATGATATAAAAAAGGTCCCGAATGCCGAAGAAAATATCGCTTTCCTAGATGCCGCTGCAACAAGCTGAAGTTTATAGTGTAAGAGCTATACCTACCCAATTACACAACAGTAGGCCTACATAATATCATGGCAACATATATTGAAACTTCTTTCGATCTCACACTCATAAAATCTGCGTACCACTGCGTGTGAAAATTAGAATGAACATCACGGACATATCAAGTGAGAAGTTCCTCTAGATACTTCTTCCCGACTTGGCGATCATCAAACAGTAAAAGACGTGACTATTAATTTATTTGTATCGAATGTAAACTGTTTACTGTAAACGAAAAAAAACTATACGGAGTGCCTCCTCCGTTTATTGTCTTTGCCGTAACCATGGAGCTACTACGAAACCAAACAAGAAGCACGCATGGACGGCGCGTTTCATTGAACTTGATAACCACGTGTTTCGCACTTCGGCACATATTGCACTGCGCGAAACGTAGCGATTACCGTACATGTGGCAGACATACTGACTTTGGTCAAGGAATGAAAATGGAATACATTAAGAAAAATATTATGATATTGAAATACCGACATGATTATGGAGTATAGAAATGAAAATGCCAAACAAAGATTTTCATTCGCTCATAGGGAAGCTCTCTAGAAGAGATGAAAGCATCTCCCCTCGTATGGCAGTATAAGTTTCCCCAACAAGCTGAGGTTAGTGAGGTGTACACCAGGGCTCGACACTAACGGTGGCTCGGTGGACCGGATGTTTGCCTTTACTTTTGGAAATGGACAGCGGTAACAGTCGACTCCGTATAAGATGCTAAAATAAATGTCAGATGTTGTTTTTATTTTTGGAAATGAATAACGGTAATATTCGACTCCGTACGGTACTAAAATAAATGTCGGATGTTTGCTTATACCAAGGATGCTTATACTTTTCGATTTGAATAACGGTAAGATTCAGCTCCGTACGGTGCTAAAATTAATGTCAGAAATTCGATTTTGCGTTCGGAAATGAATAACAGTAATATTCGACTCCGTACGGTGATTAAATAAATATCGCATGTTTGCTTTGACGTTCGGAAATGACTACTAATGATATACAACTCCGTACGATGATAAAATAAATGCCGGGTATTTGCTTATGCGTTCGAAAGTAAATAGCAATAACATTCAGCTCTGAAAGATGTTGATATAAGTGTCGGAAATTTGCTTTGACGTTCGGAAATGAATAACAATGATATTGAACTCCGTACGATGATAAAATAAATGCCGGATGTTTTCTTTCAAGCTCTGGATTTGTGGAAAGATAATAATGTACGTTCATCACTTTTTTTTTTTCATGATTCATTCAAGAATTTCGGGAGTCTGACAGCCATCGGATCTCGTTACGATGTTTTTGTATTGTTTACAGACAAGTATGGCAAACATGAGAGCAAGGCTTCATAGAAGATGAATTACCCTGGTGGCAATCATTGAACGACAATTTCAATTCAATGGGCAATCGTCGGGACCACTCGCGATGTTAGAAAAAATAAACACCTCAGCATCGAGCAATTTCTATTATTGAATGAGCAATCGTCGGGACGATGTGCGACGTTTCAAACTCATACAAAACGGTGATTTAAGTTCAATGGGCAAGCCTAGGGACGATGCGCGACGATTTAAAAATTACTAAACGCGTCTCTGACCAGTGATTCAAGTTGAATGGACAATCGTCGGGACGATAAGTGCGACGTTTGAACAATTATGGATTAACAAACTCGCCACGGAACGGTGATTTAAATTCAATGGTCAATCGTCGGGACGATGAGCGACGCGAAACCATCACCAAAACCTTTACAAAACGGTTAGTCAAGTTGAATACGCAGTCGTCGGGGACGATGTGCGACGTTTGAACAATCACTGAAACGCTTCGCCGATCGACAAAAGACCTCCTTAATTGATTAGTCGCGACGAAAAGAGACGACTTTGTTCCGACTCGTCGGAACCATCTTTTGTTGATATTTATAATGAGCCAAAAAGAGCGCAGTAATGAGCACATGAGGCCCAAAATTTGGATCGTCGGGGACGATTGGCGACGATCTTTTGTCTCATATCGTCGCGACGAAGATATCTCCCTAACATAGTTTTTCTGTTGTGCCTTATCATTATTTCGCAAGAAATTCACGCAGGATTAAAATTACGTGTTACACTTTCATAGCTGAAAATTTGACTTGATATTAATACACAATTTATTGTACGCAATATATAAAATGTTGAGGGGTGATGACATCATCAACGTGACACTCATTTGCATATTCATATCAACTGTTCGAGATTTGAAAAAAAAAAGAAGAGCGAAACTCCACAATTTTATCCAGTTTTGAAGAAATCTTCGCCGTTGTCAGTGGTTGTGGTTATGATATTTTACCTCTTCTTTCAGACCATTTTTCATGGTTCATGATTGCCCTATATACGGAACACTCAGGGGCCCCGTTTCACTCTTTTTTTTTTCATCTCTGAGTCCTTACCTGTAGACTTCTAAACAGAGGGGTCGCTTTTAATTGTAAACAGCAAAACATTATTCAGCTTGCGCGATGTCAACGTGCAAGATCGAACAAATGTTGAAAGGGAATTTCACTGCATCAATTTAAAAATGGTGAAAAGCGCAGTCATGAAGAATACGATTGCATTATATGGATTTTAATACCCACAATAATGCTATTCAGAGACTATGGGCTCGGATCTATGGCAACAATATTGAGCTTTCAGAACAGGTATGTTAATTCACACGGAAGGTGACGTCAGGCACTTTTTAATGGTGGAAAACTATTCACGCAGTCACGCTGTGATGACCAATTGACCAGTAATCTTTGCAAAAGTAGAGCAACCAGACTGAGCAAGACTTTAATTCTTCACCTCAGACAATAAGAACAAACCTGCAAAAGACTTATTTGAAAGTAAATGTATAACTCAACATATAAGGTTGCTTGTCACAAAGGTTCAGAAATTTCTTGCATTGCACAAGAACTTTATTCTCTGCAACTTTCCGATGAGAAAAAAACGCGATTCAGAACCAACACTTTGCTCGCATTGAAAATGAAGATGAAAGAAACGAAGAGAGTTTGCGGTTTAATAGTCTGCTTACTGTATTCTGTTGCGCCATTCTAACTAAATTTCTGTCAATTAGGGTTGCATTGCTTATGATTATTTCATTAACCCGTAATCGAAATACCAGTTTCGACCTTTTCTGCGGGGAAAATCGAAGGAGGGAGAAAATTAAATTGTTTGTATGGAAAAATTACAGAAATCTCACATCACTCAAGCAGGTCTTAATTGACTGGAATTAAAAGTTTCATTATGGCGTCAACGTCTTATATACTCGAAGAGAAGTATGCGCTTATTATACGATCAAGCACAACGACAAACATCACCGCTTTATGTTCATATTGAAAAGTCTATATTACTCTCAGAAGAACAGCCCTCATTGCCATCTTCAATATCTTTTATAGACGTCATAAACATCTTACATCGAAGCGCATTTTGCAGATTTGCGGAACGTCATTCCAATCGATGTGTGGTAGCTTGTACAGTCGCTTACAAAATAATAATTGTTGTTATTCTGTAGTGCGAAATACCGTGTTAATTCCCGAGCTTTTGCACAATAAGGCAACGAACTTAATATTGTTTTATATCATTACTGAGCACGGAGTTTAACAAAGATCGTCCGTCAATTGCATTACGTTTCAAACATCTCAGAGTTTTAGAGTCAAAGAAACCATGAGTAATTTGCAGCAATCCTTTGTAATAAAGATGTCAGGACGGTGATTTAAAAGACATTCCGTATAATGTTCAGATGTATTTCTTCAAGGACCATTAACCGTAAAAAATAAACATTGAATTCAACGCATGAACTAATTACGCGAGTATTCGCCTTTAACACAAGAGCAAGCAGACAATACAGCTGTATATAAGTTCAGTTCAGTTCAGTTCAGTTCAGTTCAGTTCAGTTCAGTTCAGTTCAGTTCAGTTCAGTAAGTTTTATTTCAGTAAGTGATACTGCCCTGAACCGAATCCACAACTTGGATATTAACCTGTATGAGGCTATAAACCCCGCATCACCCCGTTGTACCGCATCATACGACAGTAGAAGAAGCATGAAACCAAAGTTATTGAAGTGAAGCTACTATATACATGTATATAAGATGAACATTAACTTTAAAAGATGTCACATAATGCACTGTTTCGTACTAACATATTTCATTTCCTGCCGTCGTTTTATTGATTTCATTCTCATCAAAGTTTTCCTTTTTTTTAATATTAAAGGCCGTGTCACACCTTTCCGGGCAAGCCTTGCGTGCGACCTGCGAAGAACAATTTTTACTACCCGGAGGTCCCCGCAGATGACCCGCACATGACAGTATAGCACATTATCTCACCCGTAGTCGCCCGGAGGTGCGCACGCGAATCCTTTTTACCCGCAACCATGTTTATATAGGCCCGGGCAAGCTACGAGGCTACGAGGGCTTGTTGCGTGTGGGGATTTTCCAGCATGCAGGACAATTTCTGAGCCGCGGACAAGGATTTGGGCGAGTTCTGCATGTGTCTAATACATGCTGGACACGTTCTACTTAAGTTCTACTTGCGGGTATTCTGTGTGACCTGCATGCCAGAAGCGTGGTAAAGGGGCTGACAACTCATTGAAGGAATTCCTCTGAAGGAACGGCAGAAGTCCCACAGAATGTCATTATCTTGGTCGCAGAGATGGGGACTGCGAAATACCTGCGTGGGAATTGCCTGCGAGGTGCTGCTGCCAAGGGCCTTCTGGCGTTCTGCGTGGACCTCTGAGGGCAATCCCCGCGACTCACCCGGAAAAAGTTTGGTCATGCTCAAAACTTGGCTGCGGGTAAATCGGACTTGCGTGCGCTCCTCCGGCCAACTACGGGCGAGATACGCGCTAGGTACTGTCAGGTGCGGACCAACTGCGGAGAGCTCCAGGTAGCAAATTTGTTTTCCCGCAAGTCAACCGCAAAACTTCCCCAGATACGGTATGACAAGGCCTTGAGTACGCTCAAAACTTGTTCCGAGTGACTCGCGGGGGTTTGCCCGCAGAGGTACACGCAGAACACCAGTAGGAGACCCTTACCGGCAGCATCTCGCAGGCAACTCCAACGCAGGTACTTCGCAGTACCCGTAAGTTGCTCGTAACCGAACACGGATCGGTTTCAAAGCTCTCACGCAGGTCACACGGAATACGAGCAAGTAGAAGGTAAGTAGCACGCGTCTAGCAGGTAAGACACCATTCTTGTCCGCCCGCAGAAAATTCTCCTGCGTGCTGGAAAATCCTTACTCGCAACAAGCCCGCGTAGCTTGCCTGGAGGTGTGACACGGCCTTTAAATTTTATTAAGTTGACTGAAACAAGGATCAGGCTTTCATCCTATGTCCATGTGGTTATGTGAATTAGAGGTGGCGATCATTCGGCGTTCTCAGATCCATTGTATTTCGAGTTTGTTACTTTTTTTAAATTATAGGCATTTGACATTAAAGGGACTGTACAGTACTGGTTGAGGTAAGGGATTCATGTTTTGAATATTTCTAAGTGAGATAATGAGAAACCTCTTATAAGATATGAAAGAGCATGTAATTTTAAGAAGGATTCAACGTTTATTTGATGAAAATTGGTTTTGAAATGGCTGAGAAATCCAAAAAAGTGATAACAATAAAAGGCGACATGCCACAACTTTATTAGGATCTCTTTGTTTCACCTTGTTTTTTGGATATCTCAGCCATTTCAAAACCGATTTTCATCAAATAAACTTTTGATACCCTTTAGAATTGCATGCTCTTTGACATCTCATAGAGTGGTTTCTAAATATCTCGCAAAATGTTAAAAGCTAAATCCTCACCTTGACCAGAACTGCACACACCCTTTAAAGCATATAAATAAGGAGATTATGGAGTTTATAAACTCACTCATTTAAACCTAAGCACAGTTTCTGTTTTGTTTTGTTTTGTTTTTTCGAAAGTGAGAAAAATAAACCTCAGATAAGCTGACACTTTTGGGGATGTTTTGAAACCTTCAATGTAAATTAATACGACTTCGACAAATACTGAAGACATCATCTTAAAGAAATAGAGATGAAACTTTTGGGGAAAATATGAGTTGCTGGTCAAGTTGCCGCGTGTTACATTAACAGTAGTAAATGTAAATCGTAAAAAAAAAAAATATATATATATATATATATGTATACATATACAGTATATACTGTACATACACGAATACGGGCACAAATACGCGTTAACAGCACAACACACACACACACACACACACACACACACACAAGGGGAAATGCCGAAGTTCTCCCTCCTTGCTTTTGATAGTTCTTTGTGTCTACCTTTATCTACCACGCAGAACCGAGTCCTTTGATCGAGAATGAGGTACTGAGTGTTCAATGGGTAACGCGATACTGGTTTAAATCACGGATAATGCAATCCCTCCGCAACCCTCTTGATGCATCGAGGTCAAGCACACCAGCCTCATCCGCAGCACTTCCTTAGCAACCGGACATTATGGGGATTTTTGTTTTCTTTCAGAATATATTTCTGTATTTTTTTTTTTTACTTACACCGTTGAAATGTTCCTTTTCTGACATCTCATTAATAGAAGGTCAACAAGATGCAGTAACAACTATTATGTGAATAACATTCGGATAATCAAATTTTCACCTGGTAGGCCGAAGAAACCCACAATTATACCATTGACCTGGTAGTTAAATCACCGTCAAAACAGTCTTTTATTGTTAACTTTGCATACTTTATTGGCAGAAGAGACGCACAACAGCTTACTGTGAGACCAAAATATTAAAAAAAAGCATTTATGTACAATAATGATTCAGGGGCATACACAGTATTACATTTACACTTACATGAAAAGACGGAAGTGCGAAGCCACTCAGTCTTTAAATTGAGGTTGTTTGATATAAAGTCAAATTTTGAGAAGGAACAGGGGACTTTTCATTAAAATCAGATATAGATTAAGTTTTGGAGTTTTAACGAATATCTTGTTATCACAGCGTTATTCCACATATTTCTTAGGCATACGCGTGTACATTTGGAAAATTTGACGATTTTTGCAGGCGTACCAGAACTATGTTTTGGCTTTAAACATGGAGTGTCTTTATTGTCCATCAAAAGTCACTAGAAATGCCTCAAGATAGTATTTGCCTGACAAACAGAAATGTCAGTTTTAGCGGAAATGACAATCTGCAGAGAATAGTCTGTATTTTCCATCCGACACACATGGGCAGACTCACTCTCGGTGATATGGTGCATGGTTTTAAGGATAATTATGCAGTGATACCTCGGCAACGCATTGGTACCTTAATGTACCCTCCCTGCCAAAGGATTATTTCCTGAAACGCCATCAAATGTGAAAAAGATTTTTTTCCTTTTTTTTATAAGTTTCTTTTTAATTTTGTCTGGCTAATAGGCACCATCATAATCAATGCATGTGAGTATGAATGCCAACGTGACACGGAGAATGTGAAATGATGCGGATTACAAGGGCATCGGAGGGAGAATGGATGCATTAGTAGGAGAAGAGAGCGTTGGGAGTCAGAATAAGAGTGATAACCCTCATCAGTGATAATAATACTGCTGGTTCCATTACCAGCAAACAAGTCTTCTGTTGTGGGGATGGGTGAAAGAGTCCCAGCAGCTCGCAGCTCTACCGCCAATCATTCGCCAATTATGTCCGGGCGACGTGATACCAGTTATTCCAGACTGTTCCGTTTAATCATCTCCCTCATGATCTACCGTTGGTGATGCTTTCTGATCAACTCGTAATTGATGAGGGAAATTAATCATTTTATCTCCTTACCCCCCCCCCCCCCCCCCACCTTCCCAAAACTTTAACCTACCCTACTTTGTTGCACGATAACTGAGAGCGGAGTAAGCGATCGAGGATGATGGTCCGGATCGGAGGGGGAGGGGAAAGAGGGAGAAAGACATGAAAAGACGGGGAAAGGAGGGGGAGGAGGAAGGGAAGGAGAAGGGGAAAGAGGTGGGGGAGGATGGGGAGGAGGGTGGAGGAAGGGATGGAGAGGAAGAGGGTGGAAGGGGAAGATGAGGACGAGTAATATGAGGAGAGTAGAACTTGAGATGTGTGACCTTGAGAAAATACGCTGAAGCTTAACATGTATTTGGAGTTTGATGCCGAAAGCTTGCACTGTTGTTTCCCCCTCGGGAAAAATCATCGAAAATGCTTGCGTGCTAATTTCGAGGGGAGATATGTTTGATCATGGACCTTAAACCAGCTGAGTAGAATCTCTAGAAAAGTGGATTCTTCTCTCTTTTCTCCTCAGTTGATCTATGCAAAAAGAAAAATTCGAGCAAGCGCTATCTCCCCTGTATTAGATGTAATCCCTGAAAACTGCCCCCTCGCAACGTGAGCATTGTAATGTCTTCCAATCTCCCGTAAAGAAATCACATACCTGGACAGAGAAAATTTTCTAAAAACAGCATTTCCTATTCTGTGGCACGTCTATCATTATGTATGACGAGTTTGATCGCAAAATGTGTTAACTCCGTTCTTGTCAATGTGAAATATTTGCAATTAATCCTGCTTTAAATAAAACCGAAATATAAGAAAATAATTATAGAGTATTCTTTAATCATCAACAACAAAAACAACAAATATGTCTTTTTATGCCACAAGTGAGGTATCAGTGGAAAGGCATTACTTTGCTCCACCTAAGTGATGGATGAACTTTAAAATGTTTCAAAATGGCGCTTCAATTGCAATGAAACAACTGAAAGCGTTTGTATGCCCATATCTGAAGCAGCATTTATGCATGCATTATATCGCAGGACTTTTCAGATGATCCCGTCATGCTGTAACAGGGGAATTTCAATGATCTATATGCATTGTCCACAGACACATTGATGGCTGTTCATCTCACATTCATCATGATAATCACAATGAAAAGCGCTTAATCATACCAAGGACATTCGGATGCCGACTCCACACATCATATTGTACATGTCCTATATTCGCCTATTCTACATGCGGCAACGATCGTGTCACTGATGAATGGCGTGAAGCCATGACGGGCGAGTTTATCTCTATGGGGATACCTCTTTGAAAAAGTGGACTTCCCTTTGGTCTCAAAACTGTCTCCATACGCAATACATGTACGATAAAAGCTATTTCCTTCTGTTCATTTTCCTTGTAATGCCCCCCCCCCCCCCTCTCTCTCTCTCTCTCTCTCCTAAGTCATGTAGGCCACACACGGCGGTATCTTTGCATATAGTAAAAGAAATTATGGGCTCATTGTGTCTACGTTTTTAGAATTTACTGACATGCACTTTTTCAAACATCCAAACAATGCTTAACGGGCAAGTTCACCTTTATGATTATGCATGTGGATAGAGTAAATGCAGCAATATTAGCAAAACACATCAGTGAAAGTTTGTGGAAAATCAGAAAAGCTGTTCAAAAGTTATGAATTTTTTCCACAAAGTTTCGGTGCGGCCATCTCTGGATGAGAAAACTAAGGACTACAGTTTGTGATGTCACATGCGTAGAACGATACAAACCTGTCTCTTTCAAGAAACAAAAAATAAAAACAAACAAGCAAAAACAGGGGGAACAATATCACCCTTAATATACGTCAGTAACAAGTCGAGAGAAATTACTTTTCTCCAAAAATGAAATTTTGCGGAATTCTCT
The DNA here is from genome assembly GCF_040938485.1 of Diadema antillarum. Taxonomy (NCBI): domain Eukaryota; kingdom Metazoa; phylum Echinodermata; class Echinoidea; order Diadematoida; family Diadematidae; genus Diadema; species Diadema antillarum. The sequence goes on along the minus strand of NW_027271249.1, from coordinate 416,580 downwards.
AAATTTCCCTTATCGTTCTACATATGGGACATCACAAAATGTAGTAGTCTTTTCATCAAGCAGTGGCTGCACTTAAACTTTAGAAAATCGTTAGTTTTGAAAGGATTGTCCAATTTTCCTCAATTTATCACTATGTTAATGTGTTTTACTAATATTGCTGCATTCAGGCAGTCCACATGTAAATTAGATTGTCCTTTAATTGTTCCTTTCAAAAAAAAATGGATGAAATATAGCCTTCTCCCTTACTTTTGAAGATCATCTCGCATTTATGTCACACCAACAGCATCACATACCTATCTTTAACCTCCCTACCCCCCCCCCCCCCAGCATTTAAACAGAAGTCCCTGAACAGGCCTTACCGCGACACGGCCGTGACAACGTCAGGAGAACAAAATTCATCGCCTCTGACAAAACAAAACAAAACTAAACAAAACAAAGCAAAACAAAATGCAGGAGAGAGCGAGGGGTACCGTTTTAACAGACGCACGCCGAAAACCGACTCCGGGCATACAAGTTTCAACGAAGGGGGTGTGCAGCCCTACTGCTGCGACTACCCCGCCCACGGACCAGCGCCGCGTGTCTGTAAACAAAACATGGTTTTACAATCACTGATCTAAACATACCCTGAGATCAGTGGTTACAATCCATGCACGGATCGGCGTGCGGTGTGTCAATCATTCTGTTATTGCAATGTTGCGCATAATTATACGTGTTTAGTGTATAAAATGAATGCTACGGCAGTTGCGTTCCAGTCGGAGGTTTATCCGGGTAATGTCGGGGTAATGTCGGGGTAATGTCAGGGTAATGTCAGGGTAAAGTCAGGGCAATGTCGCGGTAGTTAACATAGCTGGCATGGGTAGTCTTTGGTAACAGTTACCGCGATAATTAACGTCCGAGCAACATTTTGCGGGTTTAAAAAAAATTTAATAGATAAAAATGAAAATAAAAAGTTACCCGGACACCACCCGGGCGTTGTCGCGGTAACAATTAAGGCTCTGTTATACTACAGGGTTTTAGACGCATGAGCAAGAAGAACAAGAACGACAAATTTCGGGACGTTTGAGCGTGTAAATATCGAATAAAAAGCAAAAGGCATTTCTAAACTATTCATTCACTATACGAATCGGAAGTGGCGGAAAAAAAAAACCCCAGGAACACATGTAACGATTTCCCGCTCAAAAACGTATTCCCCGGTAGATTTCTAAATCGGGAATAGTTTTGATGAAAACTTAAACATTAGTACAGGTACATGATCGTCTAGTTTCGCATAAAGATTCATAGCAGACTATCATTACTATACTGATACAGTGTATTACATACTATGAAGCAATGGCCCGGAAAACATATGGTCAATCTGATTATAAAATCATTATATATGGGGCGACAGTTTCAGAAAAGTCTGCAAGCTTAAGTTGTTGAAATGCTTGGTTCATATCAGAAAGTTCAACTGCGTACTACTTTCGCAACATCATTATTCCTTACATAGTTTAGGGTGATACATTTGGGAGAAAGACAGGTATATCTGTACTATACGCGAAAGTGAAGAGAGAGGAAAAAAACATGGACATGGCAGACACAAATGGCAAAAGCTTTGAGTGAATGTTAGATGAGCACAACGTAGGAAGATAGATGCTTCGGAGATAAGAATTGTGATGAATAGGTAGCACTGTGGCATCTTAACCTAGCTACTATGCATTCATGTCGGTGGATCCATTCAGTTGTTATGGAACTTTTGATGAATGGCTTCACAGATGAGTACTAATAGTCGATATGGTGATGATCAAAAGAAACGCGTACAGCAATGTTGTTAACAAGACCCTGTGTATACTTATGGTATATGAATAATGTATTTCATCTTGTTTATTCCAAATTCGACAATTCATACCTTCTTCTATCATTGCGCTGATGGACAACTTATTGTGAGCTCGTGTGTGGGCGTGTCAGAGAATATTGGCGTGCTCGAGTCGATTGGGATATAATACCACGTGAGACATTCGGAGGTTGTCTACATATTAATATGTCCTCGTATGCTTTCACGGATAAATTATGTGCGGCGGTTCCATTCCGTCAATGTGCGTAATGGTTGGACTCCGCTATAGTTCGTCATATTCAAGAAAATGTACGCTTGATTATCAGTTAAGTCTGAATATAAACTCGAAGTGCAAACGACATGCTATTGAAGCCATCTTTAAAGAAGAAAAAAATTAAGAACTAGATCCGTCAAGAATTTGGATCAACATGCAACTACGTCCACAATCAATAAAGAATAATGACCATTAGACTCATTTGAATATGCAAAAGTCACTTTGTACTCTATTTTGTTTATATGCAAATGTCATATTGTACACTTTTGTCGGAAATGAAATAAATGAAATGAAATGAAATGAACGTAATGAAATTAGACACTCCATAAACGCACTTTGACATTATTTAATCATGTGCACTAAAACGCAAGTGATTTGCTTCGTTTTCTTTCTTTTTACTTTGTTTTATTTTGCAGTATTTGCTTTCAAAACTGAAACTGCTATAAGAATAGCCAACAATGCAGTCATGTGGGTATAGGCAAACATTATAATGACATATACAGATGAAGACCTCAATGTGGTTAGGCCTACATACAATTTCCTTTTTCCGCGGTATGTGTGGTGGTCTATTTCTTTGTAATGTTTGCTTTTCTGTTCATTTTACAAAAAGTAAGAATACCATGAAAGTGAAAATGATGCAGGCGATAATGTACTTTCGAGAGTAGCCTGTTTTGCTAAACCGCGATTTGATCACTTGTCGGCCGATTTTAGTGATAATTCGTCCAGATGATCGACATGCTACATCGAGGTCAAAATATCACTGTGTGCAATACGAAACGTGCATAAAGGTGATAATGTTCGTCTTCGGCATCCCATCATTTGAAGGGTCTAGGGCAATTAAACCCCCTTCCCCTCCCCCTAATCCTAATCCTAATCTCTATACTATATATACTGAAAATCCCTAGTATCCCCCTGTCACTGTGAATGCTTTCATGAAGAAAATGACTTTAATGATCATAGCTTCAGGAACAAACTGAAATGAATTTGATATTATTAACTGCACCTAAAGCCATAATGTAGGAGGAAGCCATCCGTGTGTTAACACCGTCACCGTCTAACATTATCTATGGACATGATTGTGTTCACCACAGTATTTCCATGTGTTTTAGTCCGGGGTCTGATTAATCCATCTGTACAAGACAAGATGTATCCCATCCTAATCGGACACTTCATAAAATCTAATTAACTTACTCAATTCATGTAATTACTAAAATCATTGTACAGCATCGCAACAGAATCGAAGCACTGAATATTATGCGAAGCTTTCTAAAAAGAATAAGTACAAAACGTAATTAGTGGTTGGCATCAGGACGGCAAACGTTAAATGGATATGGTATTAGTAAAGCGAGATGAAGTAAATTAAAAACTATATGGAATCCAAGACTATAGAAGCTACATTGTTCGAGAAATGAATTCTGTTATCATTTTTATTATTTGACCATTGTCAGACTGATTATCGCTGAATTTTTCATGCATTATTACATGATGTCCAAGTCACCTGACATTAAAACGTCACATCATCATTAAGAACCAGTTATCATTAAGGTCATATCGTCAGGTTGCACTCCGACTCACGAAGGTTCATCACTGGCCCCTCTCTGCACCAACCACCCCCCCCCCCCACCTCATTCTCATCCCCATTCTCTCTCCCGCTTCTTCCCTGGCATCGCCAGGACAACAGATCCAAGACGGAGAGTTTTTCTTACTCCCACTCATCAAGTGTGTGATTAGTTTCAGTTTAAAGGGATTGTGATAGTTTTGGCCGAGATGGGGGATACAGATTGTAATTTTTTTTTGCGAAATAATAAATAGAAACCACTTATGAAATAGTAAAGAGCATACAATTCCGACAGGAATTCAAAATGTATTTGATGAAAATTGGCTTTGAAAATGGCTGAGATATAAAAAAAAGCAAGGTAAAACAAAGTGTTCCTGATAAAACGTTGGTCCCACCTTTTATTAGGACCTCTTTGTTTATGTTTTGGATAACACAGCCATTTCAAAACCGATTTTTCATCAGATGAACTTGGAATTCCTCTTAGAATTGTACGTTCTTTCACATTTCACACGTGATTTTTAATTATCTCGCAAGAAGTTACAATCTGAATTCTACATCTCAACCAACTATATAATCCCTTTAAAGTCACTCCCCCGCAAAGATCAAAAGAATGCACACACACACACACACACACACACACACAAATGTTCAGATTTCTTGTGCCAAGCAATGCCAAGAAGAAGGATCGATGCACCATATCCCTCCCCTTCCTCTCCCTCCCTTTATTACATATTGTATGATGTGATGATGACGCGACGACATGCCGACATTGCAATGCCCTGGGGAAACATCACTGTAAAAATCAGAAACATACTTCTCAAATTGTTGAAAGATTTTTTTTTTTGAGAGAGAGCTCTCATGTGTAGTCAGCGCATGGATAAAAGAACAGAAAAATACATGTATATGTACATAACAAACTCCGGAGAGTATTTGAGTATTTGACAGTGAAATGAAATGGGATGCGATATGAGAGTTAAATGAAATGTTGAATAGGAATATGAGTTGCATATGAGAAGAAATTGAATAAGTGATTATCGGCGTTTCAGACATCGCGTAACAAATTTTGCGCGAAGATTTCGCCCTCAGGCGTGGCGTATGCTTTGATTTTGTCCTTCACGTTATAACAAGCGGTAACCATATTGCATGAAAACTGCGGTGATATTCTACCTTAGGTGTTCTTCAGAGAAGGTATCGCATAATAACAAGGTTCGATTTTAGCCATCCCAGTACGGATGGCTGCAGAGAAAATACTATACACTTCAGTACGTTGTTTCCTTTGTAATGCCGCTTTATCACATCTCTACGGTGAAACGAGGCGAATATGAACAGATAACAGCACCTACCCGCAGTATCCGACTAATTATTAATGCTGCTGGATTATGTCAGCATTTCCACGAAATGGCACAATGGACCAGGCATGAAAAATAGATGGGTGAAAATACTTTTCATGGTTATTGTGCCCGTGTTAAACAGGCATTTCACCATAACATTGATACCGAACGACACTATCATCAAGGTATAAATCTATTCGATTTTTAAAACATTGCTTGCCAGCTATAACAACTGTGGGTTTTCAAAATCATATTTTGAAAGCCCCCAGTTTTCTTCTTCATATTATGAAGAAAAGATGATTCAGTGGGATATGCAATGAGTCAGGGGTATTGCTATGTCAGTGCATAAATCAACTATTATTAGGCATACTGAAGCCCCCCCCCCCCTCTTCTGACTGAAATATACATTTACATAAAAAGAACACGTAAAGCGTACTGGTCTGTAACTTTGTGAGTTTCCCAGAATCTCGAAGGAAATGTATGCACCAGTTTGATTCTTCAAACTAAAATTGCTGTTTACGCCATTTTCAGGAGGTGGAAATGATAAACTGAGTGTATTGATTGATCGCTAAACAATACACAGTTTGAGGATGCATTCAAGATATGTACGGAAGCGGGAACGGTGGGCGGATTAATGTTGCAGGAAACCATAAATCTCGACGACTTTCTAACTGTGCCATTAATGCGCTGGCAATAAAAACTACAATTCACCGCAGTGGTAAATCCCGAGAGGTCGAGAAGAATAAAGAGGGGAAAGTTCCAGAAATCGAAAGTTATCAATGCCTTTTGAAGAAAAAAAATGCAGTGTAACCCTGTCTATCCCCAGGGATGAGACGTATTGCTCTTTCTGGAGGGGCTATGGGATAGCGATTATTATGACGTCATACAGGGGATAAATACATCACAGTGAAATGCCCGTCTCACCTGCTCCATTTCCGCGTTCATTACCAGCGCTGTACATTATAAGCGAGCTGACTGCTGTAAGCATCTTCAGCCAAAAAACTGCATACGTATGTATTCACAAGCACATTGTGCCTACGGGTGATCTATTCAACGCACCTGCTCCTATAAGATTTGCGTTAATTGTTCCTAGATTGGGCTCGCCTCGGGGTGAATATAGGTCAGGCTTTGGGTGTTACCCGGACGACCTTTTTGAGCAAACTTTCATAGGTAGGCATGGTAAAAAAAAAAAATAATAATAATAACACAGCAGGATTCTTAAACAATAAATTGTTGAATTATGTTCTGATACGTAATTGCGGCAAGGACATGCGCTTCGAGGGAGACTGCCCTTTTCTGTTTTCAGTTCAAAATAGTGTATGGGTTGCGTGATTTTCTACGTGATTTTATGAGAAAAAAAAAGAGAGAAATCGCATGAAGTAAGAATAACTTTTTATCAAATGCAATACCTTCGCAACAAACAAGTTTATTTAAGAAATAAAACTTTAATGAGACTATCCCGACACAGCAACAACTATAAGCGCGAGAGTTATAGTTTTAGTTATTAGAATGTTCACTAAATTGTACATGGCCCATTAAACATGTTGAATGTCATGCTCTCTTTACAATTTCCTGAGATTGAAGTACGCACTGATTCGATTTTTCGAATAACCGCCCAACACCCTCCCCTTCATACGATGTTCACAAATACAAAGAATTTTTAAAAATCCGAAGAAGGGTATAGGATCTTTTCTGTTCTTCACTGCAGAGAGGATACGTGTTAGATATTATCAGAAGCGTGTTAAAATGGAATTTCCCACTTCGACGTGCCTGTCACGTTTCATGCGCAGTCTTATTCAGTCGATCGAGCGCTGAAGGCCCATTGTCTTCCGGGCACGTACGCTGCCAGGTGCCAAATTCGCCCAAGTTCATTTAAGTTGTAACATTCATGATGTTGAATACAGAACTCTTCCTGGCTTTTCCTTGATGTGATTGGGAAGCATGTAAAGTCAATACAACATCGCATTTTATACGCGGCATAGTATACGATGATCAATGTGTTGTACACAAATAGATACGTAAAATATTCTGCAGGGAATATCCTACTCGAGTTGATTGCAAACTTATAATGCATTGTGGTCCGGATTGTGGTCCTTTTGTACGGCAATATTTTCCGATGTTGCCCCACCCCTTAAATCGAAGCAAGGCAACATCAAAAGTTTGTCTGACTTTCTTTGTCTAACATCAAATGTGATACTAAAAACAAGAATGTGTAACTGATTGACAAATTGCCCTACATCGACGTAAAAAAGCACGAAATTGATAAGTGTTTTCGTAGTAGCCATGATGAAAAATCATGGGCGTATAACGTACTCGAGCAGGATTCGAACCTACGACCTCCTGATCTCCGGACAGGCGTCATCTCCACTAGACCACCGACCTTACGCCCGACAGCAAGTGTTGGTTTTAATTCTTATAGCATTCAGCGGGTGCTGCGTAATTATTCAAATTTATGAAATTCTTCCGTCGAGATGTTTTTATTGCAACCGATTGACAAATTGCCCTACATCGACGAAGAATGTGTAATATGAAATATTGTCGGCAGTTTCAGTGTTATGTCGAAAACCAGGCACAAGCTGGGTTAGTGTTAACCCTATAATATCTTTAGGAGGTGGTATTATCAGATGGCGTTGTTGCTCACTGGCGACTTTTTCATGACAATCTCGAACTCTTAAACACTGTTGTCTTGTCGTCTCATGGCGACAGAAAAGTGACTTCTTTGAGAACAGATACCCACGTCCACACTGCAAGACCGAAGTTTCAATAAAGTTTGACGCGCCTAGCAACGAACGCAGGTGGTATACGTAACACGAGTACATCAGTGTTTATGTGCAATTAAAAAACAAACAAACACACACGTCCATCCAATGTCTATCAACTACAGTATCTATTTGAGCATGTTGAAACACAAAGGCAAAGCCACAAGCCGGAATAGGCATATCATGGAAGTGGCTTACTATTAAACCAATCATTCACAGACACGTTAGATATAGATAGGAATACGTGCCATATAATATTTATGAAATCACCACACTTACCTAGAGTGTGAATTGCCGAGACAAATGTCCAGTTATATCTCAGTATAATATCCACCATTGCTTGGGCCTGCAGGGTATCAGATGGGCATACTCGTAGGAAGTATTCGAAGAGCGTCTTGTCGCTAAGGTCCCGACTGGTCGCCGAGTAGGCCACTTGAGGGATGTTGAACAACTGCAAGAGATTCTGGACTTGGATCGCTACGGCGCTAGAGCCTGGTCCTATCACTGCTGCAATGGGTTTGCGTTCGATCGAGGTACGCTTCGCAACGGCACTAAGACCGATTTCTCCGGGATCCAGGGCAAGTCCATCGGGAACCGCGCACTCAAGCCTCGAGTCCCTGGTCGAAGAGGACGTCTCGAGATTGTCGCTGACAAATTGGAGACTCTGTTCCAGGGCTACGGATGGGTACCAGCACGAATCTCGAATCTCACAGCCCAGTTTGACTTCGGGCAGGATAGCTGGGTCCTTATTGATTTTCTCCAGAGTGTGTAGCATGACCTCCACGCGGTGAATGCCGTACTGCTCCCGTATCTCCCCGCAGCGTCGGGCAGTGGCCTGCTCCTTCTTCGGTGGAATGTTGTGTACGGAGAATAAAGCCCCGATGATGAGATCGCCGTCCATTCGTAGGACCTTCCGTTTGACGGTCGACGCCGATAACGCGGTGGGGACGACGAGCGAGACCACGACCACGGCTACGCAGAAGCCAACAACGGAACGACGTATCGCATCGGGCCAGCATGCACACCAAAGCTCCATCATAGCAGTCAACATGAAGAAAGTCTGAAACTCGAAAACTGAGAGTTGACTTCATACAACTAGCTTAGCATGATAAAAACAAACGTTTCAAACGCCTTCCTTTCGGCAGCATTCGTGGGGGGAGAAGATCGAACACATCAAGAAACTAAAACAGCCGCAGGAGGATCATGGCAATGTATCTCTAGTTGATCTCTAGCAATCTGCATGTCATAATGTGCTTCGAAGTTCCTAGCAAATGGTAATCCACGTCGAACTTAAAAAGACGAAGGTGATGATGATCCGCTAGAATCCTTTGAGTAAATTTTGGAGAGACAACAGCTACAAGTGTCAATATCCAACAATATGTTTAATATCCTGATAGGTAAAAACTCCACAGCGGCTACAATCTATCATTATCAACAATGTTGCCTGTAGGGATGTCTTCCAAATATGAATGGAGAGGGGAAAAAATTAATCCACAACTACAACAGTTCGTCACCTTACCACCTTGCTGCCGTACCGACCGACGCCGGTATGTAGTGCAGGTAAAAAACTGTTCGTCGGGCGCTTTGGTTTTTTTTGACAGGATATATCTTTACTGTCGTCTGCTCGCTTTCAGGACGATCCTGATTGGCTGAGAACTTGGGCACTGGACATTATGCACAGCGCAATCGCGTGGGAGCTCACACTTGCCCACAGCTGCGGAGCACTCATTACAATGATATCGCACTGAAGAGGGCGACATGCTAATCTAATGATAGAGTTACCCAGGCAGCTGCGTTACCAGGTAGCAACGCAAGCGCTATATCACAGACGTGATTGAATCAAAAAAGAAAAAATGATAATAAAATCATAATAATAATAATAATAATAATAATAATAATAATAATAATAATAATATTGCTGCTAATAATGATAAAAAATTATGAATAAAATAAAATAAAAAATAACAACGATCTGCGAACCACGAGAATATAAAGGAAGATTTCTTTTTTTGTCTTCAATTGAGCTCTTATATGGTGATACAGCAATTCTTATTTTGGTTGCAAATCTATCACTAGAAGAGAAAAGTTATATATGTGTGTCTCAGTTGACGCTTTTGTACTTTTATCATGATTTTAGTGCATCTTTTATGAGGTGCAGTTATCTAATTCGATATATAAATATTCTTCATCTGGCGTACCATTATAAAGGTTCAAGGGAATGACGCAATAGGCAACGCTTGATTTAACGTGACAATCTTGTGTCCTATCTTACTCTACTCAATTATTCCGCAATAACATTGCGCATGACAACCTGCATACTGCCATCGTAGAAAAGGCGTGTCTTACAGCTATAATTGCAAAAGTTCATGACATTTATGAACAAAATGATGAGAGAGTAGTCTTATGTTTCTCGCCTACGGAGCGTGTGCGGCCACTTTAGTGCCAGAAACTAAAACAAAGACAACATCAATACACTGGAGGTATTCACTAATTGGAGAGAGGGGGCCAGTGGAGGCGGTTCCTTACCCTGCAGTTCAACTAGAAAACGTGGAACTCTCCTCCAGACAGCATTAGTGTGTACACATAACACATTCTGCAGATTTCGGCGCAAGGCCTTGTTTGTATCTGAAACCGACAACAATACTGTGTAACTCTGCTTATTAAAACTGTTTTTCTTTGTTACAACACCAGACAAGGAGAGAATATTAGAAAATGTAAGAGCAAAGAAACAGAATGCTTGAACTGACAAGTTAGGAGGAGAGTGCTGAAGCAAATAATTAACAATGTCGAAACTGTGCGCTGCATTCAAGGACAACTAAGACGGGCATGAACACTATATGACTGCAAGTCTTGAGTATGAAGTACATAGTACAGTGTAATGCTCTTATCTTTCACAAAACTGCTTGCCTGCAGTATATCGCGCCGCCGCCGAACTCATGCAAATCGTGTTCGCGCGCATTAGACTGTAAAAGCCAATTGCCTTCAATTTCGGACCGTAAAAGTTCAACCGTCTGTTTGATTGGACAGAGAGAACGGCAAAGGCATCGCCGCTAATACGCTTTGTCGATTTCTCTTCTGATTCATTGACCTGGATTACGTAGGGAAAGAGTGACTGCTTTTTTTTTCTTTCCTCTTCTGTTATAAAGAATGATTTCTTAACGACCAGAATTGAATAATGTGCTTAGAAATAAGATGGGAATTTGGCCAGACTATCTGCAATTTGCGCAGAATCTAGATCCGTGTCCTACATATGAATGTAGATACATACAGTGTTAAATAATATTTGAGATGTGAGGAAAGAGAAACGGCAAATATCCTTGAAATTGTCATTCCATTTACATATATAACTATATTGAAGAGTTTTATCCCAAAACGAGTTAACTCCATTCTTGTTATGTTGAGATATATGTGATTAAACCTGCTTACAAACAAAGAAAATAATAAAAAATATGGGATATTTTTCAATCATAACTTTTACAATTTTCCTTGAACAAGTGAGGTATTACCGGAAATGTTTTATTTTGTTTCTCTGACGATGGACATACTTTAAAAATGTTTAAAAGTGGCGCTTAGCTCATTTTGCGATAAAACTCGTCACATTATATAATGTATATGGGAGAGAGAGGGGAGATATTCTGGTACATATTGTATTTCGCGAATCACATACTACCACAGTATTGGAATACAACCCATAAGATGAAGAACATCAAATTGGATAATAGAATGCATTTTATTTCATGCATACAATAATGAATGACTCTTTTGTGAAACTGTGTCTCCTCATTCAGTCGGTAAAACGGACACAAATCCTTTTGTGACATGCTTCACCAGCAGACTAAATTAATTTTATGAATCGATTTCATCTACCGAAAAAAAAAAACAGAAAATAGAATCCACAGAAATTTCATAGACATACTGAAGAAAGCAGAAGATGGCGGCGTTGCTTTTGCCATCTTTTCAGAACAGTATGCACTGTAGGTTGGATATATATGATTTGTGAATGGAAATGATGGTCGTGCATTACTGACATACATCAATTGATGCGCGATGCATTTTCCCCCAAGTTTGTGTTCCCTGCTCGCAAATGAGTGCTATTCATTTGAAGAATACAACCTGATAGTGTTTCATATTCCCAATTCTTTACCAGATTCTTTCGTTTCTTCATCCTCCGTCTCTCCCAACCCCCCCCCCCCCCATCACCCTTTCCAATTTGTTCCCTGTCTTTATTGCTGAAATCAACCGCAGTGTGCTGCTAAATTGAAACTGCTGTAGTTTTCATTACACCGCATCCAATAATTATTCGGGAGCGTTTGACTTGATTATCTTAAAACGATGCATAATGCAGCAACCGACAATGTTAGTCAGTAGTAGCATTTTAGCATTGTTTTGACGTTCCCGAAGGTTCGAACGAAACTTTTTATGCATTCTTCGTCTCTTAACTTGAAAACACAAACTTAATTGCAGGAGAAACAATGAAGAGTAGGCCTAGTGTTATTCTCAAGGACAGAAGAACCATTCTGCGTTCATGCCATATTTTCTATTCGTCCCGTTTCTTCTCTCCCTCTCCCCCGCTCGCTCCCTATCCCTTTCTCTTTCCTCTCAATTAATTGCTGTCTTTCTGGGTCAACCAAATAGCTAAGTGCTGCAATCTTAAAGTGCATGTATTGTGAAAAGTTTTTTTACGATTCAACGCGGTACGGAGCACGACTCTCATTGGCATACAAGACAATAACATTTACACAGTTTGAAGGCCTATTCAGCGAAAGTGCTGACAGACACTCTGGGAAAGCAGTTGCATTATTCACAAAAATGGCTGAATCAGAACGCCACGAACAGCGCTCGGCTGAATCACATTAGACTTTTTAAATAGTGATGAGCGAGACGTAACAGAGACAGAAGACGAAGAAGAAGACGGAGAAGATAAAGAAGGACAAGTGGAGTGTACAGAAGAGAAAACAATGAAGAGGCTTGATGCGCTGCATCTCTGTGCTGCTACATCACATGTGTAACACGAATTGTTTTGAGACTTTTTGGTTTCCCTTTCTAGTGAAATGTCACGTAGAAAGACACAGCAGTGTGTTTTGTTTTGTTTTGTTTTTCCACTTACCTATCGCTGATCCAATTAGATGAACAAGGCATCGTATTCAAATTTCCCAATCCAGAGTGCAGTGAATCGATGAAAAGACCAATGCGTTGAATCATTAAGATCTACATGTTTTCATTTTCTGAGTGTTTACTATTGTTGAAGAGACCTAGGAAACAGGAACCGCATACATGTACGCGCCAGTGGTGCAAGAGGAAGAAATACGCGCGCCTTATCCAGTGGTATCTTTTATGACGTCATAAAAGAACGTGCACGATTTGCGGGCCTGTTTGCACCTCCATTATGGCGTCATCTATTGAGATGTATTCAGGTTGCTAGTATGTCCATTATTACGTCATCTACGCGCTAGGTTCCTATTCCGATTACATCAAGATACTGTAAAACGAGGTATGCTCGCGTGCATTTCAATTTCGGGAATTTTCGCGCGAGCCTAGATTCGCGAAATTAAAATGCACGTGAAAGTTCTTGCCTACACTATACGCATTGAATGTTAGAGGCAACTCGCGACAATTTCATGCCGCAAAAAAAGCCGTCGGCTCAAATTCGCGAAGCTTCATGCCGCGAAAATATCGTGTTTTACTAACCCCTCCCTTCTATTATTTAGGTAGATAAAAAAGGAACGGAGATGAACCATTTACGTACCTCGTCCTCAATGATACTGCCCCTTTAACCTATAAAGAGAAAAGTAAAGAGAGTAAGGTCTTGTACCTCTTACGGTAGGTCTTGGGTCCTACAACAGAACATCCCCCCAAACACACACATACATGCGCACATGACTCGGTAACTTGTGATCATCAACATACATACACATACACATGTACCATAAAGAAGAACTACAGCACGGACAACTAGATCATATCAAGTCAGCATCAAAATCAATGTATTTTATTGCCTCAGACAATTTTGCATACCTTCTAGGACAACATCACATCTGAATGTGATTAATAATTATATTCCTATCTTAAAGAGAGAATCTAGCGGATCGAGGAGAGCTCTTCACAACTCTGATACATGTACATTTGTACATGTAAATAGCACATGAATCAAATTGATGTCATTCGATCACACTTATCATGTGTAATGACAGAGTAAAAATGAACAAAGATCATGATTGTCTATGCAGCATTAAATGCAAACGTAATTTGTATATGTAAACACGTAGTGATGACTTCTTCCGTGAATCTTGTCACATGGATTCATATTGAAAAAGATAACATTGGCCACGTTCATTGAAATGAGTTGCAACTGTGAGATAGTCATATTCATATCTTGCGACAACAGCACAATCTTGAACAATCACATATTCTCATCCTTACATCTCTTAATATGAAAACGCAGCTACATGACTAGAAGTGTTCAATGAAAATCACCAGCTGCATTAATTTGACGACTGGTACAATGTACTTCAAAATAAGATGTGGGGGAAAAAATACAATGTACTAAGTAGTTCCTTTTTTGACAATTTTCCTTGTTTTTGTTTGTTTGTTTGTTTGTTTGTTGTTGTTGTTTTTGTTTTGTTGTTGTTGTTGAAAACAGACCTCCAAGAGACAAGCCAGTTCCCAAGTTATCATAATATATACAGTGTATACTTAGTATTGATGGAAAGAGATGAAGTACTGTACTGTCGTAGCAAACAAATTTGAAATCTTTTCCGTTAACACTGATGACTGACATGGTTTGGTGGAGATATATGCGCAAATGGACAGGTATGGTGCAGGAAAACATACAATGTATATGAAAATGCATGGCAGGCATTTAAAGCTTAATGAAGAGGAAACCACCAGGCAACCCCCTTTCTCCCCTTGTCTATACACCTTTCCAGTAAAAGTATCTTGGGTAACATAAAACAAAGTAAACAAATTATTTATCACTGGCAATGAAGGCAAGGAAAATGAAAATCATATCATTGGGACAGTTAATACATTGCTGATTATCTACTTTCATCTAAATCCTTCCAATCAGTTGTCTCACAGCACAGGATACTATTATTTATTAGATACTTTATAGACAAAAGGTGTATTTCTTCTCAAGAGAAAATGAAAGCATGTTAGAGAATACAGAGTGCATGGTGCCTGTTGACAACTAACTTGTAAACAGACCCAGTCAACCTAACATAAGTTACATTATAAGTGACATTGCGTAAGCACACTATTAAACCACTGATTAACTTTAGTATGAGACTTGTGACTGCACACTGCTTTCATTTTATTCCACAGGTCTCTGTCTTGCAGTCAATTTTCACAACATTTGCAGTCAATTCTCTATCTAGATCCACTATGGCACACATGTTCATCAACAACTTCAGGGGATTTAGTATTGATGGAGATGAGGATTGGGCTTCTAACTTTCTGCGAGATACCAAGAAACCACTTATGAAATAATACAGAGCATACCATTCTTCTCATTTATCAGATGAAAATTGGTTTTGGAATGGCTGAGACAACTAAAAACAAAGTAAAACAAAATGATCCTGATAAAAGGTGAGACCCACCTTTTATTAGGATCATTTTGGTTTACTTTGTTTTTAGTTGTCTCTGTTTTGGCTATCTCAGCCATGAAATAATACAGAGCATACCACTCCAAGAGGAATTCAAAATTTATCAGATGAAAATTGGTTTTGGAATAGCTGAGACATCCAAAATCAAAGTAAAACAGAATAATCCTTGTAAAAGGTGGGTCTCATCTTTTATCAGGATTGCTCTGTTTTGGGTATCTCAGCCATTCCAGAACCAATTTTCATCAAATAAATGTTGAATCCCTTGTTGAATTACATGCTCTTCCATACTTCATAAAGGGTTTCTCATTATCTCTGCAAATAATGTTAGAAACCTGAAGTTAGGTCTCAACCAAAACAATATTATGATCCCTTTAATACATTAAAGTTAGCATATCCCTCAGCATGCATGAATTTTCTCCATGTTTTTTCATATCCAGTGCACACTGATGTAAGTAATGCTTTACCATACACATATTCCCATTTAACACAAGTCCTCAACTTGTCTAGGAATTGTGATTCCTTCATTCTTACAGCACTAATTTTGAGAATCAGCCTAATAAACACAGCAGCAGCTTTCATAGCAACTATAGTACTGTAGGACCATTCACAGCCAAAGATTTTCTTGACATTCTCATGATATTATGTACACTTAAAAATGTTGTAAAGAAATATAAACAAACAGGAACACGCATTCATCATTAACAATGCAAAAAAAAAATCTTCAGAAAAGTTTATTTTCATTTTTTTTTTCTTTTTAAAATTTCTTCCATATTCTCCATTAAAGGGGAAAGAAACCGTATCCGGGCAATTATCCCCAGAGGGCAATTACCCCCCGGCTAAATACTGGTTAGTGGTAAGGTTAGAGTTAAGATTAGGGTTAGGGTTAGGTTTAGTGTTAGGAGTTTGGGTTAGGGTTAGGATAAGGTTCAGGATTAGGATTAGGATTAGGGCCAGGGGAAGGGCCCGGGGTAATTGCCCAGGGGGTAATTGCCCTAGACCCAAAGAAACCTCAGGCGAACTTCACATAATTATGAGAACTCATGGCTAGTAACTGATCAGTGGGAATCAGTGGGAATGCTGGGGATGGTTGTTCCAAGCCTTGTGGGATTCATTTACGAGTACATGTACATTATATATTTGTGTGAAAATTATTTGCTTAAGATAAATGGTCTCATATTCAAGTAATGTGCAGTTCAATGTTTCCAGGTTATCATGGCTGTACAGTGACGGGGCGATTGTTAACAGCCTGTTAACCCGGAAACATTAAACTGCACATTACTTGAATATGAGACCATTCTGAAGCAAATAATTTTCACACAACAATAGATACATAATGTATTCTTAAATATGAATCCCACAAGAATTGGAACAATCATCCCCCAGCATTCCCACTGATCAGTTACTAGTCATCCCCTTTAACCCCAAAATCTTTCATCATTTCCTTGTCTCTTTATTGATTGATTCTATGATGACAGACAGGCAAAACACTACATGCATGATGCACCCATACTTAAGTGCAAAGCATTATCAACAACACTCATTTGTCACTCATGTATAATACATATCCTCACACCACTCTTGACTATGATAGTATGTCAATATTGCATTAGAAGCTGAAAGAGAAGATTTTGCCTTGTTATGTTTGCAGTTTCCAATATGCCTTTTGCCCATTAGAAAAAGAAACAAAAACGAACAAATTCCTTTGCATGAGAAAAGATAGCACTGAAGTAATAAAAATGAAGATTTGGTTGGGAGGAAAAGAGTTTTAAACATTCACCATGGTGTTTCTAAGGTGATACAGGTAGCTCTTAACCATTACTTCCTGTGTAAATAGAGTGAACCTTCACCACGGCAGAAGCAAAGGAGTTACATAGGATCCTTTCGATATTGTGGCAGAAATACCTTTTCAACAAATACAATTCAGCAAGACTTTAAACATCAGGATGCTAGTGGTATCAATAGTGCCATGTCATACCATTCTGACTCTTATCCTCAATAGAGTGACAGACATGAAAACACATTATAAGTTGATATTTATGAATCTCCTAAAATGATGGTGGTTCAAAGGCCTTGGAGATCATCTCATCCTGGAAAATCTATTAATCCATAATTCTTCCAGCATAATGTTTAATGCATCCAATTTCCTGTGGAAATATCAGATCCACATAAAGCTGTTAACATTGAGGGACACTATTAAAAGTCTCTCCCTAACTCATCTTATCAGCTGAATTTACTAAATGTAACATCAATCACTGTTAAACGCTCAAACACTGTTTATATGCATATTAGTTATCAGGTCAAATGACCAAGAATACCATAATCATAATTATATGCAACAAAGTCTAGTCAGTTTATACACTTTCTGATATTGCAGCAAAAGCGATGAAAATGAAGTTTAACCTGACTGGCTACGAGATATCTACATGCGAGATGTACTGCCCAACTACTTCCACACAGGGCTCGATTCTACTGAAACAATTTTTATGTCTGGGTGAAATTGGGCCTGACAGTTTGGCTGGAGGAGACTGGTAGATGAGACTATCAAATTTACAGAACTGTATTCCCATGCACTTGACTGGCTGATATGCTGAACTCCACAGGAGGACAGATATCAAACAGTCAATTTTCCACGCTGAAAAAGTGAAAAATAACCGGCAATTTTGACTGCCATTCTCCCATTAGGCACGAGGTGCGGGGGAGGGGCATTATTCTTAAGTCCCCAATCACCTGCTTCCTTTCCTACTGCCCGGTTAGCTGCCTCCTTTCCACGGCATCAATCATCGGGATTTACCCGATACTTTTTTTGCCCGACAGCAACCTGCTCGATCCCCCTCGTCGGGTCCATAAACAGGTCCATAAACAGGAAAACCAGTGCGAATGAAAGTATCCGTATTGAAGTAAAGTAGCCACAACAGGCATTGGAAAACCAATGCGGGTGAAAGTAAACGCAGAAGACAGACAAACAGACAGACGGACAGATGGACAGAGATTGAGGACAGGAGAGAGATATGCCATCACAAGTAGAGAGAGCCTGTGTCTTTCATAAATGAGGCCAATTTCTTGTGTTCCGCGGCAAGCTGTTGGGACACGTCCTGTGAACAGAAGTGGGGGAAAAAAAAAAGGAAATAAGAAAACTGATACATGACAAATGACCAAGCTCACGTTTCACAGAAATGCCACCGGGCAGCTCAGCTTGCAGCATTTCTCACTTGTTTGTTAAACTTTTGATGAATATATTTATTCACAAAAAAAACCCACCTCAGAATATTGCTGACCATGAAACATTGATACCCAAGTCTACAGTGTTCCTATGAGGACTGGAGTGTGGTAGTGGAAACACTTGGGGCAGAGAGACAGAGAGACATTGGGGAGAAAAAAATAAGAGGAAAAGACGACCCCAAATCAATCTGCCTTGGGCAGTCTTATTGGCAGCTCTATGAAAACATTTCTAAAAACCACAATGAGAACAAACTCTGTAAAGAGCATACCCTCAATAGAGGACAACCACATAAAAATCCTACCGACCTCACACGAGCTAGTACATGTATTACGATACATTGAGAACAGGAAGGTGTTAACTCCATGGACATTGCACAGAATTTGTGTCCTTTTGGTTCTAAGGTACGGTGTAATGACAATTACTTGAATGAACATTGCAGAGGTTGCTATGAGCAGACCTTCTATTGCCTAAAGGTGACAACCATCTCACCTCTCCTTGATCATGATTGCTTCGGAAAGAAAACTTTGTAGGCTGTTTTCTCGAAACGCTGATTTCCTAGACCACTCGACATGATCTCATAAAATCATGCAACCGAGCACTTTTATGAGTAGTGTCAAATAAAAAAGTACAGCAGAAGAGTAAGTGCATAATGTCATGTCATTTTCAGAAAATCGACCTCCTTCGACTTTTCAATTCTTTTCTGGTACATGTAGCAGGTCACAAATAATCAATGAGCTCACCTGTATGTAGGGCTGGATGATTGAGCAGGCGAGGATGGGTGTGAAGGCAGCTATGAGCTGTGTCAGCGGGTCTCTGTCCGATACGTAGGCCACGTAGAGCACGGCGGGCACATGCTTCACTTCACAGTGCGTCAGAACTGAAGGAGGAGGCAAAGCAAAGAAAAGGAAATTTTGACATTTCATATTCCTTTCTGGTTTTTTTTTTCTGTCTAAAGCAACATGATAGAGTAGAGAGCATGAAACAATTCTGCATGACCCTACTCAGTCGCACCTGGAGGACATGGCATTTCATCTGAGGAGTCTGTCAAAAAACAAGCAAACAAACAAACAAACACTAAGCAAAAAACAACAACAACAACAACAAAAACGTCAAAGTATCACTGTCTTGAAATTTAGTTCATTTTATATGGTTGCTTGGGTAGCAAACCAACAGCTTTTTTAAATTCCTTCTGAAGGACTGTTCATATGAGACATAGAAAAAAATCAAGTTTTTTTTTCCCTGCACAAAACAAGGAGTGAGGAAAAAAAACTTACAGAAAGAAAAAGAATGACATTATACATATGTACACTCCCACTCCCCATACTATTAGGATGTTGAACATAAAAACACACAAACAGTGAGCGATTACTTGTCACAAGAAACTCTCATTAATTTGTAAATTTACGAGTTGAATAGTCAGAAAATATTTCTGTCGACCTTTCAATTCTTCACACAATTCTGACAGGTGTTTGAATTCTACGTAACAAATGGACGCAGCCCCTCCCCCCCCCCCCCAACCTTTTTGGGTTTTTAAAAGGACAAATAAGCCAGTTCGTAATTAGCTCATGGGCACGTTGGTACAAATGACCTTTCTTTTTTCTCAATTGGTTAGGCACTTTAATCGTTTTCAAAGAGACATTATTCGTACCTGGAAGCTTAATACCAGACGTAACAATTCATGGAATTCGTGTTCAAATAATAAATGAACTTGCATAGATCAGGTGACCAGAATGGTCCGTCAATCAGCCATCGAATCGGGGAAGCATCCATTTCATTGTTTTGCTTTGAATGCATTAAAAAACTGTTTTATTCATATTGCCAAATACCATGTTTACTGTCAGGTGGATGTACTGGCAGCAACATTTACAAGGATGACATGAATAATCATTATATGACAGATGCTTATCTCAGTGAATTTAAAAACCAACATGCCTCTTGGTACAAATGACCTTTTACTGCTCATGCGCAAAGTGGAACTACGAACTGGCTTATTGAAAGAAATCACAACACCACAGATTTTCCAGAAGGTTCTGTCATTAGATTATTTCCATATAAGTGGGGTGGTACCATTGACTCTTGTTCCTTGGCCCAAGGGAATGATCTGTGGCCCCTGCATCATATGTGTATAATTAAAGCATTGTTTCTGTTTATCTTCACAGTGCAGTTAGCAGAGAATTCTACCTGACATCAGTGCAAAGAATTCACATGAACTTGCAATGTATGATGACAACACTCTATATTAAACAGAATGAAATTCTTGTTCTATGATTTCATCTAAGAATGTTCCCATGGGAGGAATGCTTCTTGTCTTGTGAAGAATTTGATTCAAGTACCATTACAATTGAAATGTGTTTATCCTGGCGCATACTTGAGGCACAATGCAGACGATGCGATTTTCACTCTTGTAACTGCATGGTTGCAGAATACATATTGTATGTCCAAGTACGTATATGAAATGTTGTATAGGAGTGCTTGTTGTTCTTAATGTTAGTGTAGATAACATACTGCACAGAACATGCACTGGTATGAAAGATCTTATCTTCAGTTATTATTAAGGTAACACCCCCCCCCCCCCCCCTTTCTCTCTTTGTCGTTCTCTTTTTGTGGTTTTCTTTTTCTCTCTGCCTCTGTCTATGCAACCAGTATGATGATTGATTGATATACATCATGTCTACCAAAGTACATTGTACAAATTTTGTTGTAAATTCAAATCTTGGCCTAGATAAGTTCAAGTCTTAAGCATTGGCACACACACACAGAAAAAAAAAATCCTTACAAGGAGCAAAAGGTAAGGTAAAGTCAGAAAAAAATGAAATAAAAGCAAAATTAATTTCATCAAACTATTTTTTCCTTTTTCCTTTATAAAACCTATACTGTGATATTTGGAACTCGATTGTCAATCAAAAAAGATTACATCAGAATCGAAGCAATATTGTGTCAATCCAATGTATTACCTTCCTTTCATCAATTCATGAGGTATTGCAACACTAGTATGTAAGGTGGGCTGTCTGTCTTATCACAGGGCATTTTGGTATTTTTATTGCTGCTCATTTGTTGCAGTTGTTGTTGTTTTGGTTTTGTTTTTTTTTTTGGGGGGGGGGGGGGGGAGGGGACTAAATGAATGCTTGTGAAACACATTGGCAGGTGGTAGATTAAAGTGCCTGTTTATGAGCACATGAAGGGTAAGGATTAAAGAAGGGTTGGGGAAGGGGGAGGGTTATGGCCAGGTTGATTGCTAAGGAGAGCCCACTGTGTTTGGTATAAAGTGGCAAAAAGATCACCACCCCACCTGCCTGCTACATCACCTTTCACCATCGATATCAAACTGACATGACATGTATCTCGATGGCGAGAGAGCTTCCACTCCATCTCTTGCTTAATTTAAACATACCAATAACATCTCAGCAGGAAATATTGAACTGCCGCTCACATTCTACAGTCATCAAAATGGTACTTGCACTTTATAATGACTTGGTTTTCTACTACCTGCAATATGAATTAAATTGACTGATAAAAACTGGTGGGGGGGGGGGGGGGCTTCTGTACCACCCCCCCCCCCCCCCCCCCCCGAAAGATCGGCTGTCGGATTGTGGCGAAAATTGGCATGCACATTGCCTATCATATAATCTTCAAGAATGAATCATTAATTTTTTTTCAACAATATGATCGTTGGTTTTTTTTTTTCTAAATTATGCAGATTATGCTAATCTACAGTATGCATTTTTTTTTTGGTGCATCAGATTTTAAGCTCTAAATCCATACACAAAGCTTCAAACGGGCTAATTTGTTTTTTCTCAAAAGATTTCTTTTGCAGTATCATTAATGCATTTGCACAAAAAAAAATACAGTATCAAAATGAATCTCTTACGTTTTTCATTGTTTTTTTTATTTCTCATGTATTTCTTGGTTTTTAATTTGTTATGCATTTCTTTGTTTTGTTTTTCATTGTTTCTCTTCACCTAGAGAAGTGTATGATAACAAAACAAAAAAAGAATGCTATCTATAACTGAGAGGAAACCATTGATCTCACACTTCTTGCAAAACCCATAAGCCTACATTGTACACACAGAAGTCATTGGAATCTACAGTTTTTGATGACATTGGTCACATACATGTGCCATATCTCAGAAAGCATAGCATCTATTTTTGCAAATAAGGTCCTCACAATGTTGGTAAGATGTGACAGAAAAAAAGTAATGAAATTTAAGCTCAATAGACTCCCACATTAAGAAAAAAAAATTATCGTGAAAAAGGCTACCTTTCATGGCACAGAATAGATGCCTTGAATACCCACACTTCGAACCCTCAAGTGTGAGCAACCTCTGGCGGATGTGTAAGCACACGCTTCTTTACACTCTTTTCTTTTCCAATGTACTATCTCTTTCTCATCCCCTCTTCATCGATGTTGTTATCCTCCCAAAGCAAAATGTATTCAGAGTCAGCACCGAGTACAAAGATTGTATGATGGATCTGACGGCTGAAACAGACACCATCCATTTTCCGCAATTCCCCCAGCAGCCCCCTGGGGACGGTAAGTGGCTGTCGGCAACAAGGAGTCAAACGCTCCCTAAGGCTATCCCTTGAGCTGCTCAGGTGGGCCACAACTTCACCTCTTGGCTTGGTGCATTCACATCGTGCAAACTTTCTCAAATTATCTTTTTGTTGCTTTTTGTTTTGCTCCATTCTCCTTTGTCGACTTATAAAGTTTCCAGCCTCTCTTCCTGCTTCAATTCAAGCTCCTTGCACACAAACACACAGACAAACAGACAGACACAAACACACTATTCAACTTTATAATTTTGATAAAAATGCAAAATATCTAAATTTGAATCATGGCAGAAGACTAAGTAAACACATTATGAATTTTCATCTAAAATTCACAGGAACAGGAGTATCAAATGCCTTGAATTTTCAACAAAATCACAAAAATACCACAAAGCACCTAAAGATGAAATAAGATCTTCCCATTTGCACAATGCCATTGACTAAGACAAAGTGTGCATAATATTCAGTACACTGATGAAATTACAGAATGGTAAGAACATATTTTGACACTGGCTAGTGAAACGTAAGTCACATTTTTAATAGTATGTAAGTTTTTTTCTGAGCTAGAAACCTATCAAAGTTTAAAAAAGAAGCCAGTTTCCTTTACATTGTATGTACAACATTGCCCGGAAAAATAAAGGAAAGTCTGTCATCATCCTTTCAGAGGAAGATATTGTACCTTTAAGAAGTGGGTGGCTCAACAGATTCCATTCAAACTTTAATCTGCTAATTAATGTCATATCATGCTATAAAACTGACCCTGTGAAGAGGTTCAACTCAGTCTTAACATTTTTTTTTTTCTCTCTGAAATAAACTCTGGTTTGAGAACCAACCACTTTGCCACAGTCAATTGTAAATTGTTGATTTAATAAAGATATTCATACTGTTATTCATACACCTACATGTATTCATTCATTCATTCATTCATTCATTCATTCATGTCTATGTATTGTTTTCTTGATGGTTTGTTTGTAGGAGGAACATTGTCCGTTAAATAATTGCTTTTTATCATATCGTCATCGACAAGTAATGTAAAAACATTTACATTCCTAACACATAGTCACATGAAGCTGGATTCCTGGTCATCAGTATCCAAAATGGCACAAGATCATTATAAAATTATAAAAATATCATGGAAAATTGAAGGGCTGAAGCTGTGATAATCTTGGAGTGATAATCTGATAGAAAACTCTATCTTCGTGATTAAAATGTAACATCCAATGAGCAATCTTTTTTTCCCATGTTTATAACATGCTTCAGTGCCCACAATCAAATTGTGTTTGACACTTACACTAAGGGGATGGCTAGTAACTGATCAGTGGGAATCAGTGGGAATGCTGGGGGATGATTGTTCCAATTCTTGTGGGATTCATCTAAGAGAACATTATTGTTGTGTGAAAACTATTTGCTTCAGAACGGTCTCATATTCAAGTAATGTGCAGTTTAATGCCCTGTCACTGTACAGGCATGCTAATCTGGAAACATTGAACTGCACATTACTTGAATATGAGGCCATTCTGAAGCAAATAATTTTCACACAATGTACTCTTAAATGAATCCCACAAGGATTGGATCAATATCCCCCAGCATTCCCACTGATCAGTTACTAGCCATCCCCTTTAAGCTTTTCCGGATTGCATTTCTCGAGTTGTTTAGTTTATTATCTCTAACATAAGTTGAGAGGAAGGTCTTGTAACTGCGCGAACCCATTGTGCAGATTGACCCAAGGAGCAGAGATTGTGAAGTTGGTATGGGCAGGCCTGAGCTGTTAACACGTTTCTAATGACTTAATGCGTTTATAATCTCCACAGAATGCATTTCAGGCTCAAATACATAATTTACAATCACACATTTTTTCTACGTTCCAGAAACATGTTTAGTAACTAACCCCAATGATAAAAACAGCTTTGCGATTATCAACTGTCCACATTTCCCTGAAAGTACTTTGGAAACCTTGCGCCAGCAGTGAGTGAATAAAGGCACACAATGTCTGGTGTAAACTCCCTCCTCATGAAATGAAACAGGTGGCAGCACTGCTAAAATAGCCAAAAATCCCTATGAGAGGGGAATTTGTACTCATGATGGATGGGGCTCAAAGAGACAGAGACAGACAAACAGACAGACAGACAGAGACAAAAACAGACGCTGAGTAGGTCGTGTGCTGAATGTGGGGGTGGGGGCAGGGTTAATGATGGCATATATGAAATGTTAGTACGTTGTAATTGCTGAAGACACTTTAACTCCCTATGTGCCACGTTCGCACGTACGACTCAGTCAACAGCGTGCCAACTTCGCAGATTCTGCTTTATCCCACAAACCCGCCCAAACCGATCAACAAATTGCCAAATGCCGCAGTACGTGTACAATGAAAGCTTTTCTCACACTTCCGTTCGTCTCACATTTAGCTTGCATTTTATGTGATGATTGACCATCAAGCAGGGTTCCCCATCAAAGATTTGTGTGTAAATTTTAAGTTTCTGTCACTGTTTTGTCTGCAGAAGTCATGCCTTTACAGTAATGTAGCTACTGGTCATTTCAAAGGAACACAATCATCGATCGATATTTACAGATCAGCAGTTGCGATCTTAACACATTTGATTTATAGAGGGAGACAAAGTGAAGAAACTCACACCTGAATCATCGATTTGTCATTCGATTTTCATCATAAGCAAAGCTTTGCATTTTGCTCACTACAGGTCCAGCTTTAACAGAACTCTATAGAAGTTACATAGATTAGGAAAAACAGAATGTTTTCTCAAAGCATGACTACAGTGGTATCTCAGAATAATGTGGCACACAGGGGGTTTCCACCATGGTGCATAACGAGTTAAATATCTGCACTCTTTCTCAGCTGGCGCATACATGTACCAATGTTCTCCCTGTAATAGTTGATTGTGGATGACCACCTGCCTTTCCTCACTTCAATGTACTCTAAAAGCTACAAATGTCTGCTGCATGAAATTTTCGTGAATTGGAGCCGACAGCATTTTTCACAGCATGAAATTTTCGCGAATTGCCACTGGTATTCGATACACATGTAGTGTAGACAAGAATTTTTACATGCATCATAATTTCACGAATCTACTTGGCTCTCAGAATTTTGCAAAAATAAAGTGCACGTGAACGCTTCTAGTTTGACAGTAACACTTATGCTAACAGCACTTATACATACCCAAGTACTTGTGTATTTGATTGTGAGAGTGAGATAGACAGATAGAGGTAAAGGAGACATGATATAAATACATAGTAGGCCTACATTATAACACTGAAAACTATCAAAAAGCAAATTGCAATGCAATTTAAAATGATTATTGCACACCATCAAAGAACATGCTTGTTGATAAATATTCACCCTATGAAACTTTCTCATATTAAACTATGTACACTGTAGAAAAAGGTAAATTCATTTTGGCCTACTGTTTGCAGGTTTTGAGCTGCCTGGGCAGTCAAAATGATGAAATCAGTGATATTCCTGGCAAAGTGAAATTTACAGGTGTCAGCCACAACCCCTCCCCCCCCCCCCCCCCCCCCCAAGGAAAAAATAAATAAATGTGTGTTACTCTGGACTATGTGGGCCATATGGAAGTCAATCACAAGTTAACTTTTACTATCAGAGAATAAACTGTGAGAACTCTGTTTGCAATCATATCATACATAGCTACATGTATTTGCATGAATCAGCACTTTGCTTATAAATGCCTTTTTTTATTATGTTTATACTGTAGGTGTGCCATGGTATGTGACATTTATGATCTCAATAGGTCTTATACCGATGGATGAACTCGCCATGAGGCAAACACTAATGAGTGACCTGACAAGTTTGAGCAGATGCATGACCTGTTACCAGGGGCAACATCAGCAATCACTCTGACTGCCATTTCAGAACATCAAAACCATTGCACATTTCTTCTGTGTGTGTGTGTGTGTGTGTGTGTGTTTTGTATGTCATTTGCTTGCTTGTAATACTATATTAAAAACCGTATACGCAACATGATGTGGAGAAATATGCAAAAGCTATCGACCCCTTTATGTCCTCTCCCTGTGGTGAAACTGGCTCTTTTGAAGGGAATGAAAGAAATATAACTTGAAGAAAAGAAGAAAGAGACAAGATATCAGACAAGAATTTTGCACACTTACAAGAACAGGAAACAAATGTCTGTTTGTTGCAAACTGGCTAGATGATTGCAAAAGAAGAAGAAGAAGAAGGAAATAAATATGACATTCAGGTGGAGCAGAATTAAGAGTTCCAGAGTGAGGACTAGGCATGTATTCTAAAAATCAGTCATTATCTCTGTGGAAAATTAGAAAACATATTTAGAGATGAAAAGCAGTCAGCTCTTTAGCAATGATCTTGATTTCACTCTTCCTTCCTGCTGCCCACCCCCCCCCCCCCAGACTCCACTGCCAACTATCCCATTAAATTTGACTAATAACATTCTTCTTCAGTTTTCTTGACTAATGCAATAATCATAATTCATTAAATAACAAATGTTTTGAATAACAGTGACCTTTATATATGACTCACTGCATGTTCCTGATGACTAAAGGGACTGTACAGTACTGGTTGAGGTGGGGATTCAGGTTTTTAACATTCCTAACCGAGATCCAAATGAGAAACCTCTTATGAAATATGAAAGAGCATGTAATTTTAAGAAGGATTCAACATTTAGTTGATGAAAATTGGTTTTCAAATAGCTGAGATATCCAAAAAAGTGATAATAATAAAAGGCGACAGGCCACGCCTTTATTAGGATCTCTTTTGTTTCACCTTGTTTTTGGATATCTCAGCCATTTCAAATCCGATTTTCATCAAATAAACTTTTGATACCCCTTAGAATTGCATGCTCTTTGACATCTCATAGAGTGGTTTCTGAATATCTCGCAAAACGTCAATAGCTAAATCCTCACCTCGACCAGAATTGTACACACCCTTTAAGTTCAATCTCTTTGTCATGTTTTTTTTTTTTTATTATGAAAGAGAACATTAATCTCTGAAGTATATCAATTGATGCCTTTCATGTGTTTACTCCATACAAATCTGTACAGTCTACATTTCACTGATATTGTTGCAACAGCAAACCACAATGTTAATTGAACTGAATTGAAAATAGCTTGGATGAAAGAAAGGTATAAAGAATCCAGTTTTAGGTAAAATAGTCATGAAATTCAGATGTGGTCAAGCAGAGGAAATAATAACAAATGCATGATACCCAAACTTTCTACTAATATGAATTAATGTAAATTACTTCTTTTTTTCAAGTCAATCTCTTTTAATTTTTGGATGAGTATTTGAATCTCACCTTCCTTTTAAATAGTCAAATTACTGTGAATTTCTGTGTTTAAAAGAACAAATGAATTTTTATTCTTTTAAAAAAGCACATTGCTTTGAATTTTTGAATGAGTATCATTCATTTTCACTTCCACAGCCAAATCAGTATGCATTTGCATTTTCAAATGAATGTAGATCTTGACCTTTTTTTTTCAAACCAAATCACCACGTTTATCGCTGGTTTTCTGGGCAGCAATTTCTGCAACTTTGTCTGGCTAACTAAGGGGACGAGTCCAGGCCCTCCTGTTTACTTGTTTGTTTGTTTTGTTACCTCCCCCAAGGAAGGAGGAGGTTAAGTGATCATTAGCATTGGTTTGTCTGTTTGCAAAATAACTCAAAAAGTTGTAGAACGGATTTGAATGAAACTTGCAGGAAAAGTTGATAATGACACAAGGAAGAGATGGTTCAATTTTGGTAGCGGTCTGGGAATTTGAAGCATTTTTGAAGGATTTTTTATCTTTTTGAAGATAGGGTCAATGAACCTGGAAGTTCAAGCTGCACGTATTTGAGGTTTGCATACACGCTCTAAAGCGTGTGCTCTGCTTAGGCGAGGTGCCACCGCGTAGTTGGAAACTGATGACGTAAAGAGAAGAAGTCCATACTAGTACATGTACAATGTACAATTGTATTAGATTGGGAATTGGGCAATTTTCAGCATGCGTGTATGTGGGTGGAAATGAGCTGCTTGCCGGAGGTCTGCGCTCTACGAGTGCTTTTCTAGTTTCGTTTTTGTTTCCTGTTTTTTTTTTTTGCCATTTTGTTGTTGCTGGTTTGTTTGTTTGTTTGCTTGTTTGTTTGTTTTGGGATGGGGGGGGGGAGGGCATTTCCAATGCTTTATTTTTAATCTCATATCACTACAGTATTACACTTGCTACACCTTTGCTACTTTTTTGTACACCAAATATTCAACAGGAAATGCTTGCCCCATATCACAAATATATAAAAAAAGATGTATATGTACATAGCATCTCGCACAGCAAAAAGTAAAAATCTAAATTCCAAAAATCACACTTCCAGCGAGTTGTAATTGATCCACAGTGCAGTTTTATGACACACAAGTGTAAAATGATAGCAATTGATTTGAGTTGTGTACATGTATTGCATTCTTCTGAGCCTCACTAATACTAGTGATATGAAAAAATCTGTGAAAACTTTGAATTTATAGCTAAAAATGATTTTGCATAAATGAATGCTTCTTGGCCTCTGTGAAGGGTTCATTTTTAAAGAGGTCAGATATTCATAAAAACAAAACATTACCCAGGGGAAATATAAAGTGAAAAAGAATACTTCCTGATAATCTTGTTTTTAAGACTGAAAATGATAGCTTGTTTCAATTGCATAATATTGCATTGCCTCACAAACAAATTCCAATTAAAATTTGACATCTTTGTTTTATTCAAAGTGCATTTTTTTGGTGATAGTGTATTTATAGTATTCTGAGAATACATATGTACGGTGCACAAGTGCATACTGTAGCTTCAAGGCATTGTTTACCATTTGCAGATGAAACAAAAACCCAGCTTTAGTTGCTTCAAAATGTAAAGTTAGGAATAAAAACAACTGTTAAAATGATAATCAGGTATAATCAATGTCAAGAATTGTTGAAGTTAAACAAAATGTGAACAATAGTTATAATAACATCGTTTCTAGAATATACCATAGAGGTTACGGTTTTTTGAGAAAAACAGTGATATCTCCTTATATCTTAGGCTTTATTACGATTTTTTTTTTTTTATATGCAGGATGTTTTGTGACACCACTGACCTACATATATGCATCAAATGTGGTAACTCAAAAATTTATCAAAATCACTGCTCCTAATGGTAAACAATACCTTTAATAATCATTTGAACTCGTATTTCAAACATTCACAATCTAAGGGGAAAAAAAGAAAACGTTCCTGTGTCATATAATATATATATATATTTTTTGTAAACACTGAAATATTATAAAAACAACACCATATTTTTGTATATTTGATTTCCTTGAAGGTGCTGATGGCATTCACTATTAAGTTCACCTGCTGTACATGTGTAGGTTGAAGTCACATGGAAACACTGACGTCTGTTTTACTTTAAATGTAAAATAAAAATCATTGAATGAAATGAATGTTCTACACAGGATGTTATCAGCATATCAGTGCTTAACCCTAAATAGGGCGGGCTATTCCGGTAGATGATAGAGCTGGGGGGAGGGGGGGGGGGGGGGGTGTCGATAGCGTGATCGCAACGAAAATTACATGTAGCACACACATTGCCTGTGATGTAATTTAAGAAAACTGTAAAGTTGATTTTTCAAAAAAATTATCATTCATGCTAAATTATGCTAATTTATGCATAATGATGCATGAATATCAGACTATTTGTGACCGTGCACCACAAAACAAACAAAAAGTCACACCCCTTGATTTTACGTGAGGACTGAAAACAGGTGAAATGGGTCAACTATGTCAATCTTGAGTTTTTCATTTTTTCTGAAAGAGCTATCTTTCTTCTACATTATTCTTTAGTTTGGGATCATAACACGAATGGGAAAGTGTGTTCTCAGCAGTTTTTATACAACCCTTTTTGGGGGAGAATATGGAATGATCAGGTATGTATTAGAGGCCCCTTTTCATTTCTTGAAATCCTTTGTACATTCTTCACTTTTCGAGTCTAATAACTTTTGAAAGGATAATGCTACTGCTTTGTTAGTTGGCATTAATCATGGACAGAATGTTTTGATAGAACATGCTCAATTTCAGCTTAATCTGATAATCCCTTCATTGTTGTTGCTCCAGTGGTTGACATCCTGTGTTTTGTCCCTTTCATCACACAGCTAGCACTGCTTGGTGAAAGATTAAGCGCTTGAATAGACCTTGTACTTCAGAGCCTCTTTTCTCAGTTCACACTTTTCCAGAGTGTGTGCTTTCTTTCCAGTATTTGTAGGTAGGTTAGGGGAGTCCATTTGAATTGAGTTATACATCATTTTAAAGCTTAGAGTCTGCTCTTTCAGAATCTGCCTTCAACTAAAAATCCATGTCTGGCGACGTTGGTTTTGAGATGCAGTGTCACATTTGGTATAAATCACTAAATAAATCTCAACAGGCAAATTTTTTGTGTAAGTATTCTTTCTTGTGTCCTTAGCAAATGTAGATGAAAAAAGACTTTGCCATTGTTTTTTTTTAATTTCTTATGCATTTCTTTGTTTTTTTGACTTTTTGTTTTTTATTGTTTTTGCAATGAAATTTGTCCGCCCCATTGTTCCGAACATGAAAATGTGTTTTTCATTGATTTTAATCTTTAAAACCCCAAAATAATCATGTTTTTACAAAATTTGACTGTAAGCACAGTTTGCATTGAAATTGTACAAGAATTCATGTTTTTGAGCAATTTTGGGTCTGACATGCATGTACATATTTATGCGTAACTTTGGAACCGCATGCCCGGGCATCGCAAATTTTGTGTCAAATGATGCGGGAGACCCAAAAGAAAAAGTCATGAAACATCGCGACTACGATTCATCACGCCGAATGTCGAGGGGGGCCTCTGAGGTCCCCCCGGCCTAGTTAGGTTTAAGCTTTAGAACATTCTTTGATATCGAGTCCATATATCTGTACTTCATATTATACTCAAACTCATTACATACATTGTACTTGTGACAATATGATGGACAATTTCAGTGACTGAAGCAAGATGACCAGCTGAACTTGTGTGAATATATACAACTGTACAAAGTAGTTTATATGTGACCCTGTACCTCAAAACAAACAAAAAGTCGTGGGACATGAATTTTTAGTTAAGACCATATTCTGAAAGAGCAGATTTTAAGCTTTAAAATGATGTATAACTCAAATCAAATGGACTCTCCTAACCTATCTAAATATTGGAAAGAAAGCACAAACTCAGGAAAAGTGTGAACTGAGAAAAGAGGCTCTGAAGTACAGTGTCTATTCAAGCGCTTAATCTTTACCAAACCGTGCTGGATGTGCGATGAATGGGACAAATAACAGGAAGTAAACCACCAGAGTAACAACAATGAAGAGATTATCAAATTAAACTGAAATTAAGCATGCCTCATTAACACATTCTGTCCATAATCAATGCCGACTTTCAAAGCAGTAGCACTTCCTGTTCAAAAGTTATTAGAGTTGAAAACAGAAGAGTGTGGACAAGGTTTTTCAGAAATGAAAAAGGGATTCTAAAGACACACCTAATCACACTATTCTACCAAAAATGTTCGAGATAAACTGCTAAAAAAACACAGTTTCCTGCCCGTTTTATGATACCAAATTTTAGCATAATGTATAATAAAGAAGACCCGCTCTATCAGAAAATATGAAAAAGTCAAGTTCGGCTAGGTTGACCCATTTCACTTATTTTCAGTCCTCACGCAAAATCAGTGTGTGCGACTTTATGTTCGTTTTGAGGTGCACGGTCACATACATGTATATGCCCTGCACTGAGATAATCTAGTTGAAAACACAGATTCTGATGGGTGATAGCATTTGTTTTTTGTAATAGTAGGGGCAAAACAAGCAAACAAACAAAACACACACACACACACAGTGCTATTGCTGCCCCTGAGGAATCTAGTGGCTTGAAATAGTGCATGATATTGTCGGCTGAGAATGAGAAGGGTGTTCAAGTTGCCTCAAACGCTATGGCTTTACTGGTCCACTCGACCTGCCAACTGCTGTCTAATGGCATACTGTAAAAGTGGAAATTTTCGCGGTGTTGAAATTTTCGCGCATTTCGTGCAACCAAAAACTAGCGCGAAAATTAAAGCACGCGAATATTTTTGCTTGCCATATGTTCCTGTGCGTGATGTCTTTATTCTGCGGAATTAAAAACACGCGAAACTCTTCTTACCCGGCCAAGCGCGAAAAATTACTCGCGCGAAAATATCCACTTTTACAGTAATCTTGCCAACCCAGCTATGTACGTTTAGCAGGCTTCTCAGCACAAAGGCCTAGGCCATTCATATACACGGAGGGCAGGTGGAGGGTGCAAAGATATCAGAAGCATTACTCCAAAAGAATTTAGCTTTTAGAATAGTCATGTTTAGAATAGTCATGTTTCTTGCCTCAAAACTCTTATAAAACTTTGAAGCTACAAAACGATAAAGAAGAGCACTGACACTCTTGGTGCTCATTTTGTGTGTACACTGTTTGTCAACTGATGACTTTCTGATTTTGATAAAGATCAAGGCTCTGTTTAAGACATTTGAAGGTTTGAAAGTGAGATATACTGCCATTATAATTCGTGGTATCGTCAATGCACGGAAAACTTTTGCGCACGCTACAAAGCCCTGTCACAGATGCACTACGGGATTCCTTGATGCCATTGTCGCTTCTGGCTGTCTTGTGCGTGTCTTAGTTCCCATGTGATTCAATGCAATTTTTGTCTGCTTTTCTTTCATTGCTGCTTTTTTCTTTGTTTAGAATTCAACTAAAGAAGAGTTTCAAATTTAAAAGAAATTTAATGATTTGCAGTCAACAGAGTCATGGTTCAGTACTGCAAGGCTTCAAAGTGCTGGTCACATGATGGAAAGCAAAGAAATCTTCAACAAAAAATACCCCTGGATAAAGACTGAACATGACCTGATGAGTGCATATGTGACCCTGCATCACAAAACCAACAAAAGGTTGCGAGACATGACTTTTAGTTAAGGGCAGATTCTTAAAGAGCAGACTCTATAAAGCTTTAAAATGGTATATAACTCAATTCAAATGGACTCTCCTAACCTATCAAAATAATGACAATAAAGCACACACTCTAGAAAGTGTGAACTGAGAAAAGAGGCAGTGAAGTACAGGGCTTATTCAAGCGCTTAAATAAATTGCAATCTTTACCTCACTGCTAGCTGTGGTATGAATGGGACAAAAAAAAAACAGGATGTAAACCACTGGAGCAACATCAATGAAGGCATTATCAGATTAAGCTGAAATTGAGCATGCTGTATTAACACACTCTGTTCATGATTAATGCCAACTGTCAAAGCAGTTAGCATTATCCTTTCAAAAGTTATTAGAGTTGAAAGTAAAGAGTTCGCAAAGGATATGAAATGAGACCTCTAGAAGACATAAGTGTACCTCATCACACTACTCTAAAAAAAAAAAAAAGGTTGTAGAAAAACTGCTAAAAACACACTTTCCCATTCATTCTCCCCCTCGACATTTCGCGCGATTACTCTGCAACACGCAATGCTCTCGCCGCGATGCTCAATGACTTTTTTCTTTCGAGTTTCCCCCACACAGCCCATTTTGACACCAAATTTGTGACGCCCAGGGGTACGGTTCTGAAGTTACATAACTTTTTGTACATGCACGTGAGACCGAAAATGGCTCAAAAATGTGATTTTGTGTACAAAGTCAATGCAAATTGAGTTTTTTCACATGGTTTATATTATGCTTATTTTTACTCTCAATGGCTAAAATTAATTTGTTTTAGGAGTATTATGCTTCAAAAAGTGTCTGCCACAAATTTTGTTTTAAAAAAACAACAAAAACAAAAGGTCAAAAAACAAGGAAATACATAAGAAATTCATAAAACAATAAAATAAATAAGAAATCAATTTTGATACCGATTTTTTTTTTCAAGTACATTTGCTAAGTTACATAACTTTTTGTACATGCACGGGAGACTGAAAATGGCTCAAAAATGTGATTTTGTGTACAAAGTCAAAGCAAATTGAGTTTTTTCACATGGTTTATATTATGCTAATTTTTACTCTCAATGGCTAAAGTTAATTTGTTTTAGGAGTATTATGCTTAAAAAAGTGTCTGCCACAAATTTTGTTAAAAAAAACAACAAAAACAAAAGGTCGAAAAAACAAGGAAATACATAAGAAATTCATAAAACAATAAAATAAATAAGAAATCAATTTTGACACCAAATTTTTTTTTCAAGTACATTTGCTAAGAATGCCACAAAGAATAATTAGACCAAAAATGAGCACTTTTGGAGATTTATTTACTGATTTAGATCAATGAGTCTGATTTCTCGCATAAATTAGCATAATTAATCAAAATAAAATAAAGAAACACTATTTTGGAAAATTTAAATATACGATCTTGTAGATTACATTGCACACTACCATTGTGCAAATTTCCGTGACGATCGCGCGATCCACGACCAAGATCTTAAGGGGGGGCCCTTTAGGCCCCCCCGCAGTTTTTCGAGCTACCAAAATAGCCCAGTCTTTTTAGGGTTGAGGATAATGTAGAAGAAGAATAATTCTTTCCAATAATATTTAAACTCAAGACTGACTTGGCTGACTGGTGCCACCTTTTTTGAGTCCTCACATAAAATCAAGGGGTGCAACTTTTTGTTCGTTTTGTGATGCACGGTCACAAATGCAGCCAAACTGGGGCAAGCTTGTCCCCTGTTAAAGCTATCCCATATTGCATCTAAAACGTTGCTCTGCGCATGGCACTTACATTTAATGCCGATACCAAGAATTGTCCCCAGTCTGTCTTTCCCCAAAGCAGTATGGATGTCAACTGGAGGAAAAATTAAGCACACTTACCCTCAGCACTGAGTCCCCCTATAGTGTTGGGTGGCTCTAGGAAGGGGCAGCATGGCTGGGATGTGAGGGCAGATGACCGCAGGGCATACAGTGGGAAGAGATCTCCGCTGGTCAGGAATTCTGACCCAGACTTCAGCCGGCTAACATTCTGACTATCGAGGATTATGACTGTGCTGGGTTTGATTGTTGAAAACAGCTGGAAAATAAGACAAAGAAAACAAATTTTAACAAGAAATAATATTAGGGTACTTGTATGTTTCAACAGTTTTGCTTTTGTAGCTTACAAAGCACCTGATATTGGGTGCTCATTTCATTGAGGGCTGCAGCAAGCCCACCAAAATGTACTTCAAATAGCATGATAGATTGGAAGCATTAATTATGTAAACATCCATTTCTCCAATACCTACATATTAAACTAAATGTTGTATGTTTGTGACAATTGAAATAAAAGAACATTCTTAGTGCATTATCCTGAAAGACGGAGGCAGCAAATATGCTAAAGATTGTCATGGTTTCTATCATACCCTCTTCTTACATGTACACAGACACAGCCAACAATCATTAACCCTTGCAGAGCTTTATTTGCTATTAGGCACACACATTAGTGTGATTACGTGTATTCCTTTGGCATATGGTATCATTAACGAATAGAGACTGACTAATCCCCCTAATCTCTTTTGTGTCACCATGGCAATGACAGCAGCTCTTGCTGGAATGGCAATTGTTACGGTAATGACAAAAATCCTGATAGACTGTTGCTATGGGAAGTTGCTATTCCAGCAAGAGTTGCTGTCATATCAACTTTTATAAAATGGGGCCCCGGTTGGACAGAGTACTGTATACGCCATATATTTCGCGAGTCTAAATTTTCGCGAATCGGGAATTCCCGACGATTTCGCGAGTGGTTAAATTCGCAAGCGTGGAGTCCGGTACTGAACGGAAAAATGTACACGCATACGTAGCATTCACATCGGGGTCAGAGTCAATATTTTCGCATGTCTTTAATTTCGCGAATAGCACCTGACTCGCAAAATTCGCGAAAATAAAAACCTCGCGAAATATTCGGCGTATACACTGTACAGTATACAGTGTACATTGCTTCACCCAAATTAGACCTGCTAATCTGCAACACTATGGCCCAAATTCACGAAGGTGGTACAATTGAAACCATGGTTTAAACCATGGACAAAGACCGTAGTTTTTTATGGGGCGCCAAGTGTCGCATGGCCTTTTTTTTTTAATGAAATCAGACATTACGTCGACAAAATTACCATTTCGTAATTACCATTACGAAATGGTAATTTCCCTGCAGAACTGACTGATTTCATATTAACGAAATAGGCCATTCGACACTTGGCGCCCCATACAAAACTACGGTCTTTGTCCACGGTTTAAACCATGGTTGCAATTGTACCCCCTTCGTGAATTCGGGCCTACAAGTTGAACATCAAATTTGAAATGATTATGGAATGCTGACGCTTGACAAGCTAATCTAAGTGCTTGGGCATGCAAAGGGTTAAAGATAATATAAAGTTTTGGTACCTCAAAAGTTTCCCTGAGTTTCCTTGTCTTAGTTTGTGTTTC
Source organism: Diadema antillarum (assembly GCF_040938485.1). NCBI lineage: Eukaryota > Metazoa > Echinodermata > Echinoidea > Diadematoida > Diadematidae > Diadema > Diadema antillarum. Next base: position 379,060 of record NW_027271249.1, on the reverse strand, counting down.
AGGTTAAAGTACCTTTCATATAACTAACACTGTGAGACTTACTCGCCCCAAAGTGCTCTCATGTCTTAGTAATCATGCAATAATGGTTTCGTACCAGAGCAGGAGAGCGGGCTCTGAAAAATTCGAACGAGCCGTTAGTTTGACTCGACGCGGTACCGCGACAATCAATATACACATATTGTACGAAACCATTATGCATGATTACTATTACAAAAGACATGAGAGCACTTTGGGGTGAGTAAGTCTCACAGTGTTAGTTATATGAAAGGTACTTTAACCTGAAACACAAACTAAGACAAAGAACTCAGGGAAACTTTGGAGGTACCAAAACTTTATATGTGACCGTGCATCTCAAAACGAACACAAAGTCGCACACACTGATTTTGCGTGAGGACTGAAAATAAGTGAAATGAGTCAACCTAGCCGAACTTGACTTTTTCATATTTTCTGAAAGAGCGGGTCTTCTTTTACATTATGCTAAAATTTGGTATCATAAAACGGGCAGGAAAGTGTGTTTTTTTCGAACATTTTTGGTAGAATAGTGTGATTAGGTGTGTCTTTAGAATCCCTTTTTTATTTCTGAAAAACCTTGTCCACACTCTTCACTTTCAACTCTAATAACTTTTAAAAGGATACTGCTACTGCTTTGAAAGTTGGCATTAATTATGGCCAGAATGTGTTAATGAGGCATGCTTAATTTCAGTTTAATCTGATAATCCCTTCATTGTTGTTACTCTGGTGGTTTACTTCCTGTTTTTTGTCCCATTCATCACACAGCCAGCACGGTTTGGTAAAGATTAAGCGCTTGAATAGACACTGTACTTCAGAGCCTCTTTTCTCAATTCACACTTTTCCTGAGTTTGTGCTTTCTTTCCAATATTTAGATACATGTAGGTTAATAGGAGAGTCCATTTGATTTGAGTTATACATCATTTTAAAGCTTAAAGTCTGCTCTTTCAGAATATGGTCTTAAATTAAAAATTCACGTCTGGCGACTTTTTGTTTGTTTTGAGGTGCAGGGTCACATATTATCTTTAAAATGTTATAAACCTGAACATGAATGCAAGATCTGTTGATCCCTACCTGATCGACCCAAGAGAAGGACTGCTCACTTGACACCTTTTCTCTGCACTGACACAGGGCTACCTCTGGCCTCCCCTTGCGTCTGTGAAAATCATAAAACAGTTAAAGCCAAATTTAAGAAGAAATCCACTCCAAAATTCTGTCAATTTCATAAGAAAGAGAAAAATTTTCCCTGCAGAACGGTGCAAAAATGATCGAAATCGGATAATAAGGAAGTTATGACATTCTGAAATTTCACAATTTTCCGGAAATCACATCTTGACCGGGCGCTATGGATATTCAAATCATCAAGTTGACGATGTCGTGTTCTCACACTTTCCTATTCATTTCAATTACATTATACAGAAATGACAAAAATCTCATACAATTTCAGCTGATGAATATAAAAATTGTCTTAAAACTACACAAAATAGAAAAGAACAAATATTACCTCTTATATATTTTAGTATGAGAATAATGCATTTATTTCAAATTGTTTTTTTATTTCATATTGAAAATGCAAGAAAACTTGTGAGGGCATGACATCATCGTCACTTAAATTTGAATATTCATAAGCACTTATCAAGAATTGTTTTCCGAAAAAATGTGAAATTGCAAAATGTCATATCTTCCTTATTTCTTGTCTGATTACTGTCCTTTTTGAAACATTCTCTTCTGTATTTTTTTGTCTTTCTTTTAGAAGTTAATAATTTTTTGGGGTGGATTTTCTCTTTATAAAGAAAAAAAAACCTAGAAATGTCGCTATGGCGACTGGTATGCTTCCGCTATAATGCATGATTCTCCTAATAGGTCTATAGGACGTCTTGACAATGTGTGATGACAGTTTAAAATAATTAGCAAGATATTAAAATGACATGATTGTCACAAATGTGTTGAATGTTCACTTTCCTTGAACTAAGTTTAATTGGATGATTTGAGGAATTTTACTTGACTTTTGAGTCTTGATAAGTTTTATATGCATTGAGTAATTTTCAAGGGATAGAGAAAGAGCATAATTTCAGTATTAAATAGTAAATTGTTAGCATTTTAACCTGGCCTTTGACCCTTGACCTTTGACCCTAATATCCCAATAAAATTACTGCCAGGCAGAACATGCATAAATATGTACTAAGTTTCATGATGGTACCTTGAGGCACTTTCGAGATATGGAGGAAGAAGTGAAATTTACCACTTTCACATGACCTTTGACATTTTGACCTTTGACCTTTTTAGTGAAAGACTTCCCAGTGAATCTCTATTGTGTAATACATGTATACACTAAGTTTCAAGAAAAATCCTGCAGGCATTACATAGATATGAGGGGAAAAAGTAAAACTTTAAGGAATTAACCATGACCTTTGACCCCATGACCCCCAAATTCCCTACATAATCACTTCCAGTCAGTACATGCATATAACTTATAAGTTCCATGAAGATACCTTGAACCACTTCCAAGATATGGAGAAAAAAAAAATGTAATTTTAACATTTTCACTTGACCTTCGACCTTTGAACTTTGACCTCTTGACTCAAAACTCTGTCTAGAGAATCTTCATTTGGTAGTACATGTATTCACTAAGTTTCAAGAAAATATATAGGTATTGCACGGACATGGGGGAAAAAGTGAAATTTTGAGCATTTGACCTTGACCTTTTGACCTTTGACCTTGAGCATGTGCCTCCAAAAGTTGATAAACACAACTTCGCCCACTCATACATAATGTACACAAGCCAAGTTTTATTAGGATACCTCAAACGTTTTTTTAGTTACGCTGTCCACAAAATCGATTACGAATGGAAGGACGGACGGAAGGACGGAAGGACGGACAGCCCGAAAACATAATGCCTCCGGCGACACTTCATGGCAGAGGCATAAAAACTGCACTGTCTGCAATACATAACTACCACAATTTATCATCGCTACTTTCATCAATGCTGCCAAGGTGGTTCTTTTCCTAATTCTTGGCAATTGGAGCACCACAATATTCCCCAACATTGGTGCTATCCTCTAAAACTCAATTTACCAGTCACAACTTGCCGATTCCATATACATAGCACAGTTTGAAATAGTTCTGCCCACAAAAATTCAACGTTGGCCCAGATTGTATGCATCATGTTTTTATACCAATTCATCCTTTTCTCCTACTGGAAAGTTTAGATTTCAGGCAGATAGTATTACAGCATATTACTCTTTCTTTAAAGAGAGCACCGAGGACAAATTCATAACTACCCACTAGTATACCTTAGGCAAACTTCATTTTTGTGGGCACATTAGGCATGACTTAACCCGTTGAGGACGGTTGGATTTTGCTACAACACGCATTTTCCATAGACACCTGCCCGAGTATACTCGAGACTCGTTCTCAACAGGTTAATATCAACAAACCTGATGCTAAGAATGTTGAAATAGTATATTTAAAGGTACAGATTGAGAATAGAACAGAATACGCTTGGTACTCCTAACTGACAGTTTTTTGGTTGGCTCTCTTTTTTTTTTCATTTTTACGACTTTTCTTCTTTATGTAAGGTATTGTTTGTCCTTCATCTTACCGCCAGACGAAGCAGGAAGAGTCTGAGGGCGCTGTTTGACTCCAGCTGCTCAGGAGAGTGCTGCTGCCCCCACAGCACACGCTGCATAGTATCTCCCTTTCATCCGAACAGAACAGACTGTCTACAAATGCTGGATACAATCAAGGAAATGGGATAGAGCAGAGAGGCAAGATCAGATATGGACTGGGTCAGAAGACATTAACAATAAAGTGCTCTCAACCTGGATGAAACATAAGCACTGTCTTTAAATCATGCTCATGATAGGGACAGGGTACTCACTTGCGCATTTGTCAATTATATTTCGGAAAGAGAGTAACAACACATAAGAAAACACACTCACCTTTCAGTTATCCAACATCACAATACTTCTGACATCTAGAAAATTCAGTTCATAATCACAATTGAATAAACTTTTAAAACTTGACTCAAAAGAATGTTCAAACCTTCCTCTATGACCCCTCCCCTCCCTATAGCAAACACCTGATGTACCGCTGTTACATGTACTTGTGTTCATGAGCTTGCTCTTTGAACACAACAGTCATAATACACTTTCAGAATAAATTTTGTATGCATATTTCACGAATCAAGAGTTGTCTTAACACAATTACACCAAGAGCTGAGGGATAATATTTGATATTTGAAAAAAAAATAAATCAAATTGACTCGCAAAATTCACAATCATTTCACAACATTTAAGTTTGATGCATAATTCCTCAAAAATGAAAGTCTAGAAGCAAACATCATCATCATACAGGTGTGAGCAGGTGAACTTTCACTCCTCTGAATAACATCTTTCTTTCATTTAATATGCCTTGTCCGCCTTGGACTACTAAACATAACAGTGTTGGAATTTCGGAGCTTGGGTATTTGTTCCAAGTTCACCGTGTCACTGCCGGAAACCAGGGACAGCCTGGGGGTAGTGTTGCTGCCCGGCAAGCAGTAGATGACAGGTTGAGTCCCACTGGTCTCTTTTTTTTCTGACATGTTTGTTAATTCACAGATCAGCAGACTACTTTGCAATCTTAACAAATTTCATTTGTAGAGGGAGACAAATTATTGAAGAAACTCACATCTGAACTTTCACCCCTCTGAATGATTGATCTTTCTTTCATCATCATCATGTGTGGCTCACTCACCTGCTGCTACCTGACCCACTGCGATGATGAGACACTGGCAATTCAGTTTTCCCTCTCCATCCAGGAGTTTCCTGTTCCACCTTAAGACAGGAATCCTATGGGAAAGAAGTGCAGACAGCAGTGAAATTGAGAACAATTCACAGAGAAAGGGAGAATGAGCATGGCCATAAAAACGTAGTTGAACATAATCATGTGATCTCTCACTAGACCCACCTCCTTAGGTGCATGTCTGTCCTGGGACCAAGCTACCTGGAGAAAACAGGACCCAATATAAACTGAAGTCCTCCTGTTCTGGACAAGAACAGTCACTGTTAAACTGCAAAATATGGCCAGGGTCTAGTGTACCGTATGTCAAAAAAAAAAAGAGAGAAAAAAAAACTACAACAGGAACTCAGCAATAAAACTTTAAAAATAGTGAATCAATTCAAACACAGTTTCAGGGTATGACACTATAACTTATTACCCACATTTTACAGAAAATCTCATCTGATTTGCTTTAGTGGTCAAAGAGAATTATGAGGAATTTTGTAGAGCATATATCAGGAATCCCTTCCCTCCAAGTTCTGCCCATTGTGTTCACACATGTTATATGCAGTTTCCAAGAGCATCAAAAGTGCCTAACTTGGATGAATCAGACCCATGACATGCATTACAATGATCCACATTCCTTTGTGACCGAATGGGGTTGTCTGCATACGGTAATATACATGTAGCTAAGATGTTGTATTTTAAGACCCTGAAGTAGCATTTAGATGGTTTAATCATATTGGCAGTTATCAATGCAAAAATCTGATTGTGTTTTTTTTTTGGGGGGGGGGGGGGTTGGGGTTTTTTTTTGTGTTTTTTTTTGTGTTTTTTTTGTTTTGGTTTTTGTTTTGGTTTTTTTTTGGTTTTTTTTTGGTTTTTTTTGGTTTTTTTTTTTGGTTTTTTTGGGGTTTTTTTTGGTTTTTTGGGGGGTTTTTTTGGTTTTGTTTTGTTTTGTTTGTTTGTTTGTTTGTTTTTTTTTTTTTTTGGGGGGGGGGGGGGGGGACATACTGTACACTGTACAAAGGCTCTGTCTGCATTGTATACCCCTATCTTAGATAATCCGTCTGTGCTGATTAATGTGGCTATTAAAACAATACATGTACATTCATGTTAGATTTCCAGTCACACAAACACACACACCAACACACATAAGCACCAGTCAAGACAGTCTAGCAATGTCAGTACACAGTAGACTTCAGTGTCAATTTACCTCAATAACATAAAGTTAGATATAATTGATCTAATCTAACAATACTAAATAGTTAGACAAGACTAGAATCTAGAGTAGATAGAGAATTCTAGACAAGATCTTGATCCTATTCCTACATCCTAGATCTTTGATCTAACCATTAGAGTTCTACATCTCTCATCTGATTTATTCTAAAAAGTTGTGAAGACGTGGGGTTTTTTTGTGTGTGTGTGGTTTTTTGTTTTGTTTTTGCAGTTTTTTTGCTTTGCTTTGGCAATTGAGAGCCACAATTCAGTTGGCAGCATAGAAGTTGAGGACCTTTTTTTATATTTTTTTGCTTGTCAAAATGGGAGGACAATTGGGCACCACAATGCGATTGGGCACCACAATTCAACTTTATTTTTATTGGTTTTTTGCTTGTTAGCCAATCGGGCACCATAATTTGTAGAGGTATAGCAAAAAGAAATGTGAGGACCTTGTTTTCTTTTCTTTTTTTTGCTTGTCAGCTGATGAGGCACCACAATTATTTGACTAGATGTGATATAATTTCATGGCAATTTAGCATAATTTCAGGCCGCTTCAAGCACAATTCTGTGTTTTTCACTGGTCACACTGCCTACATGCAGCTTGAACTCCTGAAGTCCATAGAGTTAGACCCTTTGATTATCTGCATAAAAGGTCAAAATCCTTCAAAAATCCATAATTTTTGGATCACTACTACCCCGACCAGACGCCATGCGACACCCTTGCGAAGCACGGCGTCAGACAGGCGGAGCCTCGTCATCACATCAGGGAACCACAACACAACTGGGTAATTCCATGAAGTTGGGGCAGTGTCCATGTAGCATCGTGATATTTAAAAAATACATTTCAGCATAACTCAATATTAATTATGCTATACATTTATTGTTTGTAGGCTTTACATTTGCATTGAGGCCACACATTTTCCTGGAAATTTTGTGCCATTCAGACTCAATTTTGATGAATTTATTAAACAATAATGTAGCAGTGTCCTGTAGCATCGTGACGTGTCCATGTAGCATCGTGATATTTTAAAATTTGGTCCTAAGAGACAAATTATGGCAATTAGCTTGACCAAAATTTGATGCAATATATATGCATATTTACGAGATATGAATGAGATAGCTAAATATCTCAAATTTCCTGTACACAGTTTTGATTTTAAAAGAAAATTACAAAATGTATAACGATGCTATGCGGTGTCCTTTTTTGTGACATTTGGTGGACACCGCGTAGCATAGTGACACATTGTGTAATTTTCTTGTAAAAGTAAAACTGTGGAAAGGAGAGTTTAGATATTTAGCTATCTGACTAATCTAGTAATTATGCATATTATATCAAATATTGGTCAAGCTAATTGCATTAATTTGTCTTTTAAGACCAGATTTTAACTATCACGATGCTACATGGACACGTCACAATGCTACAGGACACCGTTACATACCGTTTTAATAACTTCATCAAAATTGAGTCTGAATGGCACAAAATTTCCAGGAAAATGTATGGTCTCAATACAAATGTAAAGCCTATAAACAATATATGTATAGCATAATTAGTATTGAGTTATGCTAAAATGTCACACTTTGTGCCCCAACTTCACGGAATTACCCAACTACAAAATTTATAAAAATTTATACATTACTTATAGAAATTTATATGTTACTCACGTAAAGTGTATGCTTACAGATGTATATTACAGAAGGTACACAGGTCAATAGAGAGCTCTCGCAATTAGTCTATGGAACAAAAAAAATGGCACTTTCTAGCGCAATCCCCGACCGTCGGGGTTCGTTGTTGCAGAATTCAAAATGGCGCATTAACCACTCTGTAAATTATGCGCGCGCCTGCATGGCTGGAAGTGCAGTGATCTATTGCGTGCGTGCGCAAGCACGGTCGACAACATGACCTTTAAAGGCGCATAGTCCCGGTAGTATAGAGGGCGCTGTTGATGATAATGCCGATCACCGTTAGCATTGATACGAAGATTGCCAAAGTTGAGCTGTCATCAAGAGTAAAGCGCGTAGGTGTTGCAAGGTAACGTCGCCTTCGTTGTCTTCTCTGCGCATCATGCAGTCTGTGGTAATGGCACATGCCAGGGTGCATGCATAGTTATGTGCTTCTTATGCACTTGTCAATGTAATGACGCACCCCACTACCCCCGGACATGGGTGCGTCATGGTCATTTTTTGACTGACCACACAGGGTTTTTGACGGACACCACAGTCACTTTTTTGACGGACAACACGTTGAAAGTGACGCACACCTCGGTCACTTTTTTGACGGACATCCTCGGTACATTTGACGCACCCCCGTAAATACTGAAACGATTTTTGCATACATTTTATTCAAGCAATTTCATTTTCTTTTGGTTCGTAAACATAATTTGTAAAAGTTTCGGCAAGTTTCCCTTACCATGGCCCTGTAAGCACCGTACCGTCATTCACCGTACATCATGCTGCTGCTACGATATTCCGTACAGTAGTATATATTCTGTGCATGCAATCCATAGTATGACAATCACATGTGTGCAGATGCGCTGTGTGTGCGCGGCCATTGTTAGTGCGGTGGATGCATACTGCTGCAGCGCAGGTACACACCACGCCACGGCATTCCCGCGAGTAACTACATACAGCCTAGTCGCTGTACGTAGAGATTCGCACAGCTAACAGCGTCGCGCGTCGTCTGGTCGGGCTATCCCGCGAGCAGAAAATGGCATGCGTCAGGCTGTTTCTTCTGCTGCCGCTTCTTTTACTGTCAAGAATTCGCCTTTGTCACCATAGATTTCATGGGTTTGTTGGAGGGAAAATGTAAGGAGAAAGGGTGGCTTTTAAATTATGTGCTTGCCAGATTCTAGCAAGCATTTTTCCCTCTTATTCCAAAACACTTCCCGAATTTGATTTTCACTTGCCGCGGGACAGCGCTCACTGTAGTTTCACTCGCGGTACGGTACGTGTATCCGGTACTGGTAGCGTGCAAAAATGCGTGCAGTTTTCCATAGCCAAGTGACGTACCAGGACGCACCCCTCGGTTTAAAATAATGCGTGTTATTTTCCATAGCCAAGTGACGTACCATGACGCACCCCTCGGTCAAAATTTTGACCGACAATGATGGGATTTTGACGCACCCCTCGGTCAAAAATTTGACGGACAAAGCTGGTAAAATGACGAACACCTGGGTCACAAATTTGACGGACCAAACGAGGAAATGACGCACCCATGTCCGGGGGTAGTGGGGTGAGTCATTACATTGACAAGTGCATTATACATACATCACAAAAGAAGTTTGCTAAAGCTGTCATCCACCTCAGCCAAATCATGAGCCGAACTGTGATCGGACCACTGACTACAGTGGATCAGACTTCTTCGGACTCGGCAAAATGGGTCACAGCGTAGGCACTAAAGAGGAGTCGATAGCATAGGTTTCTATTATAGGAAACTTGCGCCGTGCGCCCGCATATATGCATTTGACTAAACCATCGGGACCATGTGCCTTTAAAAGTGCCATAAGTATCTTTTAGGTAGAATGAGCACTTTATAAGAGTCTCTCTATTATTATCTTTATTAATAGAGTCTCTCTATTATTATCTTTATCCTGTTGTTGTCCATTTTCCATCTGTGAAGATGGCTGGATAGCCCATATTCAGCTACATGTGTATAAAGCTGGTCTTCCATGGGGTCCAGTTGGATGTGGGGTGGGACCACTTCACCGGGTTAGACACCCTGCTCTTTGCGATGAATGAATGAAGCGGGATCTTTTATGTGCATGAGCTGTGACTCTCTCATACACGGGACCTCCATTTTATGTCCTATCGGAGGGACAGAGTGTTTTGCCTCTTGCTAGAGGGGACGGTATGTTTACACACAACATTGGCTCTTGCTCAGTCCAGACTCGGCTTCGAACCCGGGCCGCGTGATCGTGAGGCAGACGCGCTACCGACTGAGCCCACTCAGATGCGTTGTGAAAAGTGTATCAATATCGATAACATAGATATGTACATAGTGTCATAAATGAAGATTAATGAATTTGAGGTGATAAAAAATGATGTCAAGTATCAAAACTCAACGCGACTGTAAAATTTGCGCTGAGCTTGCTCTGTGTTGTGGGCCGCTCCGGTACAGCCCTGTCGCTATTTAGATCTATACAGCGACTGGGCTGTGTATAGTTAGGATCATTACTCTAACAGTTAGACACTACCATTAGTACCAAGGCAAAAGTTCTTTGTGTCATTCAGATTTTCCTGCATGTTTCATCCAAATCTGTCCACAATTTTTTTTTCAGTTATTTGCACTCAGTCTCAGACTGACAAATAAACAAACCAACCAACGGCAACAAAAACATGTAAACCTCCGCTCCCGGCCTCCTTCACCTTCCTTGCTTGGCGGAGGGGGCCGGAGGTAGAGTAAAGTTACAGTAGATCCGTAGTCTGGTTAGATCGAACTGTTGAGTGTTGTTACAAAGATAGGTCTACTTGTAGACATTATACTATGTTAACTAACACTGTAATGTTCATGTTACTACAACTGTAACATTAACGTTACAGTGTAACGTTGTTACACTTTCTGGTTAATAGACTATTCAACCGGTAATTAGACATACAGCCTTACAGGTATACACCCATAACTGCGATTTGTGAATGAATGCTCTGTAGTTTGTGCAGTCTCACCTGAACAGTTATCCAAGGAGCTTTTAATGACCCACCTTAAAGGGTGTGTACAGTTCTGGTTGAGGTGAGGATTTAGCTTTTAACGTTTTGCGAGATATTCACAAACCACTCTATGAGATGTCAAAGAGCATGCAATTCTAAGGGGTATCAAAAGTTTATTTGATGAAAATCGGTTTTGAAATGGCCGAGATATCAAAAAAACAAGGTGAAACAAAGAGATCCCAATAAAAGGCGTGGCCTGTCGCCTTTTATTATTACCTATTAGGCAGTGTATACAACCACACGCGTGTGTCTTTACCATCCAGCCACATGAGTGTGGTTGTAGCCATGGCCTGAGTCGCTGGATACAGCCACACTCGTGTGTATATTGTACATGTACTAGGGATATACACACACGGTACGCTGATACGGGAGAAGATGATCGCCGTGCGTGCATGTCAAACACGTAAACGCCACACAATCAGCCTGCTCACAAAATGATGAAAGTAACCCCATTTTCATACCTTTTAATATTGTTATTTTACAAATAAATTTATATTTTTCGCTCCGTTCTCATCGTGTTTGCTTGATTTTATGGATTTAGAATTAATAGCAAAGTTACAACTGCCGCTAAATTGGGGGACTTTGGATTGACATCGCTAAACTGCTGGTGCGTTGTGCAAGCGATCGCTCAGCACAGTTGATTGTGCCACCCGCCCGCCCCAGCGGGGACTTGGACCCGCGCGTCGGCTGCCTGTGTACGCTGGATCGTGGATGCGCGATTTGCGAGTACCCGAACGAACGAAGGCGAAGTCTCAATAACGACACAATGTATCAAAATCAATTGTAACTTTAAATTCACCTCATCAAATCAAGAAAATGACAATAAAGTTAAAAATGAAAAAGTAAAATTGTCTGACAGTTAGATGGTGTGATTAAATGGGATTCATATAGGAGGCAGGTTCATGTTCATCGCTTTGTTACGCCTTTGCGGTGGTGCATGATCGCGTGTTGATGCGGCCGGCCACACACACCTTCCCGCTACGCAATAGCTTTTTCGTGTGTTTGGATATGTACATTACACACGAGTGTGGCTGTATCCAGCAACAAGGGCCATGGCTACAACCACACTCGTGTGGCTGGATGGTAAAGACACACGCGTGTGGTTGTATACACTGCCTTATTGGCATCACGTTTTTGGATATCTCAGCCATTTGAAAACCAATTTTCATCAAATAAACGTTGAATCCTTCTTAAAATTACATGCTCTTTCATATTTCATAAGAGGTTTCTCATTATCTCACTTAAGAATGTTCAAAACATGAATCCCCACCTCAACCAGTAGTATGTACAGTCCCTTTTAAGCCCACACCCGGCACCCCTCATCTCATCGTGCACACAAGTTTAAAATTTTATTCATCATCATCATCATCATCATCTGGTACAGGAATAAGGCGTTGGCCTGTAATTCCCGATCACTACTTCTTGTTTGGCCTGTGCTTAAACTGAGTGCGACAGAGTACGACATGCGCAGGAGTGGAGTCATGGGAGATCAAAATGATGCTCCCACCAATATTTGTCTATATAAATATCTTTTAAATTTTTCAGTTGTTGGCAAGACCACTATATGTTCCGGCAAGCTGTTCCAGTCCTGTATTATACGTTTGCTGAAAGACTTGCTTCGAACATCCAATCTGCAATGTTCTCTCTGGATCTTGAAACAGTGCCTTCTTGTGGTTCTACTTGTAGGTTGGGAGAAGAAGTGGTCCTGTGAGATGTTGAGAAGTCCGTGCATGATTTGATGGACAGCAATCATGTCTCCTCTTCTTCTTCTGTAGAACAGAGAGTACATATTCAGATGCTTAAGTCTGCCTTGGTATGGGAGGTCCTTGATTTCGCGAACCAATTTGGTTGCCTTCCGCTGGACTCTTTCAATTTTCATTGCATCTTCTTTGTACCTGTTGTGCCATAGAACACTCCCATATTCTAGGTGTGGTCGAATTAGGGTCTTGAACAAAATTGGTAGAGTTGTCTTATCTAGTTGTGAGAAAGTTCTCTTTATAACTCCCAGTAGTTGATATCCCTTACTAACCGCTGATGACACATGTTGATGGAAATTCAGCTGGCAGTCAATTATCACTCCAAGATCCTTTTCGGCTTTTACTGGTTGCAGATTTTTCCCTTGCATGTGGTAATTTCCCTCAGGGTTTCTCTTACCGATGTGGAGTACTTTACATTTGTCCTCATTAAAAGGCAATTGCCATCTCTCAGACCATCTATGTAGATTGTTTAGGTCGTCTTGGAGGTCATTGATCTGTGTTGGTGTGTTCACTGTACTATACAGTTTTGTGTCGTCAGCAAATAGGGCTACTTTACTCTTCCTCACGTCAAGTGGTAGGTCATTAATGTAGATCAGGAAGAGGACTGGTCCGAGTACACTGCCTTGCGGTATCCCGCTTGTTACTGGTGACCAGTTGGAAAATTCTCCATTTACGAAGACTCTCTGTACTCTTCCTGTCAGAAATGCTCTAATCCAGTGTAGGAGTTTACCTCTGATTCCATATGCCTCTAATTTGAGTAACAGTCTTTCATGTGGGACACTGTCAAATGCTTTTTTGAAGTCGAGATAGAGAACATCAATCACCTGTCCTTCATCCAGCAACCGTGTCCATTCTTCTAGTACATATAGTAATTGAGTTGCACACGTTCTTCCAGGGGTAAATCCATGTTGACTATGTGAGAGTAAGTCATTACTAAGTAAGTGAGTAACTATCGCATCTCGAAGAACTTTCTCCATTACTTTTCCTGCAACAGAGGTGAGGCTTACTGGTCTATAGTTAGAGGCTTGTGTTCTGCTACCTTTCTTGTGAAGAGGTATTACGGTGCCCTTTTTCCAGTCCAGTGGGAGTTTACTTTCTTGCATAGATTTACTGTAGATCAATGTCAAAGGTTCAGCAATAGTCTCCGCCAGTTCTTTCATCACCTTAGGATGCATCCCATCTGGACCTGCTGACTTGTTAGCGTTGAGCGTTTTTAGTTTGCTTACGACATCATCCACTAGTATTTTTACTTCACTGAGAATAGATGAGTCCATTTGTACAGGTATTTGTATGTCAGATATACTTTGCAGGTCTTCTTGTGTGAATACGCTAGAGAAGTATTCATTCAGAATGTTTGCAATTTCACTGTCGGTTTGAGCAAGTTGACCATCCTCATTCACGAGATTCACAATACGACTCTTACTCTTCACCTTACTGTTGCCGTAACGCCATAAGGCTTTGGGATTTTTGTCAATGTTCTCTACGAGGTCTGCTTCAAAGTTACTGCTAGCTGCTCTTGTAGCTTTCCTCAGTTGATTTCTTGCTTGTTTATAATCCTTTAAATCTTGTTCCCTTTCCTCTCTTGTTCTATTCGTTTCCAGCAACGTGTCTTTGTCTTAGATAATTTCAAGATGGGTCTTGTTATGTAGATATTTCGTCTTTTGTCTTTACTTAGCCCCGGAGACCCGCCGCTCTGCGGCGGGGTCCTGGCGGCTACCCCGCAGTTTCGTTCAAGTGAGAATCACGAACAACTCCCTATTGCCACATATACGGCAACTTCACAAATAAACCATGGCTAAATGTCCATCATAAACACAGTGACAATATAAAATGAAATATACACTACCCCATTGCCTTGGTCCTTCTCACCAATTTATCTGGAAACTGCATAATTTTCCACATTTTTTAGGAGTAGGCGGTCTGCCCAATAGTAGACCAGCCAAACCTCAAAAAAGGCTCTAGATAAGGATTCGACGGCATTTTTTGTTAATGCTCCGTTCTCATACTGAAAGTCTTGCAAAAATACTAAGGAATAGCGTACGGCCGGATGTCACGCGCGTTTTTGCCGAAAAATGTCATTTTTAGCACAAAATTCAGAAGCATGTCAAAAATCACGATTTTTATTTTTTGCTTGCATTCAATTGATATTTGAAAGATCATGAGTTTCAATTGTCCCTTTTAATGAAATTGCAATTTAAATGTGTTTCCTTAGCATTTTAAAAAGTCATTTTGTACAGCCATATATGGGGCTCTCAAATGTTTGGGTGTTGTTTTCTCGAAATAATATTCACAGATTACTTAACGTTCTGCAAAGTTTGCTTTTCCAAGCTAATTAGATGATCTTCCAAAAGTACTTTAATGTTTTATAAAACTACAAGTGCTTCTTTAATTGAATGTGTCAATATTATTTCTAGTTTTCTTGAAGAAATCTTTACTTTTAATCAAAACTCTGAACTTGCAGGAACTCAGAAAATGCATTTTCCGAGCATTTTCCAGTAGCCCCGCGCAGCTTGTGTGCGCGCGAATACTTAATACGTGTGCGTACGTCTACCACGCACTACCCCTACGATCTAGCTACATACAGGTAAAATCTCTCGCGCGAGAGCTGCATGTTTCGGTCGTTGAGTTGGAAACGTGGTGACTGCATGGAAAAGGGACTATTTCCTTCGAATGTAAGTAACTTAGTAAATAAATACATAGTTCCTTATTGCACTGCATAACGGAACTTAAAAATCTGTTTTGATCTATTAGTTAGATATACAACTTTGATCTGAGACTTGGTTAATATCAAGGTTCAAGCGCTAGTACTACGTTAGGCCGATGTCTTTAATTACTGTATTTCGCATCGATCCCGTGGGCGCGGGCATGCCTACCAACCCCCGGGCCGCCACCCGACCGTGCCGGCGGTGTTTGTTAGTGGAACAGCGATTATTCCGTAAAGCACGTCTTGACACGGTGCGAAAAGAGGCCTAACAAACATTAGGTCTACGTCTAGATTTAGGTGTCTTGTTAGTTCGATCTAGGTTTGTAATTTATGGCCTCATCACATGCAGTTGGACTGAATCCTCGTCTACTGTTAGGTCTAATCTATCTAACGGTAATACACTCTCTCTAACTGTTAATACTAACGTTAGTGTTAGACATTCTAGCTAGTAGGGGTAGTGTTACTCTAACGACGAATGTTAGTGTTAGTGCTAGAATGTACGGCTACGCCTGTTATTATGCCAAAACAATTCAATCGGGCTAGGCCCTATGACACTAGTAGTATAATCACAATGAACTTAACACCTAACGTTAGCACATTAGCAGTTGTATAACGTGGACAGTACAGGTCCACTACTACTAACGTTACTGCGCTGGTTAGATGTATTTCTATTTGTAGGGCTAGAGCCAGGTCCAGGGCAAGGGGCTGTAGACTATACAGAAGATGTAGATGTACCTACCAACGTTTAGAGTCTAATAGTAATATACTAGACCTACAATATAAAATCTAGGGCCGGGGTCTGAAGCATAAATAGCTGGCGTCTGGAATTAGGATCTAGGTCTAACCGTAGTCAAGATCTGGACCACTGATTCTACCTAACGTTAGAGGTTTCTAGTAATCTACTACTCATATCTAGGCAGTTTTGTTGTAAAGACCCAGCTTACTAGGCCTAGCTAGACCTAAGTTTAGGCATCTAGAGGTTCTAAAATCTATGCATAATAATTATACTATATATGTAGGCTAACTTTGATCAAAAAGTTCATGTTAGATCTAACATTAGAAGATCCTAACATTAGCTCTAACGTGAATCATCTAGGCTAATATTAGTCTCTAGAGCAGAGGTCTAAGGTTGATTCCACTCTTTCTGGTATTTGTAGACCTGTGGGTTCAGAAAAAGAGTCTAGGATTTAGGCCTAGGTGTTTTATATAAAAGCGAGTCTACAACCAAGTGATCTTGCCATTCGAATATGCCTGAAAGAGAGAGAGAGAGAGAGAGAAAGTGTTCAGTCCTGACTGCCAACCTCTCCTAATCTGTGAATCATTTACATGTACTCTTCTAGTTTACAAATAGATCTAGTCAAAGAGAAACTATTTAGAAATGTCTTTACTCATAAGTACCAAGTTCTTATGTTAATGTCTCAAAGAATAAAGGTTCATTTGAAAAAATGTAAATATTACATTTTTAATGGATCATTTATATCGACTCACTGAAACCTAAATATCTTCTTCTTTTTTAACTTTTTAAAAAGCTAAAAAAAAAAATATAATCTTAATGAAAGAGATATATTTTTAGTTATAATTGATTTGCATGGGAAACAAAGAAAATTATGTCAATGTCAAGATGCCTTTTCAAAACAATTAAATTTCAAATTGATTTTATTTTTTGTTCACTATTAGCTTATAATGCTCTGCTTTAAAGATGAAAAAAAAATTATTTGAGTCATGTTGATTTCTGTTTTCAGCTAGATGTACCAACAAGTGGACAGACTGAGTCTTGTCTTCAAACTTCACCAAAGAGAGAGACATATGCCTATTCTGACTTGCCAAAATCTAATTGTAAAGACTGAGCTCTTTCTACCTGCAACAAATTGCAGAACAACCAGAAGGTAAGAAACGGTAAATGTCTTAAATAGCGGTCTAATTTGAAATATCTTTTAAATACTAACTTACTAAGTGTTTGATTATCAAATGTATCACTTCAGTGCCCAGTTGAAAATAATGCCAAATCTAAATACATTGAGTATCAAATATTCCTATTCCATTTGAATAAATTGTAACAAGCATGTTTTCGCTTTGACAGTTGCATTACAATGCAGTGTACAAATACTTTGCAAACAAAGAGAGGAGAATAATCTTATACACGTGTATCTCCATTTATATAATAAGGGGAGCAAATCTATGATCGGATGTGTATTCTTGTTTTCTTGTAAATTCATTGCATGTTCTATTGTAGAGGATCATATGAAAGAACGGTATTCTATCTACTGAAGATGAGATCATATAAAAATCAAACATAAATGTAATCAAGTAAGATATTATATGTAATGAAATATTTCTCAACCATGTCAATTGGCACAAGTGTTTAATGTGTGCACAAATGAAAATACGTCTGTAGTCACAGATCAATTAACTTTCCATTGTTATTATGTTGCGTTAAGTATGACGTAAGGGTGATATGCTGTGATGTATTGTTCTTTATTTTTATCAAGGTGTCACCAACAAATGGACATGCTGAGTTTGAGATCACATCCACTAGAGTGAGGGGGAGATAGAAAGATGTCTTGACTGCGATGTGAATGCCCTTTCCAGCTCAGAAGTAAGTGTCATCGATTTGAAATTAGGAATATCATCTCATGAATACAAATCGATTTATGCAAGGAAATCATATCCTAATCCACATACAAATGAGAGCATGATACAATCAAATATTTGTGTACAGGAATTACAGGTGTCAAGATGACTTCCATCCTACATAATTCATTTTCAGTAAGATATGGCTTTAGAGCATCAAAGATGATAATAACAATGACATGATTAATGTATTACATGTAAGACAAATTAATGTTGACAGTGACCTGAAGATCCAAAATCTCATACTAAGGGATTCATGAGATCGTGATGATTAATTCTAATTCATGATGAATGTGTTTGTTTATGTTGCAGTATGATTATCCTGTTTCACTCATAAAAATGATAACTTATTTAAGTTTTTGTTAATTGTATTTTCGACCAGAATTAGCACAAAGTGGACAAAATGGACCCTGCAAACCACAGCCAACTACGGACAAGAGAGAGAGAGAAAAAAAAGAAAGAGAGAGATGTCCTGACTACCAACCTCTAATCTGTGCATCCTGCACTCTATTTCGAAAGGAAATGTGGGAGGTAAGCAATAATACATGTACATGTAAAATGTAAACCCCAAATATGTTGGAATATTTTGTCAAGCCTTTGACATCTTGACCAAATTTTTGACTGTCGATCGTTCATTGGGCAGAAAATTAACGCATGTTTTGCTAAATGAATGCAGTACTGCATATGCATGTAGTCAATCACTCCAACAACGAAGATTTACATGAATTAACGCTGATTATTATTTTTTTTTTAGCCTCTGTCAAAGATGGTTGCAGGAGTTTTTATGTTGTTGCAGTCATCATTCACACGCACATCTGTCCTATTCTCATCTTGCAATAACTTAAATTTACTCAGCAGATCATCTTCAACTTTGGTTTTATACAGAAGAGATGATTACCTGCTGAGCCTTGTACAAGTAGCATTTTAGTTATTGTTGTGATTTTGCTGCTGATTGTAAATTACAGGGAAACCCTGATTTTTATTGACTGTAGAGCATTGCTACCATGACATTATATTTACCTTCGGATGGTAAAGTTACCATAACCTCTAAGCAATTTGACTTTGATTAGTTATGAGGGTATTGATGTGAAAGGTCACAGGGACATTATATGCACGAAAGTGATGAATGTATCCAGTTGCAGTATCAGGCAAGCACTACCTTGAAATTCTTCTGAATGGAATAAAAAGCTTAATGGAAAGAATTGGATATTTGGATCATGAAAGTTTCCTACATCAGGCAAAAGTCGCAAGAGCAAATTCCCTCCTAGGAGGGGTACAAAGATTTTGACCATTATTTTTGTCGATTTAGTTTTTTTGCAGAAATCGAATCTTTGGTATGTTTTCTACATCTACATTAAATTTCATAGCATAAGACTAAGTTTTTCCTATCGAAAATGGAATTTTAAGCACCCTATGTTGGATCGCACTCGTCAGTTTCGAGCTTCTTTCGAATGCCGCGCCAATATCCCCAGTGTTGCTACGGCGCACGGTCTCGCATGCGATTGGCTGGTGCGTCGCATACATTTACATAATTCGGCTTTCGGAGACACCAGTTGCAGCGTGTGGGGAATGCTTTGTCCACGCGTGCACGATTACATGCTCCATTGTTCTTGCTATAGTGGTTTATACGCTCGCTCGCTCGCTCTGTAGTGCGTGCTCTTCGTGTGGCTTTCTGTCCAAACTATTCTACCGCAATGTTCGACAACGGAAGTGAAACAAAAATCGTGTAGCATGACATAATCGTGTGAAAAGAAAACTAAATATTCTCAAATGTGTCTACTTGTACATGTAGTAAAGATTATGACAGCAGACTGACTCAATGGAAGGCAGATAAGAGGAAAGGAGCAGTCACATGTGACCAATTATATTCAAATACTACACGTCAAAATCGCACCAAACTAACGAGTTGTGTTTCTTTTTTATTTAAGCATGACCCTTGCCAGCACTAGCAATTCTGCTTTCAAAAAAGGGTCGCCAATGATAAAGACAAATTAACCACAATGAAAACGCGATTTGTAAATGTGTGGATTCGCCACCGCTCCTGTTACATATGCACATTGCACAGTCATGGCGTGTGGATGCCATTGCGTATACGTGCACCATACACGTCATGTACATGTACACCATACGTGCAATTATCGTATTCGCCATCTTGAAAGATGTACTGGTAAACAAACCCGAGCGAAACGCATTGTTTTTCGGCTCCATACGCTGAGCTCCGAGGAAGGTGCCCGGGAAATTTGACTCTCTCAGGGAGCCAATCAGAAGGCGATGTGGTTGCTAAAGGCGGGGCTTAACATCGATTGGCACCATCGTACGGATGGGTGATTCTCCCCTCTCATCGCCGCTCGGACATTGTCCTTGAGAAAGAGGTGAATCTTCAAAGCCTGTTTTCTCGCTATTTTGTGGGGCTAACAACTTAAAAAGTGCATTTTATTTCTCTTTCTATGCCCACTTATGGTGCCGAAGAATACAAGTGTTTTATATCAATGCAAAGCTTAGGAAATGAGCAATGTGATTCAGTGAAAAAATGAATTTTCAAAATTCCCGACTTTTGCCTGAAACCGTTGTCGCCGGTCACATTTTATATTTCATCGTGTACTCACGGTTAAATTGCTACAATTAGGATCTACTGTATAAAATAATATACTTTACAGTTTCAAGGAAACACTACATATAGAGGAAATCAAGTAACCGTATGTCTTTATTAGCCTATATGTCACTGTGTCTTCACCAAAGATTAAAATGCCCATGTCACTTTCCTCATCAAGTAAAGACAGATACACCATTCTTTCTCTCTCTCTCTCTCTCTCTCTGTCTCTCTCCAGAAACAACCCTGCCAGGCTATCCGGTCCGCATCCAGATTCCGTATGAAGGATGTCATCAGAACCTGAACTTACATGTGGAATGCATCCATGTAAACTTCTGAAATATAATCACAATGTGCTTTCAGAACTATTATAGAAGTTGAATATATAAAAGACATGTGTATATATTAGACATTTCTACTAATCCAGATTAAATGCTTCTTTTCTAATGTTTTTTTTTCTTTTTTTTTCCCTTAGTGATGAAGTAAAACAAGACCTGATATCAAAATGTGCACAACACTACTTGGCAAAGAGCATTTACAATATGATTTGATGTAGATCTACTTCCAATTTTGATGGCAGCATTAAAGGGATGAGGGATGGCCTACTTTTGGTTGAGATGGGGGCTGATATGGAGATTTTGTAAAATAATGAGAACCCTGTTACGAAATATTAAAGAGTAAACAATACCAAGAGGAATTCCAAATTTATTTGTTAAAAATTGGTTTTGAAAAGGCTGAGATGTACAAAAACAAAGGGGTCCTAATAAAGGTGGCACCCACTTCTAATTATTATCATTCTGTGTCACTTTTTAAAAAAATTTCTCGGCCGTTTCAAAACCAAGAACTTTAATCAAACAAACTTCAAATTACTCTAAGAATTTGATGCTCTTTCATATTTCATAAGTTGTTTTTATTTGCTTGCAAAAAGTTAAAGTCTGAATCTCCATCTCAACCAAAACTATACCATGCCTTTGAGACTCACAGTTACAAGCCGCATACTAGTAGTTCATGGAAATTGATCCTGTTATTTCCTTTGAAGCCCAAACGCCAACATTTTAATCCTGTCAGATTGGAATGTCTTTTGTTTTTGTTTTTATGGGGGGGGGCAGCAAAAGGGAAGTGAACTTTGCCTTTCTTCATCAGATGGAGGAAAATATGTGACATGTTAGTCAGAAAAAAAACAACTGCACGTTGAAGTGCTTAAAAAGAGAAAATTTCACAAAGTAACAGTTGGTGAATCTGAAGGGAAATAGCATAGAGCATGTTTTTTCTTTTCTAGTTTAAGATATAAAAGAATAGTATGTAGCTTAAAGGAACGAACATAAGTAAAATGTTTCAATCCAAACGCCAAGTACAAGAAGTAGTGAAAAGAAAATGTACTGGTCAAGATGTATGTTTTGCCAGGTTTTCTTTCACATGTGCCATAATTGTCATGATGTTGGTAATACTGTAATATATGTTAGCTATTCAGGGCCCCAGCAATGTATTCTGGTACTTGGAATGAGGGAAAGTATTAGAGGGAAATACCGGTACCATGCATTTTGGAGAGGTGATTTTTTTTTCTTCATTGAGAGACGAGTATTCAGTACAGATACCTTATCACACTGGTCTGCAGAACACAAAAATAATATCAGACTAAAAGTAGATTTTTAAAAATTTGGCAGTCACCATTCTAATTTAGTTGTACATTGACGAAAGTTCAATGCAACAGCGTACAGTCATAATTAGCTAGGATATGTAACCACAAATTTTTAAAAAGATAGAGATATTGAAATATTGCTTAAAGAGAACATTTTGTTTTTCTAACTGGTGTAACGTTTGTGATGCTGGACACATTATAGTATATGTCACATTAAAAAAAAATTGAGGCTGTCAATGCAGTTACTGTAGTCAGCGCAATTTGTATTGTTTTTCAAACTCTTTTGATGTATATCACAGAGATTTGTTCATGAAAGACATTTTCACTGAGGACTCATTCTTTTCTAAAGCTTTTAATCATTTAAGAAGATTGCTTTCAGATGGATTTTTTTGTTTGTTTTTAGATGTCCACAAATGGAGACTGAGGTTCTTTACCTTTCAAAACGAAATACTGTTGAAGAGAAATAATTATATATATTTTGCAGGATTCAAGCATGTTCTTACTGTGTATGGAATTCTAATCAGCATTTTGGTAACCAGCAACATAGATGTCAAGTGCTGCTATTCTAGTAAATGTACGCTAATGGCAAATCATTGCTTTAAAAAAGAGAAATTGCCTCGTTTACTGTTTACTGTATTTCATTCGTGAACGCTGTTTGAGACGGTGGTTGCGGGCGTGTGCACATTGTGTAGTACGTTTTGTTGGTTGACTGGGAATTTAGAGTGTTGGTGATAACTGAAATGATTTTTTTTTTCACAAATTTGTGATAATATAGAAAAAAAAATCGAATTGCAAACAAACAAGTTGTTACATGTCTGCTCCAAGGACATAGAACTTGGCCAAGGATTAATATAATCTGCAATATAGACTCGATGATATAACCGACTTAATGATGGGAAGGGGAAATAAAGCTGTTATTGCATTGTACGCATTTCACTTCTACTTCCTTTTCGCTTCTTATTTTCTCTTTTGAGGGTGATATTTGCCTTACTTTTTCACACAAATCCGGGATACATAATAACATTTTTATGTCGCCGACTAAGTGTGCGTTCCAAACAACGTTCATGTCAACAATCAACCATCATAAAAGAAACATTTAGTATAAGTCTTCTGCGGGAGAATAAATCAAAATAAAATGCAAACACCTCGCCTTAGAACATTACAAAAGTAAAAGTGATTTCGTGCCTATCCCTTGCAGGGCTCCGTTTCAGGGCCTGAGAATGCAAACTATATAGCATTACGAATTCCAAAGCATTCTCGGGGGAAGGGGTGAGTATGCAGGATGGGAGATTTGGTATCGTAATTTTTCCCAGTAACATGTGATTTGTTATCACGGTTTCCATGACAACCATTTCCGAACATAGTAAACAATTTTATATAACTCTTAGGTTTCATTGTTAAACATAGATTAGTTAGATTGACACATTTTTCACACACACACAAAATGTTTCAACACTTTCGTACGTTTTACAATTATGAATATTTGAAATTTTCAGGGAGTGACCTAATGATGATCAGTTGCCATGGTAACAACACTACTGATTTTATTTTTTTTGGGGGGGGGGGGGGGTGGGGGGGTGGGGAAGAAGCACATTTCAGTCATATCAAGGTGCCACAAAGGGTTTTGCAGTCAGCTATCCAACCTGTCCATTGACTTCGCCAATTATGTAAGATAAATACCTACACGCACTATACCATGTACAATATATATGGGCTTACGCTATACATTCGATTTTTCATTCAAAATGCGCGTCCGGTAAAAATACATCGTCCCATTTAGGATAACATAAAACGAGTTATCTTTCGCCTTATCTTGTAATTTCTTTGCTGCATAAGATATCAGAATATATATTATATTTCGGAATAATAAAAACTTTTGAATAGATTGATTTAGGTAGTTTAAAAAAACTTTGAAATATTGGTAGATTTTACAAAGTACAATTTTGAGTAAATCAAGTTTTTATGTTTCATTGCGCCATATATGTGTGTGTAAAAATTCTACATTCAAATGCATATTAGTCAGGTTCTAAACTTGAAATGGAAGATAACACATTTCTAGTTTGAAAGGTACTTATCAACCATTACTTATTTCGGTAAAAAAATAAAATCGTGATTTTTTACATTCTTTCAAATTTTGTGCTAAAAAAGACATTTTTCGGCAAAAACGCGCTTGACATCCGGCCGTACGCTAAACTTGAGTATTTTTGCAAGACTTTCAGCTGGAAAACTTAGCATTAACAAATTTTGCCGTCCAAAGTAAAAAAAATCGTCTTGGCTGGCCTACTACAAGTGGAGAGCTTTGCTGCTATTTTGAACGTGTATATCCATCAGTACACATCTACGCATGCGTAAACAATGACGTCAACGTTACGGACGCAAAAGGATATGAATAATGCATCATCGCACGGTGAATATGCATCATGTAGCGAGTAATACAGCTGTCAATGCACTGCACTGAATGCATTGTGTGCGCATGTGCAAGTGATTGTGAGTTTTAGTGAGCATCGGTGAGCTGAAGATATTTGCCTTTTTCTGCATCATAAGCAATGAAATGCATCAAACAGTCGCCGATGTGAATCATTTAGGTTTAGTCGACCCATGTAAGTATTCCCAGTAGTTTTTGTTGAAAAATTAAGGAAATACAGCGCCGGAACGGCACCCGTTTGGTACAACATTAAAATATCGATGCCAAAACGGCGCAGCCCCAACACTGTACGTTGTACGTTGGGGCTGCTGGTCGCAGTTAGTCTTTACTGTGCTTCCGTACAGGCACATGATTATCAACACACTCCTTTGTTTTCTGTAGAAATATATTCCATGCCTGTTCACAGCTCGTTTCTGTAAGATCTTTTTCCCAGTCCATTGTCTCCAGTGTTTCATTCATAGTTATGTAGTCTCCTTTCTGATAGATTACACGTTTTTTCCCCTTTGTTGTCTCCTCTGTTTTCTGCAGAATGTCTAACACTGCTAATAAACACACATGATCGCTCAGTCCTAGTGGAGGCAGATGATCAATTGAAGTAATCATATCGGCAGTACTAGAACTCTATAGGTAAATGCTAGATCAAGCACATTGGCACTTTGTCCATTTCTAAAACGTGTAGCCTCGTATACATGCTGGTGAAGAAACGATTCCTGTGTAGCAGTGAGGAACATGTTTGATGAGTTATTGAGAGTAGAGTCCACATGTGCTCTCTTCCAATTAATATCAGGATAATTAAAATCCCCCATCTTCGTGATAGGCTGCATTTTATAGCCCTTTGAAGATTATAGAAGAAGAAGAAGAAGAAGAAGAAGAAGAAGAAGAAGAAGAAGAAGAAGAAGAAGAAGAGGAAGAAGAATGACATTTAAAAATGCGGGACTGCGCCCCAGTCGGTTCTCCAGCACCGCTACCCCGCTGTGATCTGATCTACACTAAGTACCGTACTATACAGTAGGCCCGCCCTGACCGAAAACAGCTTCCCTTTTTAACTCCGTACCGGTGCGTTGAAGTGAAAGGGCAATCAATTAGCCATTCCGTCCGCGATAAAAATCCGCGCACAGATTTTTACGCCATAACCGTCAGGCGGCGCTGAAGATCATATGACTTCTTTTGACTTACGATTTTGACTTCTGAGTGCCTTCATTTTCTTCGTCAGAATCGTCTTCCGTTGCGGCCCGACTCTCCGGGAGATCATCTTCATTCAGACTATTCATTTTCCAGCAGAATGCAGAAACAGCCTAGCCAGAATCGGGGAAGGCCAGGGATCTTGTTGTTGTTATACTTTGACTTGGTGTGTAAATGACTGACAGCAGCTGCAATTATTAAATTTGGTCGCTAGAGGGTGTTCTCACTATAGTATTTTCAGAGCCTTGTAATCAAAGAAAGAGTATAGCAGCTAGCGCTTGTAATACGGGCTCTGAGTATTTTCGTCACAATTTTTATCTGTTGTTGTTGTTGCCCCTCCTCCCCCCCCCCCCGAGTTTCTGTTCTCTCACTGGTCAGCGAGGATCGAGGCAAGTCGTTCGAGCAGTTTGTCTGTAGGCCTACATGTATTATAAAGTTTTGAGTATACTTTCTGACATCACAACTTTAAAGGATCTCAGCCAACGAGAACCTCCAATAAGACAAACAGACAAACAAACAAATATAATTGCACATTTTGATATATAATTTAGCTATGTCTGATATTGCTGGTTGCCATGGCAACCGTAAACTGACAACCATGTTCGTCAGATTTTGCGTGATTTTCTGTTCCAATTTCAATTAACAATATAATAAAGGATGAAATGGGATTTTTCTTGGCTCTAAAATTTGCCGAAGGACCAAATGGTGAAGTGCTATTAATGGTTGTGATGTACCCTGAAATGGTCTTCTTATTATTTCCTTTATTTTATATATGACATAGGCATCACACAATAGATGTAATAGAAATAATCGCAAATACATCATCTTTCAAAACTATACCCTTTTATTTTGTGTTATCTTCACACAAGCTTTGCCTGTAATATCTATTATCATTCGTTTATCATATTATCAATCTGCAAACTCATAATTCAATATTTTGGAAATATGAAATGTGATACCAATATCATATACCCATTTCAAGCAATATGTCATATAGGTTTCATTATAATTATTTCTTTATATTGTAATGAATAGCGCCCCACATGTTGACCATGAGAAATTTCAACCATAACTAATAGTCAAGGTTGACTTGCTTTTCCTTTGTGGTGAATATCAAAATGATTGATATAATATAAAAACATATATACTGGGGATAAAGAAATACAAAGAAAAAACATGATTTCAGCGTATTTCCTATGTATTTCTTTACATTTTGGTAAATAGCGCCCTCAGTGGATGACCTTGAGAAATTTCAAAAGTTGGGTCATGCAGAGTATGATTTGCTCTACCCATGTGCCAAATATGACGGTCATAAATCATATAATAAAGAAGTTATATAGGGGGGCACAATGTGCCCCCCCCCCCCCCTTGGGCCTGGAAGGGGTCAAAATAGCTTGGGCTTTATAGGGTTAAGAAATCCAATGATCCCACACAAGCCTGTCGAACTTATGGAAAGATACTGAGTCTAATATAGGCCTAGACAATCCTGTCAAAAAGTAAGGTAATAGCTAGTTGTGAAAAATCAGCCATTCAACATCGCGCGTTATCTTCTGAATTCCAGGGCATAAACTGACACTGAGCTTGATTGCACATCTAATTATAGGCCCTATTATAATTAATATGTCAAAAAAATGTAGGCCTAGTTCAGGGGGGCGTTTCATCAACGTGTTCGTCGGAGGTTTTCACCGACAAATTTGCTATCAGCCAATCAGACCAAGGATTTCATTAGCTTTTAACAGTTGTCAGTGTAAATCCTTGCGTCTGATTGGCTGATAGCAAATTTGTCGGTGAAATCTCTGACGAACTCGTTGATGAAACGCCCCCCAGGGCCGATGTGGGAGCGTTTTCAAAAGTTGGGGGCCACTTCCGGGTTTCATGAGCTAACAAGCAAAAAAAAAAAATCCTCAGCTCATCTTTCCCCTTCCACTTCCGGTTTTCTTCAGCTGACGAGCAAAAAAAAAAAAAAAAAAAAAAAAAGAAGAAGTCTTTAGTTCATCTTTTTCCTTCCACTTCCTGGTTTCTTCAGCTGACAAGCAGAAAAAAAATCAAAAAGATCTTCAGCGGAAAAACATAACCTTAAAGCGGTCACACTTCAAGACCTCTCTTTTTAGTGCCACTTACGTAAAAAAAGTGAGGGGGGGGGGCAAAGTGATGACACCTTACATGTATGTATTCCTTTGTATGGTGCACAAAAGGTGAGGGGCGAGCCCTCCTGCTCCCCCACCCCGGTTCCGCCGGCCATGTAGTTAAAGGTCTGTAGCAATGACTGCAAGTTCTATTACATAGGCCTACTATTTAGCTACGCTTTTGTATAGATATTCATCTGTGTTCATCAACTAATGCGAACACAACATCTCATTAATTTTATCCGATCGTTCGTGACGTTGTTCCGAAGGTTCGTTTTTTCGAAGGTTTCAGGAAATGAAATAAGGTTCCTTGATATAATCCGATCGTTTAAACTTTCAGGCGTTATTCCAACTGGTTCGTTCTTTCTGATTAAGGTTCATTCCAGAAATGAAATGAAGTTTATCGTATAATCTAATCGTTTGTGGCGTTATTCCGAACTTCAAGGTTCGTTCTTTCGAAGCCACTTCAATAATCCGGAAATGAAATAAGGTTCGTTTAGTCATTTCTGGGGTTTTTCCTATAAGGTTCGTTTTTCCGAAGGTTCGTTAATCCGAAAAAGAAATAAGGTTCGTTCATCTGAAAAATAACAAAAAGAAGGTGCGCAATTATTGAACCTTCGGAATTACAGACCTTTTATGTCGTTTTAAGATCAACGAATCTTCGGAATAACGAACCATATTTCATAATATTTTCGTTGATCCTATAAAAGGACATACAGGTTTGTAATTCCGAAGGTTTATGTGTTTGTGGTTGTGTCTTTCAAATAGTTCAGGAGGGTGATCTTTTTGTTTGCTTTAGATTTTGTTTTTGTTTTGTTCTTACAGAGTTAACGTGTTTTGTTTTGTTTTTTGTAAAGAGTAGTCAAACATTATGTAAATTGATAGCAAGTACATTATGTAATATACTTATTGTTTAAAGTATATTAATAATAATATTGGAAAAAAAATTAAAGAAAACCCCGGTAACCACCAGTAGTTTTATTTTCCACCAATCGTGAATATCGGCGCGCGGTGATTGTAACGGACTATATTATGTTATCTCCATTTTTTATTTTTCGTTCCAAATACCCATGGTTACTCAGAGCACATTAATCAGACCCTTTATTTCAAAAACTTTTTTTTTTGTACCCCTCTCTTTCTCCCTCTTTTCTCAAAAGCAGCATCCTATACAAGATGTTTGATTTTGCAAAATCATTTTGATGAGTTAGGAACATCCAATTTTGATGAATTGTCATCAGAAATCTCTTTTTTTCTAAACATGTTTCTTCAACTGAAACAATCTTATCCAAGAATTTTGCACAACCATGCAGCCTTCTCAATAATGTATTTTAGAAATAACGATTAACCTTACAATTTAGTGATATAGTCAACTATATCTATGAGAATTAAATGACTTAGAAACAAAAAGAAGAAGAAGACTTTTGCAATCACAATGACATACACAATATAAAATACGGATGGACATAGTCAACTACTTATGTGAATGTTAGTTACATCTATCCACCAACAACAGTTAGTCTTGCATCGACAATGGCATTTTGTTGCCGTGACGCTCTGAAAAATCGTCGGTTGAGAATTTATGGGCTGCAGAATTACCCCTGCTGCGGCCTGCATGCATGCCTGCCTGCGAGAATAAGCTCGCTTTCCTTTCAATGATTATTATGAAGAGATATCGGTATAGTTGTTGTTTTTTTTCTTTATAAAAAAAAAACAACGACTATACCGATATCTCTTCGTAATAATCATTGAAAGGAAATGTTGTTGTTTGAATAATGATATTTGGCGTCCCGCTCATTCCCCTACGGAATAATGTACGTCAAATCTTTATCATACAATTTGTCTCAAAATTTGAACCTTCGTATTATTATTAGTTTTCATGGGGTATACCCCCACCCTCACTGTGGGTACCCTTCACCTCCTCTTTCGTGTTTACTCTTTTCCTTTCATGACGTGACACAAACTTTCAAAGTATGATAAATGCATCTAATGGGAATGCATCTACCAGTACGATACAATAATGTAATTTCCACAATCTGTTGGCCAACCAGTCGCGTCATTTTTTTTTTTTTTTTTTTGCTTTTGCGCGGCGCGTTAGGCCCAATAGAACAAATTAAAAACAGGTCAGAATCTCGACTAGGTGTATACACACATGGACGGTACTGATAATGCCAGAAGAGGTGGGAACACCACCCTGATACTTGAGTATTCAACTTCTCGCCACGCATGCTAAATCCCAAAGTAAATAAACAGCGGATGCGTCCTGACAGCAGCGCATGCACGAGTAGCGAGCAGCTGCTTTGATACACAATTCTATACTCTTGATTTTTGCTTTACCACCGCAGGCACAGTAGAAACCACTTGATGGTACACATGCGGCTGTAGAAGGTGTGCGGTGATCGGTAATGGTGAGTACCACCACTGCACTTAATTTACTGGTACTGATTGTTCAGCGTCCTAAGCTCGCTTAGGGTATAGAAATAATGAGGCCAATAATGATTCTGGCTTACCCACATATTAATTGCAATATCAGTAAATGACTCACATTTTATTGGAAGATATAACATGAGTATTCTAGGCCAGTTGTCATCAACGTAGATCTAGAACCTTTTAGTCCATGACATTGAGAAAGCTGTTAGCAAGTGGTTAGTGTTAGTTGAGTAACGTTACAGTTAACCGCAGCAGCGACCCCATACGGACAAATACGTACCGTAAAGGGTTACTATGTTACAGCGCCCCGCGACGGGGTTACGTTACAGTAAATGTTCTGTTGTGCGGAATTAAGATAGATTCTAGCCAAACAACGTACGTGGTATCTGCATCCAACCTCATATCCAGTAAATCGAGCTTGAGTTTTTCACAAACCTGCAGCTCTTTTTCTGTTTCCGTTCAACACTTAATATAATCTCTTTCATCCCTACCTCTACTTGGCTCTAGCTCTAGAAGGACCAACAGTAAAATTATGCAGTATCAATCAGTATGGTTGGGGCACCACCTATCAGCAGGGCACCTTCCCATCGGCACCCTGCGTATCATGGCTGTTTGCGTATAGAACGAAAAAGTACGCGCGGGATTAAGTGTCATTAGCTATAAAAACAATAAAAACGAAGAAACGAAAATCAAACTCAAACAAACCAAGCTAAAAATTACACATCCGCTCAGTAATGACGCATGGCTGTGAAATTCACGTGTATTACCTATGGCCTGTGAAATTCACGTGTATTACCTATGCTGTGAAATTCACGTGTATACCTATGGAGGGGAGGGGGTGCCGATCGCAAGGTTCCCTTTTTAGCTGCGCGAAGAAAACGGAACGCACGCACTAAAATTGCGCTATTTTAAAACGGAGATTCATAATCAACGAGACGGCCACGACATTCAAAACTGCAGTATTTATGGCATATTTGAGGTAAGAATTAGGCGGATTTGTATTCTCATATTTTTAGAATAAACAAGCTACAGATCCTTAGGGTGACGATACGTGGTACCCCCAACCCTACCAGGTAAATGTAAGGTGATTGTTTCTGCAGCAGTGCATGCAAATTGATTTCAACAGACCCTTTGCTTTTATTTTTATTAATTTGCTGCATTTAATCATTTACACTGTATGGTGCTCAACCTTGCTTTGCTGTCTCAACATACACTGTAACCAACATTCTATTGCTATTGATACGGCAAAACAATGTAAAGGTCTTGAATACTGGCACACACATAAAAATGTCAATATGCGCTCCCTTCTTGTGCAGCTACCTGCGACCAGCCCGAATGCAAAGCGTATCGAATGTAGATACATTGTTTTGCCAATAAAATTTATACAATTCCCACTGGGAGGGAGCATCAGATCTCAGTAACAGAATGGGCTCTGATTTCAAGATTTTGTCGAGAGTTTAGCCTACTAAATTAAGCTGAAATATGTGACATAGCGTGTTAAGTCAATTTTCATGAATTTTCGGCATACATTGTTTTGCAATCTCATGGCCGAATTGTGGTATTAGATCACTGTAAACCCCGGGCCGCCAGCCGGGGTGCTGTTACAGCCTGACACCGTGGACATGAACGCGTGCTGGGGTTGCCGGTGCGGTTAGCTTACAGCTATCGACAATGGTCATTAACACACATGTAAACATCACAACAAATGAAATGGGCTGTACTTAGATGCAGAGAGTGATTGTACAATTGTATGCAGTCGTACTCAGATTGAGATCCTAGTTCCTGTTTCCATGACGTGTTGAATCAACACTCAGAGTCAGACAGCAGGGATGGCTGGATGGCAGTATGGTAACCAAAATCTCACCAATACAAGCACTTGAATTCTGGAATTTCTGGTAATTATTTATTGCCAGAGACTTCTGCTTAAATGAAGTATTTAGTATTTTGTGCTATGCAGCAAAATTTCTGCTACATTGTTTAATATTAATATAAAACAAGGTACACTGTATTAACTTCAACTAGGTAAATCAAGGTAAATATAAGTGACCACTCTAGTAAAGCTGTTTTTACTTTTTGTGTTCAGTCCCTTTTGATACATCCTTGTATATGAAAGTCATGTGACAATGTATTGTTTGAGAGAACAACATGCCCCCCTTTTTTTTTCGTTGAATTTATGTGGAGCTCTCGATATACATGTAAGCATGGTCCCCATAGATTTTTATTGAGCATAAGTGTCAGTTGCAACAACACTGGACCAGTGATAAATCTTCCCCAGGTGATTAAAGGCAATTGTTCTGTAAAAAGAGGAATTAATGTTCGCATGCACTGTAATTTCTTAAATTTTGTGAGAGTCAAGATTCATGAAATTAAAATGCATGCAAAAGTTCTTGTTTACACTACATTGTACAACCTTAGGCTTGTACATGCATTGAATGCCAGTAGGCCTACAGTAAAAATTCATGAAAATTATATGCCATGACAAAGGCTGTCGGCTCCGATTCACAGAAATTTAAAACCATGAATATAGTTTGTTTTACAGTTCATGAGTGATGTACATCTGTGATAATAATAATAATAATGATAATATGATACATATAATTGTCCGTTCTTAGTACGCATGATACCATAAGATAGTCTCTATGCTTGTACAAAATTAATGAAAACAAAATCTATCACATATATCTCTATTCAAACATATAATGTCATGTCATCGATAGGCTAATTGTGACTAGCCCG
Source organism: Diadema antillarum (assembly GCF_040938485.1). Lineage (NCBI taxonomy): Eukaryota > Metazoa > Echinodermata > Echinoidea > Diadematoida > Diadematidae > Diadema > Diadema antillarum. Next base: position 346,154 of record NW_027271249.1, on the reverse strand, counting down.
AACATGCAGCCTTCCAGTGGAGGCAATGGAATGCCTAGGGTTAGTCATACAAGTACATGTACAACTGTAGGCCAGATATGGTCCGTACACAGTACACTGGGGCCACCATAAACGGGGGCAGATCCAGGAATTCTGTAAAGGAGAGGTGCCTTTGCAAAATTTAATGGGGGGGGGGGGCACACGCCCCCTTTTTTATTTTTATTTCTTTTAGAAATAAAGAGGGGGCGTGCGCCCGGTGCGCCCCCATCTGGATCCGCCACTGATAAAGATAATAGTTTGGATGGCCTGATTGGGCCAAAAAAAAAAATGTTTCTATCATTTGTACTCATAAAAAGAAAAAAGCTGATAATAAATTGTGGCTCAGTGCTTGACAACCACACTGGCATTTCAGCTAGCTGCCACCGACCAGGGTTGCTCTCTGTGTGGATCACCGCCTGTCTTCATGGGCAAACACAGTTCATTTGATAGCCAAATTCAACCAGACTTTTTTTTTCTCCCTCAGGGCATAATTTCGTTGCCAAATACATACTATCTAAAAGTAGAAGTATGTATGGTTGTAGTTAATCTCATGCTAGAAAAATCCAAGCTCAAGCAGTCCCAAAGTAAAGTATTGCTTCACTGGCTTAAGATTTTTTAAAAAGCAATGTGTTTTCAGTTTCAGACTAACTTCAGATTCAGATTCATTTATTGTCCATTTAGGAAATTCTTTTTGTTGGCATGTAGGTGCACACAGGAATATCTACATACATACATACATTGTATACATATTCATGTACATAAATATAGTATACACAATAGATAACTTTAATTGTGCAGGTTTTCATACTCTAGTTGGTTGTACAATGGTATTTAAAGTACATTGTACTTTGTCATTTACTGTACGGTACCTGCCAATTTCACACACAAGCAATTATCGTTTCGGGTTGTATGATTTTTCTACTGCATCAAATAATTATTTTTTTATTGGTTTTCTTTTTTCATGACTACCAAATTTCATTGTCTGGCCTTGAAAAAAACAAAATCTTATTTGATGATGTTTGCACATGGCTTAATTGGTCAAAAAAAGAAAAAGTTTAGCATGGAGCCTTGACACTAAAGTGTCATGTTGAAGATCGTGAGGAATGATGGCTTATTGCTTGCAATATTGTCAAATAAGTTTGCAGTATTGAGAAGACAGCAAGCTGACACTTGCGAACAGTCATTGTACAGTGTGCAACTACTTTTATGCAAGTTATATTTTGAACAGTTGTGATACATATGTGTCATCTATGTAGCATAATTGGACAATGTCTGTGAAAAAAGATTGTTACGTAGCATAATTGGACAATGTCTGTGAAAAGATTGTTCTTATGTTTTCTGTCTTTGTCTGCCATTATTCAGACAAAGATGGCATCTGGTCGTGAAGATAACCTTGGTCCTGCCGTCTTTGATGCCGCAGCGTCGGGGAATGTGAGCAGACTGAAGGAACTTGTCCGTTTCAAGCGATTTTCCAAAATCCGCAGATGTCTGTCATGGCGCGATGCATTTGACCGCACCCCTCTCATGGCTGCGGCTGCTGCCGGCCATATGGAAATTGTGAAGCTGCTTGTTGGAGAGTACGGTGTCGATGTTGAGGAGTCAAAGTTCAGCGAGGAATTGGGGGAAGAATTTACACCCCTGGTATACTCCGCCAATGTTGGGCATCACAAGGTTGTCAGTGTCCTGCTTCAGCATGGTGCAAAGGTTACTCATGCCTTCCCGCTACACAGGGCATGCTTTGCCAGCTCGGAGGGGAATCTTGAGTGCGTGAAACTCCTCGTCGATCATGGTGCTGATGTGAACCAGAAGTACAGGAATGGGCGTTTGGGGAGCGAAATGACTGATGAGGGTACTGCCTTGGCAGTGGCCTGTGAAACCATCTGCCCTCAAATCGTCCAGTTTTTGCTAGAGAAAGGAGCTGACCCTAACATTCCAGACAAGAAGGGTAACTGTCCATTGCACTCAGTCTGTGGAGCTACCTGGAATGCCCATTCTGAAAGGAAGTGTCGTGGAGCTTGTGTGAATGATGGCAAGAAGATTGTGCAGATGCTTCATGACCATGGAGCCCAGCAGACAAAGAATGGCATGGACCTCACACCTTTCATGATTTTGGCCCTAACAGGCAACCTTGCATGGTTTTCGGAGGAAGAGTCGATCTTCAATCCATCGGCCACAGAAAACGTTGAGGCACTAGAATTACTGGCCTCACACTTCTTGCTAGGGTCAGGAGACAATGTCCAGAAGGGATACAGAATTCTCTTCAGAGCAAAGGAGCTGTCTCAGTCTCATCCCAGTTCTGCAGTAATAAGTGAGACTTCTCCGTATGGTGATTACAAGGAACCATCAAATTGTCAGGAATTGGAAGAGTTAAAGTCTGGTTGGATGCACTTAAAAGTGGTGGCTCTGATGATACGTGGAAGACTGCTGTCCATGGAAGCCAAGAAGTACTATCTTTGGCAAGCGATCCGCGCATTTGCTGATCACTGTCCTCGCACTCCAGAAATGAGACAGCTAGCTCTCAGAGCCCTGAAGTACGAGACCGAACTGGAAGTAGAGTCTGGCTTCTTTTGTGGCTTTGCAGTGGAGAGCCTGCTTCGCCACCTAGATCCTTCACAGGTCAGACTTGCAGACAGCGTCTTGGAGGATGTGGTGATCTTATTGAAGTTGGCTGCAATCAATCTGTCACCGTATGTCACCGAAATGGATCCTGAGAACAGGATGGAGGCCATCTGCTACCACAGGTTCAAGACAACAACCATTGCACACTTACTCTCCATCTATGCCAACTACCCAGGACTTCCCGAAGAGGACAAAGAGCCAATGTTTGTGTTGATCCAGCAGTTTGTTAGTGCATTCAACATGGCTTCAGATATCATCATAGAACATCGCAGGGAAAGAGGAGAAGCTAGTCCCTCTCTTGGCTTGACACTGTTCACTGTTTACTTCCCGGTTGTTGCACGACGACGGCCTGGTGATGAGGGGAACGTCACTGAACGCATGATAACAATCCTCCTTAAGTGTGGAGTTGATCCATGCCAGGTCACTCCAGACGGCTACACTGCCCTTCACTACTACGTCAAGATGTGTCCAGCCTCTGGGCAGACGGAGACCTTCCGCCAAGGGATCGTCGTTCCTCTTGTAGAGTGGGGCTGTCCAATCCTGCACACGAATCCACACACTGGCCAAAACGTCATTGATGACTGCAGGAACCCTGAAACCAAGAAGCTCCTCATGGACCTGGTCCTTCCATCGCTCCTGCAGCTGACAGCCAGAGTAATCCGGAAGAAGCGGATTTCCTACAAAGATAGACTGCCTGCTTCTATCACCACCTTCCTTGATATGAACGTGTGACTATTGTAATATGATATCTGACTAGCCCCTGAAGTGCCATATGCAGATGTGTAATAATGTTTGCGCTGGCCATGCCTTTGAGCTTTTGTATTCCTCATTCACAGAAATAACAGTAGCGTGTGCAGTACTTTCGTCTGGAGAGGCAGTCTTCATATTTTCTGTATCGTACACACAAGTATACAATAGACATCATTGGTGGAAATTGTCACTGCTATGATTATTTTTCGAGACTGTCCAGCTGTTCACATGTACAAAATGTATCTGTTTTGGATGTCTGTCTTTGCATCTGAATACATACTTCAGTACAGTACAGTGTACCTCACTAATAGTGTCAATAAGTTTATATTACAGGTGTAAATGTAAAGATTGTTGTCAATTACTAGATTTCACAGATTATGCAATAACTGAAGAAGTGATTTCATGCAATAACAGGAAAGGTGATTTAATATCCTCAAAGTTGGTGCACAGTTGTACTATGATAAGGCAATTCTTAATTAGATGTAAGGAAAAGTATGTTGATGGCTATAAGAGGTATAACTGAGGCAAACCGTGTTTTACGAAGCTTTGTGACTTCTGAGATGCCCCAACATTGATTTGACACTGATCTTGAGATATAGAGAATGACCTGATAGATGACCCAATAGATTTGAAGCAAAATGTGAATGCCAGGACATCAAACTCAACAGTAAGAAGAATAAAAGAAAATTATCGATATGAATGATTGTTCTGTTATTGCAGCAAATCAAGCTGTACATGTACACAAACTCATCAAACACTAAAGAGGGATGTACATGTACAGTAGTTAACTGATGAGATACTGGAGGATTAGCTACATTGATCCTTTGAAGGTGAGAAAGTGGGATGTTAGAATATGATGTTGGAAGCAGGTTGGGAAGCATGAAGGTGACTTTGTGTGATACTGTTCTCTGGTTCTTCTCATGATTTTCCCTGTTTGTATGATGAGGAAAACAGTTTTATATTGGGGGATGCTGTCCTTTTCCTGTGAAACATGGCCTTTTCATAATACACATAGTGTGCTTCTGAAATAGCAATTTTTAAAGGCGCTGAATTCAATGCGTGTGTCTGAGCAAAATTTAAAGAATTGAGGGCAGTCCTTGAGATGTGTGGAGGCCAGAGTCTTCCCTATGTGAACTCTATACTGTACAGACATTACTTGATTAAAAAGTGCGGATGTCAAATTCTTTCTTAAAAGTGCCTCCATCCTCCAATATGAAAAGTGAGGACTTTATTTTGTGTTCCTACATTACTTAACCCTGTACTCTTGTTCTGAAGAAATCTTTGCTTGATAATATACAGTAAGTATTAATCCCCTCACAAAAAGCTATCCTCAGCTGCCTTGGATTTCATCAGCGATAAGTATGAAACCTTTGCCGTATTATCAAGATACATGTGACTGATGATATAGTAGTACAGTGGAAACTCGATATAACGAGATGGTCGGGACCGAGTCATTTTCCTCGTTATAGCCGATATCTCGTTATATCAGTAGGCATAAAAGAAGGCATAAAATAAAGACATTAATTTGCACATGTGGGACTACCCATCATATTTCAATCAGTACTGATAACTTGATATTGTGTGTGAGGGAATTACTCACCTTTATGGGTAAGAAGATGTTTTTCGCCAAGGAAATCCGGCATTCCAATATCAAGAATGTGTTTCTCATTAATTGTAGATGTTTGAATTTGTAAATTCATATAGCTTGCGATTGTATCAAGATCGTCTGTGGATTGGTATGTGGTTATCGTATGGGTGTGTGTTGTGTGGAAAGCTTGAATATGGTCTGCACAATGCTGTGTGTGTATGTGACACATTCTGTATGTACATTATGACTGCGTGTGTGTGTGAAGACGGGGAATTCCCTAAGTAGAAGGCCAATCACGGCATCAGATTGCCTCACACCTGCTAAACGTCATTCGATGATGTCATGTATACACATGGCCGTCCCACCACATTTTCTGCATACAGTGTGCATGCACACACACACTTCACACGTACAACATGCAGTGCTAGCTGGAGTGCACGGAAGAAAATGATTATGTGTGTACAAGACAGTTTTTGGCGCATCAAGCTTTACAATCTCGGAAGATGATAGCACAGGCGAAGTAAAGCTTTACCGAAGGCATTTTGCTTTACCTCGCTATAGCAGGTTTGATTTACTATGTTTTTCTTTGTTTGGAAGTCACAAAATCTATCTCGTTATAGCAGTTATTTCGTTATAGCCGATCTCGCTATAAGAGTAGCATTTTACATAGACTTGTGTGGAAGGAAATTTGGGACCGAGAAAATTTCCTCGTTATAACCGATATCTCGTTATAGCAGTGTTCGTTATACCGAGTTTTCCCTGTATAATGTGTGTACAATGCGAGAGTGAGTGATAGCAGAACAATTAGGCTATTTTAACATGTTACATACATTTCAATTCCTGATGAAGGAATGTCCATTGTGAAACTTGTGTTTACATGAACGGTAGCATCCATCTCTTTGCCTAGTGTTTCAATTGTAAACATAGACTTGATTCAGAGTCATCAGTTATAAGTGTTGTTGTTTGTGTTGTTGTTGTTGTTTGTTTGGTGTTTTTTTTTAATTGGGGGGGGGGGTTGTGAAGCCCCATGGGTGTCTTTCACTCTCGTTACAGATTGAAAATGTTTTGTAATGAATGACAACAACATTGTTTGTGGTGCAGTGTACTATATACAATGTATGCTGTTTACATGTACAACTGTATGTAGGGTTATCACTTTCGGCTCCAAAATTTTGTTTGTGTTGATTTTCCTATCTAGAATGACGATATAATGTATACAGCTGTAGGTGAAAAGTACAATACAAATTTGTAGGGATTGAATGTTGTTAAGCAAATGTTACCTTTTAAATTTTTTTCCTACAAAAATATAATACATCAGTGGAACTTGTAGTATTTGCATAATTTTGATGGAGAAACAAGTTTCTTTTTGTTGATTCTTACAGAAGCTTTAAAGAAGGGGGCAAAAAGAATGCAACGTTAAAGGAGATACATGAGAGAAACTGGCCATTATTTTTTGTTTTGTTGGATATTTCTCAGCAGTTGACTTGGTACAGTGTTACTTTCTATTTTCTTTTAGTGCAAGAATCAGCAATGTCTAACAAATTTGACAACAACAAAAAAAGAACAATAAGTTTGTACACTCTAAATTTCAGAATAATCATATCAATGAAAGTGTACATAATTATGTTTGATGAGCTTTCACATGTGCTGTTACCATGGGAATTATCCATTTCCATGAAGAGTTGTTGAAGTTTTTGTTTCAACTCACATTTCTTGTCTCTTCCTATTACACAATGTACAGTGTTCATACAAATAACGTTTAGAGGGGAATTTAATATTCCTTTCACATAATTGCCAAACCAAGAGCAAAATTAATGTTTTCAGAAATTTATTCAGTAATGTAAAAAGAAGTGTCTAAATGAGGACTTTGAAGCTGTGTTTATACTGATGGAAAAAGTATGAGCTATTCATAGTTTTACCTTGTTTCAGTTGATGATACAAGTACATTGTATGTGTAGTTTGTCTACACCATATGATTAGCATAGTTTGCGTTCAAAGTACAACGTACAATATTTGTCATTGTGTAGACTGCCTCTCAAGATTGTTGTGAGAATGGAATTATTCCTCAAATTTCTCACAGGTTTCTGTGAGTGTTTTTGTGTAGAAGTGTTCGTTAGATTTGTTAACTGACGTTATCTTGATACATTATGATCTCATGTGCAAGTTTCTGTAGATCCTTCAGTGCAAAATGCTCAGAAAATTCTGTTTAACACACATTTTGGAGAAGGCCTATTCACACACATCTCAAAGTGATGGTTTTGATGAATTGATTTTTGAAATGCGATGCAAAAACCATAAACTCTCATGTTCAACTCCATGACGTGAAAATGATTCCATTTTGATTTATTTCTTCTTTTTTTTAAATCTCAAATGAGCCAAAATCTCAAGTGAGCAATTGCTATCACATCACTCATTGTCCTGCATCCATTCCGTCGTCCGTAAACTATTAATATTTTCATCTTCTTGAAAACCCAAGATGAGTTTTCATCAAACTTGGCAGGTAGCATCCCTCGGGAAATAGGGTCTCAATTTCTTTAAAACGGCACCATCCATGCCCCTACCCCCATCCATCCCAATTAAAAAAATCTTTACAAAATCTTCTCTAGATACAGAAGTCATGGAGATAAGTTAATGCTATGAGTAAGTATATCGATGAGTGTAGTTTCATTTTTTCTTTAAATGATGTTTTAAGATTATTTTTATAACGATCCAGAAACAAAACAATAATTCTTGTGTGTAAGTGGGTCTAGAGACTTCAGCAGATATGCCATGTACAAATGCATGTATAAATACATGTACTGTACCATACACTAAGTAGCTCTACCTGCCGGAAGAATTATTGTAGTTCCATCTCTGCCGTGAGAAATTTGTTAAACATTACACTTCTGACTTTTTTGTATTTTGTGATGGATAGAAGCAATTCGGATTTCTGCTTCTTTTTTTGGTTTTATTTTCTCCTGCCATTTGGGTCAACTGCTTACCACTGTTTCTCTTTGTTGATGGTTTAAAAATGTTCACATGGTAGAGAGCTTTACAAAATGAGTACACAATACAGTAGCGTTCCTTAAAAGATTTTTTCCTTCTAATAGCATTATTGTGTAGTGTGTACAATAGTTGTACAAGTATATGCATTTATCATAGTATCAACTCTAACATTTCTTGCCACTTTCTAAGTTGATCGGTTTTGCACATTAAATCCACATGTGCAGTAGTTTCTATTATATTGTAGGAATTCCAGTTGTAGATAGCGAGTTACTTTGTCAGTACTGTTTATATTTTGCATGCACAATACAATGTATCCTCGTGCACAATAGTTTCTGTTGAAGAATTCCAGTTGTAGATAGCGAGTTGCTTTATCAGTACAGTACTGTTTATATTTTGCATGCACAAGGTCATTCATACTTTCTATTGTTGTAGTACAACTTTTCTGTCCAACTATACCTTGAGTCTAAGAAGCCTTGTTAGTCTTTTGAAAGCATGATTCTGTTCATTTCTTTGCAGCAAGCTTCTGCTTAAAACAAGGCAGTCTTCCAAGCATCTTACGAGTCTCGTGGTTCCCTCTTTCCAACATGTTTGTTGAATTATACATCAGCAGTTGCGATCTTTCAAATTTCATTTGTTGGAAGGAGACAAATTAACGAAAATCCACAGCCAAAGCAATCTTAGATCAAGAGTTAATTTGCTTCAACGTTTCCATGGTAGAGGATATTCATGAATATTTTGAGGATGTATTTTTTTATACGTACATATACATGTATAATGCCATCAACTTGTACCAGAGTTTGAATAATCATCCAGCAGATACTGACAAAAATAACTGGTTTTTAATGATACTAAATGACATTCCAAAATTGTACTGTTCATTTAATAACACGAAAAAATCTCGTATTTGAAGCTTGACTTCCAAAACCCCACCCTTAAATACATTTATAGGCACGAGTAGTTGCACCAATAACACTTCACCCGTTACCAGCAAATGTTCTATAGTTCTGGATGAATTCAAATCTTTTGTAGGAAAAGTTTCCATGAAAGCAAAACAAATTCATAAGAAATTTACCCCAGGCTTTACTCAGTGTCAGTCATAGTGCGCTTTGGAGACCCACCTCTTTTTACCATCTTTCTTTTGCGACTGCTAGTGTGTCAGCTTGTTTGTATGACAGTACATTCTGTGCAGTAATTACAGTTAGAATTGCTGATGTTGCTGTACCATGCCGTTATATTTGTTACTGTATTTCCAAAATGTACAAAAGATGAAAAAAAAAATTTGAGGAAAAACCTGTTGACCTCATCATTAAAACGAGATGCGTTATGTTTACTTGATCAGTTTCAAGAGTCTGTTTCTGTTGAATACTTAATGTGTGCAATGTTTCTCTTGTCTCTGCCTGCAAATCAACACTGTGTATGCAATGATGATAGGGCATTTTTTTTTTAGGTATTGCATGATACATTTATGTGTGTGTGTTGTGTTGTGTAGTTCAAGTTGAGATTCACACTTTTATTATCAAGCTTGAGTTCCTCCAGATTTTGGTGAAGAATACACGCAAGCAACATTCAGTCAAAGTACGAACAATTACCTAGGTTTTATATATATATATATATATATATATATATATATATTTGTATGTATATATATATATGTATATATATATATATATATATGTATATGTATATATATATATATATATATACACATAAAGTTGTATATGATACATACATTATACATGAATACGTTATCATACATACTTTCAGAATTCATGATTTTATATCATTGCTCATGATAGTCTTTACAAATATTTTTTTTATTTACTCTATTGAGGACTTTTGAAACACTGGGTAGGAATTCAAATCGGGGGGGGGAATTGCTATTTTTGTATTAAATTTGTTTATGTGAATAGAATAATTCATACTATTATACTGAGACTTTGCTAAATTCTGTTACATTCTATTGAAAAAGGTATGATGAATTAAAACTTAACAGAACTGAATTATGTGAGAGTGTTGCTTGATGATATATTATACAACCGACAAACACCGAACATTGTGCTACGCCGTTGTCAATGGAAGAAAACATTCGTCAAGAAAATGCTGATAAGAACTTATTTTGCCGCATGGAGCTCGGAAGAGCTTCCAATCTAACAGCTATATGAATCGTGAATCGTAGATTACAGAAATGCTAGTAAACAAAAACACCGATTACTGTCGATATCGTGAAAAAAAAATAGTGTCAATACCATTATATCGTTTACGTTATCAAACGTTATTACCTCTTCAATCCCCATAATACCATTATGATATTCCAGCATAGTGTTTCAAGAAACATACTCTTAAGACTCTTAAAAAAATGTGACCGGCGACGACGGTTTCAGGCAAAAGTCGGGAATTTTGAAAATTCATTTTTTCACTGAATCACATTGCCCATTTCCTAAGCTTTGCATTGATATAAAACACTTGTATTCTTCTGCACCATAAATGGGCATAGAAAGAGAAATACAATGTACTTTTTAAGTTGTTAGCCTGACAAAATTGCGAGAAAACAGGCTTTGAAGATTCACCTCTTTCTCAAAGACAATGTCCGAGCGGCGATGCGAGGGGAGAATCACCCATCCGTTCGATGGTGCCAATCGATGTTAAGCCCCGCCTCTAGCAACCACATCGCCTTCTGATTGGCTCACTGAGAGAGTCAAATTTCCCGGGCACCTTCCTCGGAGCTCAGCGTATGGAGCCGAAAAACAATGCGTTTCGCTCGGGTTTGTTTACCAGTACGTCTTTCAAGATGGCGAAAACGATAATTGCACGTATGGTGTACATGTACATGACGTGTATGGTGCATGTAGTACGCAATGGCATCCACACGCCATGACTGTGTGCATAGAAATATGTAACAGGAGCGGTGGCGAATCCACACATTTACAAATCGCGTTTTCATTGTGGCTGATTTGTCTTTATCATTGGCGACCCTTTTGAAAGCAGAATTGCTAGAGCTGGCAAGGGTCATGCTTAAATAAAAAAAAAAAAAAAACACGACTCGTTAGTTTGGTGCGATTTTGACGTGTAGTATTTGAATATAATATTGGTCACATGTGACCGCTCCTTTCCTCTTATCTGCCTTCCATCGAGTCAGTTTGCTGTCTTAATCTTTACTACATGTACACGTAGACAAGTTTGAGAATATTTAGTTTTCTTTTCACACGGTTATGTCATGCTACACGATTTTTGTTTCACTTCCACGGTTGTCGAACATTGCGGTAGAATAGTTTGGACAGAAAGCCAAACGAAGAGCACGCACTACAGAGCGAGCGTATAAACCACTATAGCAAGAACAATGGAGCATGTAATCGTGCACGCGTGGACAAAGCATTCCCCACACGCTGCAACTGGTGTCTCCGAAGCCGAATTATGTAAATGTATGCGACGCACCAGCCAATCGCATGCGAGACAATGCGCCGTAGCAACGCTGGGGATATTGGCGCGGCGTTCGAAAGAAGCTCGAAACTGACGAGTGCGATCCAACATAGAGTGCTTAAAATTCCATTTTCGATAAGAAAAGCTTAGTCTTATGCTATGATATTTAGTGTTGATGTAGAAAACATATCAAAGATTCGATTTCTGCAAAAAACCTAAATCGACAAAAATAATGGTCAAAATCTTTGTACCCCGCCTAGGAGGGAATTTGCTCTTGCGACTTTTGCCTGAAACCGTTGTCGCGGGTCACAAATAGTCAGTGATAACTGCCAAAAAGCAATGTCGCTATACTTTGAAATAACATCTTGCATAAGTGACTATAATCGATTATGAACCATGAACATACAGTAGAAAGGTTTAACAGACGATTCAACCACAGAGGTGCAAGATTAATGTTTTGGAGCTGCTATGTTTCCATAGTAACGCGAAACATTCTATGATAAGCACAAAGCATAACGCTAAAAACAAGCAGGACATTATGAAAAATCACCTGTTGCACCTATGGTATACGTATGAGGTGTGTGTATAAGATGGTATCAATATTACCATAATACGGCAGTGCTCTTTGCGTTTTTGAGCGTATGTCTGTGCCATCGTTCAATGTTTTAAAGCCATTTGAAGAAGACTCTACTTGCTAATAATCTGTAGACAGAGCGCACGGAGGGATATCAGTTTAATTAAACGCAGAGACTTTTTTCCAGTTTCAGTTTCATTTTTATTTTATTTCCGCATTTTGCTATGCAAATCATACATGAAGAAACAGTAAACACAGCCATGTATTTGAACAGAAATATACACGATGAATTTACAGCATAATGATCACGGTATTCTTGTTTTAAGTATTTTGAACAAATAATGAAATTGAAGAAGTCAGCGATAAAATACAAGAGTCTGCCATCTTAAGCAGGTGAGAGTTGATAATAGTCTCAGAAAAAAATACAAGTACATATAGGACGTGAGGAAGACGTTAGCTTCCTGTTCAGTAATGTCTCATTGAAAAATACTTGACGATGGCATGTCAGATTTCATATTAATTACAGAGATGAGCATATCTGAAAAATGAAAGGGTGTTAATTATAATCTAACCTGGAGAATCCGCACATCGGAATTAATGACACTGATAAACAGCACTTATAATCCATCATTATTCTCGTGTTACTATTGTGAGGATCAGACGGATACCAACATGAAAAATTAATAGCCATGTATCAAAAATTAATCATGTGTGAAGGAAAAGATTTCTTTTTTATATAGCTGCCCTATAAATGCACCGTATGAGCTTATCGAAAATTTCATATCGGGAGGAGAGCGGATTCAACAAGACAAGAGCAGCTGCTGCAAATGCTCACACTCTTCTTCTGTTATATCCTAAAGATTTTATTCTTTGTCGAACCAACGGACTATACTCCTCCGAGATTGAAGATTTCGACTGGGTACATCATTCTGAAATTAAATGAGCTAAGGTCTTGGGAGCAGAACCATTGGCAAACAGCTTTCCAAGCCAATAACAGAATCTGAGATTTAATTCTTTGACAAACTCAGGTAACCCCTGCAATATCGTTTAAGAATGGGAGTGATGAGAGAGAATTTAACGACGTTTTCTAAACACTGCTCTGTCATTGAATATACGTATACATACAAAATAACCTAAGTTTAAATCTAAGTTTTGTTAAAACGCACCCAAATCCCCCAAATAAGCCGATTTCACACAAAATCAGCCCATGCAACTTTTTCTGCTGTTTTTTTTTTAAGGAATCGACATCTCCTCTTTTATGTATTTTCTCCGCAGAGTGAAACGAAACTAAAAAACCATACCGTCTAAACATGGAATAAAGAAAACATAACAGAGTTGTCACTCTTTTTAGATAGGCAAGTATCGTCTACTCACAGGTGTTAGTAAAGTTCGTAGAATTTCACAGGACTAACTTCTTTACATTACATCTTGCCCATATAATCCGTTTCCTGCACACTCTGATGGGCCATGTCATCCGTTCCATGTGCGGTCAGGTCACATTCCACCAGCTTGGGCTAGAGAATAAAAAACAGGCGGTATGAACTATAACAGAAACATAGGTGCTTGTGCCCGACAGAGAGAGAGAGAGAGAGAGTGAGAGTGAGAGATCCCACTCTTCAAAATATTATACCTGCCCCCATCCCCCCCCCCCCCCCCCTCCCCACGAAAGGGAAATTTGCTAGATATGTTCAATTAATCATCATTTGGGCTTACAGTGTAGATTCAAAATGTAAAGTAAGGACGCCTATCCTTGTCAATCAAGAAACGTCCTCGATGGCGGATCGGGGGGGGGGGGGGACCAGGTGCGCGCCCCCTCTTTATTTTTTGTTAAAGCAAAAGAAATAAAAACAAAAGATCGGGGTGCGCTCACTCCCCTTTAATTTTGTAAAGACGCCTCCCCTTTACGGAATTCCTGGATCCGCCCCTGGTCCTTGCAAAAGCAGCAACAACAAAACAAGACAGAAGAATGCAAGAGATGAGTGCTACTACTTTTTTGTGTGACAATCTTGTCAAAGTTTCTAGACGCACAGCGCCATCTCTGGCGAGGTTTGAACAGTCAACCAGTATTTTTGATAGTCAAAGGCGTGTATTAGGGAATTACATTACGTTACTGTAAAAACACTAATCAGCTTCAATGCTGATACCTATAGACCTATAATTATAAAAGGCATATTAGGGACTATATAGCATTCTCTAATTTTAGTCTTTAGTGCTAATAAAAAGGCGTATTAGGGAATTCCATTAGTGTAAAAACACTGATGATATGTTTAGCTTTATAGTGCTTATAATCTTATCAATTGCGCATTGAGAAATCACATTATATACAATGTAAAATATTAATTTAGCTTAAGTGCTGATACGTATATCAAAGGCGTATTAAGGAATACATTAGACATAATTGTAAAAACATTAATAAACTTAAGTGCTGATACTTTCATCAAGGGCTCTTTATAGAACAAAAACCTAAAATAAAACATAATACTATTACCGTAAAAAAAAAACACTCGACATTGATATAACCTTAGGGCTAATATCTCTATCTAAGATGTATTAGGGAATTACACTATACATAACTGTGCAAAGGGGTGTAAAAACCTTTGTATTTAACTGTGCAAAATTAACTCAGCTTCGGTGCTAATACATAATTATATCAAAGGCGTATTAGGGAATTGCGTTATACATTAATGCTAATACATTATACATAACTGTGCAAAGGGGTGTAAAAACCTTTGTATTTAACTGTGCAAAATTAACTCAGCTTCGGTGCTAATACATAATTATATCAAAGGCGTATTAGGGAATTGCGTTATACATTAATGCTAATACATAATTATATTAAAGGCGTATTAGGGAATTGCGTTATACATTAATGCTAATACATAATTATATCAAAGGCGTATTAGGGAATTGCGTTATACATTAATGTAAAACATTAATTAATCTTAAGTGCTGATACCTTCATCATAGGCTAATATCATGGAATGACATTACTACTGCAAAAACATTAATATAGTTGTAGTGCTCATCGTAATACCCAAAAATTTTCATTTTGTTTTTAGCAATCAGTCGATTTTTTTTTAAATAAATATGATTAGTATTGGCAGGGCAAATGATATCAAAGGGGCCGTTTTTTTGTTTGTTTTTTACTAAAGTAACAACAACAATAATAACATGAAATATGGAACTCCTCCATTAAAGTTAGAACGTCTCATTTAGAATATGAATACATTTCTTTGCAGCTATACACTAAACTTTAGTACCCACACCTTTTAGTAGACGCCCTTTCTCTTCATGAGGACAGTGAGATAGGTGACGATGGAGAGGATGAAGATGCCGACGAGAAGACCATACGTTGTCGACGACTTCTGCAAGATGCTACGACTCGCTATTGGGCCCCCTAGTGACAGAGCATAGACACGATATCAGCGCGCGCCTTTACAAACATTTCAGATCTATCATTGTTTTCGCCGTATGTGAATTGGAGTTACTGCGAAGTTTGTTTCTACAACTAGCGAAAAGTACGTTTTAATCTATTCGTCTTATTATTCCAATGAAGTCCTTGTGTTTATAATGTATGGGTTCCATTCTCTATATGTTTTATTGCTATTCAGTGATGAGTAATTGCGATAGAGATATTGAACAGGAGTAATTGCGACAGAGATATTGAACAGGAGAAATTCGACCTCCATTGTGCTAAAAATCAACGCGTTCATAAATTTGAAAGTTCGGATTTATAATGTTGGCATAAAAGCCAGTGAGTATCCATATATGTTAGATGGTTTCCCTTCATTTGAAGTGTTGGGTCATATCTCTCCACACCCCAAGGAAATATGGTATTTTCTATAATCTTATGATTAAAGAATTTGATATTGTTGCTGGCCATTTTAAATGCTACAAATGAAATTCAGGTTGTGACTATGGTTTTTATGACAAACAATGGCTTACTTATCTTATCTTTATATATACATAATTATATGCTATGAAACAATAACATAATACAAAGTTTGATTGAATGTCAACTAATATGAAAACAATCTGAAGCATGCCGCGGCACCTTTTGATCTGCTTACCGGTAGATATGTCCTCGCGACAGTGTTCTAGCTGCGTTACCGTCTCCCCGTACCCGTTGGTCGCCGAGCACGTGATGTTGACGCACCCGCTGGCCAGAGGCGAGAAGATTGGCGAGCCGCAGCTCGACGTCGACAGCTTGCTGTTGTTGACTACGATGTCGTAGGTGTGGAGATGCGGAAAGGGCTGATTGGAGAGGTCGACGTGGCAGGTGATGACGAGGGTCACAGTGTCACCTTCTCCCTTGATCTCCCTGGTTCGAATTTCGAGGATATTACTTCGAGGTTTTTGAGGACCTTCCTCTTTAATGATTGATTCAATGAAGGAATGAATAAGTGAATGTGATAGATAATCAACTTCACACAACTCAACCAAAGCAACTGCAAGAAAGTAGATGAAACGTATGTGATTGTATGCAAATGAAAGTAACTATAAAAACGTATTATAATTCTAAGCATTCATGTACACCTGAAATGAAATCAACACATGGAAGAGTCAAAAAATGTATACAAATTTAATACTTGTGTGTTTGTTATGTGTATAAATCAATTTACTACTAAATAGATATCATGGCAACTGATTGACAAATTGCCCTACATCGACGTAAATAGGCACTGAATTGATCAGTGTTTTAGTAGTAGCCATGATAAAAAATTATGGACGTACATACTCGAGCAGGATTCGAACCTACGACCTCCTGATCACCGGACGTCGATGTAGGGCAATTTGTCAATCAGTTGCCATGAAAACACCTCGATGGAAGAACTTCATGAATTTGAATAAATAGATATCGTAATCGGGAGAACACATCGAAAATGGACAAAGGACTACAATCATTCGCAACAAATTGAAAGATGTCAACCATCACACGGTAAGAATTCCTTTATTTTTTGTACGTTTAGTTGCCTTCCATTTCTACTGACAGATGAAAAAGAGAAATCGATTACACAGAAGAGCGAAAGACACTTAATCGTTTTTCTAAGAATTATTAAATTCAGTTTCAGAGTAAGGCTGTTATGAATATCTCCGAGAGATCTACATGATCTACATGAATACTAAATGTCTCTGTCTCTTTACTTTAAGGACGGATGTATAGCCTGGGTGCAATGTGAAATCAATTAATAGAAACTATAGAACACGTGGAGTGCTCTAATTCATCTTTTCAAGAAGCTATATAGTGTACTTTAGCATGTTTAGAAAGGGAAGGAAACAAAAGCTACACAATCTGAAGTGATCACACTCCAAAAGACAAAATTACACCTTACATTGGTCTAATGGTACTCTTTGAATCATAATTATCTGAAGGGGGTAACCAGTAGCAAAATGTTACCAACAATACGATGAACAATGTTCATCACCCACCATTATTATCCGACCCAGGGAATGTCGGTCGTGTATAAGATTCCAATCCCGGATCTCCTGTGATGTAAATCCAGATTTTCCCCCTTTTTACGCCAGTGCCACTAACTCTTCCATTATAAACTTTTATTACCATTGGCAAAGACATTTTGTTAACTTCAGTTGGTAGCATCACTGCTTACCCCTTGGACAGTGCCAGAGTGAGGTCGAGGTCGAACCAACTCCATTTGTAGCAGAGCATGTGAGGTTGGTGCAATCATTTGGGCGTGGCGAGAGGATGGCTGAGCCGGAGCTTGATGAGGAGAGAGTGGTATCCCCGGTCCCGATGGTGTAGGTGTGGAGGTACGGGAACGGCTGATCGGTGAAGTTCACGTGACACGAGATGACGAGATTCGCCACGTTATTTTTTCCTCTCAGCTCCACAACGTCGATGGATAGGATGTGTGGTAGTGGAGCGACAGCCTGACTAGGTTGACCACCTTCGAAGAAACAATATTGTGGTGAAGTTTCGAAATTCGATGTATCATTTGCGTCTAAGGACGAAGTCGTAAAGTTTCAACAGTGCACTGACAGGTCAGTGAGGGGGATGTAAAGAGGTTCTTTTTTTTTTTTCATATGTCATGTCAGTAGTGTTCGCCATACAGAACATTGCGATAAGTTATGAGTCTTACTTGGATCAATGTAGATGTGTACATAACGTACTAAACGATGATGATGGAGAGTAAATTTCGAATTCATCGCATTTATTTTCATCTGCCTGTGCAATTAAGACATGTCAAAGAATGATGGCATAGAGTATTCACATAAATCATTCGACGTATGGATATAGGGCGTATTGATTCGATAGCGTTCGAGCATCCCGTTCATTATAAAAACTACAGCCGTTTGAAAAGACTCGGAATCAAGCCGCATGATATGCTTATCTGCAAAGTTTTACAAACTAATCTCACTCTTTCCAAGTATGAATCTTGATCAACTCTGCGCAAATTTTCAGTTCCCACATTCAATCCGCCGTATAAATGGTAAAAGAGTGCCCATAAGCCCCTTTCACACTCCCACGGATCGCTTCACGGATAATCGTGGATCGTATTACGTGGTGTTCCAGCGTCCGACATCACGATTTTCCTCTCAATGCCGATGTGGACACGATCCCAACTGCATGGGTGACTGCAGTGACAAGAATGACGTCTATACCGACAAGTACGGTGTCTACACGGACAGACACGGTAGCAACGCGGACCACACCGGAAATGTATACGGAGCTATAAACACGGACATCAATTCAATAAAAGAAAGAGCTTTGAGGCAACTGGGTCTCTTCACGGTCCGTACTCGGATATGTACGTTGTGTACACCTATATCCCCGAAATTTGGACAGATGACGCTCATATGAAGATTTAACCTTCTCGGGCAACAACATATCTTCAGAGTTAAGTATGGCAAGCACAACTGAAAGTCTACAGCACATGATTCTGCTTTGGACACCATAAAGGCAAAACTCCTTGTGGCATAAGCTCTTATTTTGCAGCAACCTCCCTCATGGCATATTAAGAAAAAAACCCAGAAAACAGCGAGGAGACAGAGTGTGTGGGTCAAACCTTGTGGCTTCCAAGGTGACCCACTTTACCGACAGTGTATACTAAGAAGTTGATGATTTAGGAAGTAATGGGTGAAGATGTGAATATTTCAAGAACTTTATGAAAGTGGACCCTGACATATTGCATGAAATCTTCCCAAGAATTGTAGCAAAAAAATTGAGAATACGGATACACTTTTTCAGGAAAGCCGATCAGAAAGGTGCAAGGCTGGTACATTATTGCCTGACACTTCTTCTGACACTGCTGGTTTGCAGGTTGCTTTTCAATTGATATTTCTAGTGTGGGCTCCTCCTCCGTACCTTCATCGGACTCAATATTGCAGGTGCAGATGGCTTCGGTGGACTTTTGTTGTTGTTGGTGGTGGTGGCGCCCTTCGAATGTTATTCGTCATACAGCCCATGTGTCATACAGCCCACGAGTCATATCGGGAGTCATACAACTCATCATGGATCACACAGCCATACGGCCCACGAGTACGACACTGGACAAGCAAGGCCCACGAGACCGACACATACAGCCCCATGACATAGGGTAGAACTTCTGGGTTGTTTTTACATGGTGTCGAACTATTGGGCCTATTCTGTTTAGTGTCGAGCTCGTGGGCCTTGTTTGCCTATATAGTGTCGGACCTATGGACTTTATTTGCGTAGTGTCGAATCCATGGGGTGTATAACTCGTGGGTTGTAGGCCCAGATGACTCTGGACCAATTTATTCAATATCGGACTCGTGGGCAGTATGACTCGTGGGATGACCCCTAAGTGATGATGGGGGGGGGGGGGGGGGGTAAACTTAAATACACAAGAGCTGATGAGCAACTCACCGAGAAGCTGAAGCGTCACTGACCGCACAACACCAAACACGTGACATTGGAGAATATCACCATCGTTGGCGGAAGTAGGGGTAAAGGTCAACTCACTCCTTACGTCATAATATGTGTAACGGTCAGCGCCGTAGTCAAAGCCTTGGGAGGAGAACACGTTCTCGTAAAACGCATCCACAGCGCTTTGGTTTCCTGCGAGATGTAACAAAGCGCGTATTCAACATATTCAAATTCAAGATGAGATTCAAGACAATTTATTGTCATGTTTAAAATATACATACAATTTGTTTTCGAATATAATAGCAAGTCCAGAACGCATACTTGTTACTTACAGTACAATAATGATTCATATATACAAAACCACATGCAAGTATATACAATAATAAAAATCCGTACACAATGCATGCAAGAAAAAAAAAATCAGTTTCGTGAAATTGCACAGGATGTGTCATGAAAAAAAAAACGCTGAAAAGCTGAAGAGGTATAGAACGAGGAATAAGAAAATGCATTATTCAGCTTCTTGTAAAACTTTTTATCAAAGATCTGTCCCATTCAGACATCCATGCGCCAGGGCACCCTTCCAACCGAACTCATTAACGCAAACACAACACACATGTACATCACCCTACCCCAATCTAGAACACTATTCACAACACTCAACCACACATGCACGCATACGCCAGCCTAGTCATTCTTATCTGAAAAGTCCTCTAGTAGCACAGGCATGTCTGGATGGCATGTTGAGCAAATTTGGCAACTTACGATAGTAAAAATTGTGAATTAAAAAAAAAGAAAAAGAAAACAAGAGCACACATTATCACACTACTAGTGTCCCACTGAGTGATTTACAATGTTTGTGTATGAGTGAATATTCACCAGGCCTATTAAAAAAACAAAACAAACAACCGTCATCTCATCTTTACACATAATGGGCACGTTCACTTCCAAAATCCGAAATAACAGTTTACGTAATATGAATAAACTGTCTTATACAAAAGAATTGATCCCTCATAGTCTATAAACAGATTGGTTGGGTACTAACCATATTAATATATTATGTGTATAAGATATAATCCCCGGTATTACAAAGCATAATGCAATTATAATAAGGCATGTGTGTGAGGCAAAATGAAATTTGAATACGGGAGATACTCAGTTAATCGTTGGGCATTGCATACAAGGAAACAGTAAAACAGGAACCCGACATAATTAGATACCACATAATAATTATAAGAAGGAAAATGTCATTCGTTTGAATGCAAATTGTTACTTTGTGCTCTTTTCCAGCTGATTTTGTAATAAATTTAGTACAACAAAAATGATAGCATGCATTGAACCAAATTTTTCGTTTTCAGCTCTTTTATACTTTTCTTTCTTTTCTTTGTTTTAAGGGGAGTTGTTTAGTTTGGTGGATGTTCGAACTCTACACAACAAAGAGGGATTATTGTTTCTCTTTTACTGAATAGAAAGTCGAATCAGCCAAGATACTTGTAGCGTACAAACAGTGATGAAGTCGATGATTTCAATCACCCCTCTTTGACGTACACTCATATACACAAATCACAGAATCAAGAACGCAACCTCAATTTAGCGCTGTCCGCCAAAAGGCAACGCGTCCGTTTCTAAAACCGTCGAAATAAGGTCAATAAAGATACACTAATATTTAAAATAACTTCTTATCAATCCTTTTTGTAGTATGAACTGTGGCATTATGAATAGTTGAAACATATTTTTAATCGTTATATAATGCTTATTACGTAACTAGCATGAACTACGATATCATAATTCTTAATGACGTCCCATTAACATGTACTACGGGGATACGTAATATTCAGGAAGTATAAAGTAAATTTGTATTACCTGAGAAAAAACAATATTTCTCAAAAAGGGCAACAAAGAACAATATGCAAGATTTTACATACGCTGTAGGCCCCTTTCTATCAGAGACCCTATATCTATGCCGAACGTTTTCAATTCTTTTTTTTTCTTTATTTTGACGGTTTAATTGTTTTGGGTGTACTCCTTGTGTTGCATTTTGTCAGAGTTAAACATTGATAATAAACTCATTTCATGACTTTGAAATATACATTTTATGTTATATCATTTGATATGAAATGTCCATTATAAGTATAATATCACAACAAAACAGCCTAATGGTGCGATCAGTAAGATCGGTTGATTTGTTTGTTTGTTTGTTTGTTTGTTTGGTTATTTTTCACGAACAAGGAAAAATGATGTACATTATAATACACATGACAGCAGACGAAACTTACGTTTCCCTTCACAACGTACTCCAACGTCGTTTTGATGACCACAAGATGTCCAACTAGAACCATCATAATAGGGGTAGCAACCCCACGCATATCGGTAACATTCCAGGAGGGATTTCTCGTTTCCAGTGGGGCAATACGTCCAGAAATCAAGCCAGATTGGACCGGTACCCTCCCCGAAGTGTGCGTCGATATGCACTGATGCAGCTGACGTGTAACCCAGCTGTCTGCAAACTGCGTGAGCTTGTTTGATATCCCACCCTCCGTCACACACCGTACCCCACTGTCCGTCGCAGAATATCTCAACTCGGCCCTCTCTCTCATCAGTCCCACCGACAAGGCGCACTGCCAAACATCAATAGATAAATTAATGACAACAATGAACAGATGATATAGATACAAATGTCAATAAATAGAATTTAAAATTATATGCATTTAATCATCAAAGTGCTGAGAAAAGTTTGATTGATGTATATGTGCGTGTACATTTTATGTGATGCCTATGTGGATTATTACGTATAGATACTTGTGAGCCTAAGGAATAATTATTAGAAGAGCAGGGAGCCTGTTGGAAAAGATACGAGTTGCTCCTCGGAATAAACCCAGTATTCGAGTAGCAGTGATTACCGGCAATCTAAATCTTTCTACTAGTTGACCAACTTATTGAGCCTATCTCTAAAATTCTTATAAATCACAAAACTGGAATGGAAACCTACGTAGTGCGACGTTTCACCGATTAACAATCAGCTTCTTCTGGCGTCCTTATGCAGTGGAAGAATGGTCCTTGTATGTGTGAAGTCGTGCAGGAATTTCACGCACTGATGCGCTTTCAGTGCTAGATTTTGTGATTTATAACAATTCTGGAGTTACACTTCGACTGGATGACTGATAATCTACATCAGTATATTAAAACTATATTATGTGTAGGTATGAATGCGTATGTGTGTGTATAATTAGTTTCGCTGTGTGGAGTTTCATGATTAATGTGATTATTCATGTGAAGCCGGACCTCTCGGAAGACCAGCACGACCATGAAGGCCCAGCTGAGCAGGGCAATCCATCCGTTTATTTTCAGTTTCATAATCTAGTTATATTGTATCATTGTTACTTTGTGATTTTACTGTGAATAAAAAAAAATAAACAAACAAACACACTTGGGCCCCGAAACGATCCTTCAGAGGGCCTGTCTTCAACTTTGCCAAATAGTCGGTTATTTTTCTGTTAATAGGGAAATTAACTCATATCACCAACGTTCGTCTTCATTACCTCGAAAGAAGTTTAAACTTGTCTCAGTCATAATTCGGACCTTTTAGAGATAGAACGCGGTTTCCTTAGTACTTCTAAGGGAAAAAATGGCTATAATTCTTCAAAAACTAACTGAATGAGATACAGAAAGACGGACTAATAGTATAATTCTTTCTAAAAGACTCATTATGACAGTAACGATTTATTGAAGTTCATTTGTCCTGTATAAACTCATACGCCGTAAGAACAAGTCCTAGGCTACGGGACCTGCAAATATATGAGTTTTCTTAAATCAGTGCTTCTGCTCTTAAAGTTCATGATTTTAATATGTAGGCCTTAAGTGTCCTAAATCGTATAACATCATCATCGGAACCTTAAGTCTATATGCAAGGATCCCCGGCACCTTCTAGGTTTTCGTATATCAATACAACCAGGTAAACCTTTTTCATTTTCGGATTACAGAACCTTCTAAATAACCACATTTGATCTTCGGAATTACCAATCATCCGAATAACGAATCTTCGGAAAACGAATTGTGGCATAAAACGGGATAAGAATTGATTGATGTCAACGTAACAAGCTGCTAAAGATAAGAATTGTAAGCAAGTTTGTACATGTGAGAGTATGTCAGAGACGAACGTAGCCTCTATGAAAAGAAAGAAAGAATTTATTAATGCTGGATAATTGCTACAAGTTCATCGTGTCACTGCGGGCAACCAGGGATAGCCTACAGTATGGTAGTAGTGTCGCTGTCCGGAAAGTAATAGTTGACAGATTCGAGTCCCGTACACTGGTTCCCCGTTTCCGATACTACTCAGCGTTCTGACGTTTGTTTGTTTTTTAGATGTATATTCTGCAGTTGCAATCTTTGAGCGGTTCTATGGCATTTGATCCTGATGAGACAATTGCGCCCATGAAATATCTTCACGCTAGGCCAAACATAGATTGTTATCCACGAGCATAAACCTAACCTTAATCCTAATCCTCGCAGTTATCAAACCAAACTTTAAACTCTATCACAACCCTAAACATAAACCTTTGGGAGAAAAATAAGATCGAAATAAGACCCTTTGAAGAGAAGAGAAGATGAAAATTTGATTAAAGGAAATAAAAGTCATAGCGTATTATATTCGTGCGCATGTGTGTGTGTGCGCGCCCTTATAATACTGCTGTTTAGAATATAAGTTATATCATAGTTAGAGGGACGAGTTGAGTTAGAGGAAACAGGGAACGCAAATTGCAGTAAGTATTTTTAAAGAGTTTTTGAGTGGTTCATAATATACAAGCATGACTTTTAGTGGACCTCTCAGTTTGTTTTTCTTCTAAAACATAACTTTTTTTGCCGGTATGTCTCACTGAGTGAGAAAACGAGAGAAAGAGAGAGGAGCTGTGTCAAGGGAGACGTAGATCGGATCGAGTAAATAAATGCAGTCGACACATTCAACTTGTTCCCGTTTTAAAAGTGAAATCTGGAACGATTCCAAATAAATCATGTTACTCACCAGTCTTGCCATCACACGGCCTCGAGCACTGGGTGCCTCGGAACTCATAATTCAGGCAGGTTGTTATGCGAATAAAACAATCTGCCTTTTACAAGAGCGTCATGTAGAATCTCGAAATATTTTACTACATGTAAATTTGAGTATGGCCAGAGGATCTGAAGGTGGGATTCAAATATTATGTGCGTTTTGATACGAGAATTTCGCGTAGTTTCCAATTGTGCTAAACTATCTCGTTTTGTGTACGGTACATAGCGTTAAATCAATATTTTTAATGAAACGGTTACGAGATAGGTGTACCTCACTTCCGTCCGAGGGAAGAAAACCCATTACTATTACTTTCCGGCTTAATATCACGATACAATATTCTCGTTGGCAGCACTGAACATGAAATATGTTCAACGGAAGTCAATGGAAGACCATGCGACGTTATATCTTCTAAAATCAAAAAGAGAAGCGAACGTTGATAAATTGACAAGTCTTTGATATTATTATTCAGCATTATTGTGTATCTTTTTAATTATTGAGGAGCTAAATTGCTTCCAGCAATCCAGTATGTGTTTATTTCAAACATTTTTATCTACAGGGTGTTATAGATCGAGTACTGCAGTGTCTGTTTATACATGGAAATTAATAAACCGTATAAAATGTGTAATTTAGCTGTAGGAGACAAAGTGGTGCGGGAAAAAATATTCACAATTACTTCGAAATTTTCCTTATTTCTTTGACCAGTATTGCTGACAATAATCAGTTTTGCTTTTATGGAGTAAAGAACGATACCAAATACGTTTTGCCCTTCTATCTCTTGTATTTGACAACACAATCTGGTCATGTGTGGAAAAAGATTTGGTTAATGAATCACTCGACATATGGGAAGAAGAAATGCTCTTATTTTCCGAGACTTTTTCGAGCTCGTGTCTTCACACATAACGTGTGGATCTTGAAATGTCCGTGATTGATGAATTCACTTCATGATTATGACATATATGTGTCTCCGCAAGCAAATGTCTGTGATCCAAGATTGTTCACCGTATCCCTAGGTATCGTAGACAGTCCGTTCAAAGCGTTGAGTTTTCATCCCTCTTCATAAAGAGAACGCCGCACATGCTATGTCCGTCGTGTCTGGTCTTAAAACTCATACATTTCTTGAATAAAAACATTGCTTAACATAATACCTTCAGTACCACCAAACATTCCCTTCAGTGAGAACAGAACGAATTAATTTCATGAATTAATTAATTAAATATCTGACTCCGAGAAAGCTGGAAATCAGTCATGATATCATAGAAACAGGTGAACATTTTCATCGGTTTTAACGTTTGGAATCTCAGTATAATTGTTCGACATTTCTTAGATTGAAGCGAAAGCAAAAAAGAAATAAATTTTGCTTTACGAAGTCGAACACTTATATCAAACATTCCTTTGTCCCTGTAATGCTGTTGAAGCCAAAATCATTTCAGAATGATCTTTAGGTAGAAAATAGAACGTAATGTATATGTTGGTGCTTAAGAAGACAGCATCCAGCTACACTTACCAAGGGCAGAATGAGTTTACCAGTAACTCACTGCATTCCTAAGCTTGAGAGAAAATGTTGTCACTATTCTTAAACCAAATACCATGGCTGTACTTATTGACACGATAACAAATGAAAAGTGCCTATTTTGAAACATTGAGAGTAGATAAATATAATTTCGGTTCACTCTACTCCAACTAGACAGTCCACTGTTAGCAGATCCGTTTCTGTCAATTGTCTTGCTCGTGAAACGTTGTAAAACACATCATCGAGTTGTTGCTGTCATCGTCGAAAAAGGATCAGACGATGTATTTTGGGGAAGACAGAAGTCTTCTCTCCTCCTTCTGAAGTTATGCGGTGTGACATGCTTGTTCTTCAGTTTATTTGGAGGAAATTCATCTAATTCACATAGTTCTGAATCTCACCCCATTTCCGTCTTGGGTGTACTCCTCGTCCATTTCATTCTCAATGGGACAAGAAAAACATAACACACTCAAATTGTATAACCTTTATTGCTCTGTTGAATTAATCGCAATGTAGAAGAACAATGCTGAAGAAAAACATGAAAAGAAATAATAAGAATTTGTTACAGTAACCTATTTCTGGATGTTAGAGGTGAACGGTACTATTGACATCAAATATTGCACCTAGTGAAGAATTTGAAGAAAAAAAAATCACTTCATAGTGATGACTCTCTAAACAGATGAAGGAGACAACTCAAGAAAAAGATGATAGAGTGCACATATCGCCGACATTTTTCTTTCAATTGGAAATCAAGTTCCGATGCATCTGATATTGAATCATTATGAGTGTGCTAATGTGTCAACGTATTAATGATGCGTACAAGCAGGACGAAATTTAAAGGCTGTTTCGTCGGTTAGAATATTATTTTATTGGTAGTGCATGTCAGAAAATACAATTTTTGTCGAATTGGTGTTTACCTGGTTGTCCGATCTTCCCATCAGAAGCTTCATTCCGTTGGTATCTGATTTTTGAAAATTCTGCCGGTCATTCTAGGTAGGGTGTCTGCTGAGAAGCGAGTCCGTTTCTGCCAATTAGGCTGTGCACCATGGGGTGATAAGTGACCCGAATCAGTCTCCATTTCTGGTGTGTACGAGTCCTCCTACCCAGCGACGTTCATGCACATCCTTTCATGCATATCTCCTGCGTGTTTTACCCTTCATTTATGGCTGGAAACGCTAAAGACGAAATAGTGGGAGCGAAATGAAGGAAGGCTGTATGGTATTGGTGTCAGAGTGCACTTCCGTCTTATGCCTGGGTACAATGTTATCATCCGGAAGAGGGTAATGCCCTTGACATTGCATGAATCACATCCGGTTGCAGGGAGTTTCGTTCTCTTTTGATTTTGGTATCAGCTGTCTATAGATTAAAAAGAAACTGTCCAGTGCGTTGTTGAATTTGTGTGTGTTGACGTGGGTGTGGGCTTGTCTGTATGTGTGTGTGTGTGTATTTGTGTGTGTGTATGTGTGTTTTTAATTTGTATATCTTGTACGATTAAGCAGAGGTTTTTCAGTTTGATAACGTTGATTTAGTTGAATGTTTGCATTCGTTTCATTGTGAAAACGATGGTGACATCAAACGGAATTCCAATAAAAGTGTCAAAAAGTGTGTGTGTGTGTGTGTGTGTGTGTGTGTGTATGTGTATAAACTTATGCAATGACAAAATAGCCTGCACCTAATAATTTGCGGTTACAAATGATTAATGATTTAATTAATGTCACAGTGGTGCTCATACACTTTCACAATTCATTCATTAGTAATGAAACTGCTTTTCATAATTCGTTGAAAATGCGATTATAATTTGCAATTTCAGTGTCATGCTGATGTTTTGATTGCCAACAATATGAAGTGAAAACTGACCAAAGTGTAACTATATGATATACAAGAATCATCCTCCACTTTCCATTTTTTCTATTTTGATAGCAGCTTACATTACTTTTAAAATCATCAATTTGTGTTTGCTTTTATATATATATATACATATATATATATATATATATATATATATACAAACACACACACACACACACACACACATATATATATACATATATGTGCGTGTGTGCGTGTGTGTGTGTATCAATATATATATATATATATAAATGTATATATATATATATATATATATATATATATATACATATAGGCCCGACATTATTTTCGATATGTATGTAAGACGACTATATGTTCCTATAGCTCATAAGTATACGGAATGTCAAAAAATAAGGACTCAAAGAAAGCTGCACATAAAGGAAATGGAAGGGGATGGGACACGATACACTTTAATCTTCTTTTTCTTTTTTCCTTTTTGCATTTCATTTTCATCAGAGCAGCAATCCCTTCCAGATCTGGAGATGGGATTTCCCCTTGTCGTCTGACGTCACAAGCCGGAAGAACATTGAGTATACCTTGGTAAAGCTCCAAGAGTACGTTGATGCAAAAGAGGGCAGAAAATGGTATCGAAATCGTGACATGCATTGTGTAATATCGCCAAAATTTTAAGCGTTTACTTTATTTAAGTATGATTTTTGGAAAATGCATGTCTATATCAACAAGATAACAAAATTGTGTAAGGTTGACGCCTTGTTCCATTTTATCTTCAGACCATCTAAATGGAAGCAAGCTATTCACAGAACTGGTTGTGTGCACGCCATTTGTTTTCCTAACGCCGTTCATATACCAAACTGCGTCTTCAGATCCGAACACCTCCTCTCCAGTGCACACAGCTGTAACTTCCACGTCTGGTGTTAGAGGACTTGGTACCTCTAATGTCACAATAGTCCCGTCTGCAAGAACAATATCAAAAGAAATTATAAATAATGGAAACTGTTGAAAATAAAAATCAAGTATAGAGCTATACTTTGATTAGAGCTAACAAGAACAACTTCAACAGCAACAGAACTAAGATAAACCCTTGAATGTTCGATACCTGCCATTGCTTTTACCTTTCGTGTCGCTCCAATGATTTTCAGGCAATCTGCATGTTATCACATTTTATCCGATATTTGAATTAGACCTTCCTGTCTCCATTTCGTTACTTTTGACTGAATTTCACAATTGCCTACAAAGTGATAAAGTCTATAGAAACTTAAGTTTTGTTTGTACATGACGAAACGTTCATTATTTCAAATGTTTGCAGTTTCTACAAGATATCAGTCAAATCCATATCATTAGCTTTAAACGTCTGTGCTGTACTGCGGAAACAAAATATCCTTCACATGTTCAATGTATACATCTCTCACCAGTGTAATGAAGTGTGAAGGAGAATATTCCAAGAAGGTAAACATCCGTTGGTCAGTCATCGTGGTCAGCAGTCCACAAGATCTGAAAGGCAAAGATGAATGGAGAACTCTTTTGACTCTTTTATTTTAATAACAGCTTCAAAACATCACGCAACAAAAAATGGTAGCATTCAGTTTTTTTTACGAAAAAAAAACTCGAACAGATCTCACACTTTTCATGACAAAGATAATAATTTGTATCAGTTATATCATTATCACACCAATAAATAGATTGCTGTTATCATCAACCGAGTCTATTATTATAGATGTGATAATATAAGAAACAGAGATGTTTTCATGCGAGAATGAAAGACAGTCATCATTCATGAAAGCACCTTTGACACACGAGATTGTTATGTTGACAATAACACTGAACAGGGAGAAAGGAAGTCGCCGATGAATGTCATAAAACACAGATTATAGTCAAATTGGCACTAACGACTTATCATACTTATAGGTCTGGTCAGCAGGCTTTATGCAAGTTGATGTGCGAGTATGATGTGTATGTGTATGTCCTCACCAATTAGCGGACAGTTGCTTTTTGATAACAGTCAGTCGTTGGTAGTATCAATCCGCGTCTGACTCGCATGATTTTCTCCTAAATTTTTCCTGCTCATCCACCCTGTACCGCATTGTTCTAATACAATCAAATCTTGAATTATTGTATTTAAAGAAATAAAATTACCCAAACAACACTGTATTAATTAGCCTGTTGTTTATTCCATTCACATTCTCGTGGAACTATCTCTTATCATCTCGCGATGATATCTTATAATAATATGTTCTGTTGTGAGACGCCTCATTTACGTACTCTTCCGTGATGTCATCGCTATACATCCTGGTTTCAATAGAACGCGATGTCAAAACTGGCTTCTAAGGTTTCATTCAAGTCGTTGTATATATTGACGTAATAACTAGAATAAATGAGATTAGTTTGCTAGGCAAGGCATTTATGCAGAGAAGGAAGAAAAGATAGGGCATAACAATACGAAATACAGTGTAATACAATACAATACATGCAATACAATATAATACAATACAATATAATACAATACAATACAATGTAATACAATACAATATAATATAATACAATACAATGTAATAAAATACAATACAATGTAATACAATACAATATAATATAATACAATGTAATAAAATACAATACAATGTAATACAACACAACACAATACAATACAATACAATACAATACAATGCTATAGGAATGATAAAACTTCATGCAGAGCAATTCCTTTGCATTTTTTGCAGATTTTTTTTCGCTTGTAGAGAGATCAGATATCGACGCATGGTTGATATTAAAAGCCCATTTCCTATCATGACACATTGGCAACGGTTCCCCTCTGTGTTTACTAAGAAAACAGTGTGCTCGGCTAGTCGGGTATCAAGCAGATCCATCTGACGTGTATCAGTCTATGAACTTCCTTGTCTCCATGTTATCTGACTCTGTTCGGATGAATCTTCATTCGTTTGAAAGCAATATTCAAGGTACACATTACACATCCAACCCAAAAAGCGTTATATTTCAACATCAAATTAGATGCACTGAATTGAGATAGGTAATGTAAGCTATGAACAGGTGTTTTGGTTTGTTTGTTTGATATATTTTCTTCATCATAATTTCATACATAAATTAAGTTGTAAGAGTGGGGTTATTCTTCAAATCTCTCACAAGTTTTGTGGATGTTTTAATGAAGAAGTGTTGATTATATGAATTCTAACAGCCGGTGTTAGCTTGACACATCCGCATACAGTTAGTGATGGTGTATCTCGCACAAGTTTCTGTAGTTATTTTTAGGAGTGAAAAAGTCTCTTTCTGAATTCTGTTAGTAGTCGAGTAGAGGAGGTCATAAACCATGTACATGACCTGGAAAAGTTGCTAAGTACAAGGTTTTTGTTGTTGTTGTTGATTCGTGTTCTCGAAGGGTATTGAAGTAGATTTAGCTTGGTTGCCACCTTGGCAACATTGGGCAACTTTTTTTTTCTTAGCCCAAGTAGCATAATTACATAATCAGCATATGTAAAATATATTACTAATTTTAATATAAGAAGTCTGAAAACATGGGGAAAAACTTTTAAAGGGTCTTCTATAACGAAGAATCCATTCGTAACACAAATTTCAATTTCCAAGTGTCTTAAATATCGTAATTAGCAAAACGTGCTAATTTGCATACGCAAAATAGTGAAGTAGATGGCAATATATACAATGATATACCATGTTTATGACTTTGAAATGTTAAGTGCAAGGTTTTGTTGTTGTTGTTCTTGATTCATATCTTAGAGGGGTATCGAAGTTAACTGAGCTTGGTTAAATTGGTACGTTGGCAACCTTAATCAATCATTTTTATTAGTTTTATTCAGCTTCTTAGCACATTATGTAATATATAGGCAATTTCACCGCAGAAAGCCCGAAAACACATGTATAATACGACTTTTCAATGGTTTTCTATGACCAGGCATCCATTTATAACACCAGTTGGTATATTCAAACCATGAAAGTGTCTCGACATTAGCATAATAAGATAATTAGCATTTATATGTACAATAGTCCAGTAGATGGTACCATACATCATGTAGTGTATGACCTGGAAAAGTTGGTATGTGCAAGGTTTTTGTAGATTCGTGTTTTAGATGGGTGCTAACAATGTGGTAAACTAAGCTTGGTTACCAACCTCTCAACAGTGTGCGGTTATCTTTGATGATTCTGATTAGCATATTTAGGTAATTGAACGTAATATGTATGGAAGCCTGGATATTGCTAATTTCAAGAAAGGAAACCTGAAATCACACTTCACAAGAAATACAGTTTGTTATTTGATTTTCTATAACAAGGAATCCATTTGTAACACTAGTTTCCAATTTCAAATGATGCAAGTGTCTTAGTTATCATAATTTGCATTATGACCTGATCAGCATTATCATAATGTACAAAAGTGAAGTAGATAGCACCATACACCATATAACCTCAAAAAGTTGTTAAAGTATACAAGGTTTTCTGTTGCTTCATTTGTGTTAGACGGGTATTCAAGTAACTAAGCTTGGTTGCCTCCTTTACAGATCAATTATTTTTATTAGCGTAATAGCATAGTCAGCTAATTAGTACAATATGTTACATGTTGCTGATTTTAATGCAGGAAGCCTAAAAACAAAACAGTACGGCTTTTCAAGGGTTTTCTATGAACAGGAATCCTTTTTTTAACATCGTTTTCTACATATTTTCAAAGGGTGCAAGTGTCTTAAATCTCATACTCGGTATAATGAGCTAATTTTGCATACTTCCGATAGTCCACATGTTGGGGATGCAACAAGAGAAATAGGGTAGGGGATCCTCTCTTTGCGGACTTGTCGCATCTGGTTCAGGCTCTCAAGGCGTTTGTCCTCGAACAGTCTAATACCCTGTTGGACAGCTGGACGCCAGGCGCTGCGGTCAGAGACAATCGATTCCCAGCCACGGGCTGAAATGCCTCATGCCTCAAAGGAAGTTTTAAGGCTGTCCTTGTATCTCTTCAGTGGCCTTCCAAGGTTTCTTTCTCCAGACGCCAGCTCAGAGAAGAAGATCATCTTTGGAAGACGCTAGTCGTCCAATTCGTAATCGGACAATGTCCGACCCACCGGAGCTGGGCCTTCATGATGAGGACTTCGATCCCAGGCATTCGCCTCTGCGAAGCACCTCAGTGTTGGAGACTCTGTCCTCCCAGGAAATTATAGTCATAATTCGTCGCAAGCAGCGGAGGTGGAACTTGTCAAGGACACGGATTTGCCTCCTGTACAACGTCCACGTCTCACAGCCGTAGAGCAGATCGAGAGATGATGATGACTGCCTTGTAGACTGTTAACTTGGTGGACAGTCTGATGCCTCGTTAGCCCACACACTTGTCCATAGTCTGCCAAACGAAGATCCTGCTTTTGCAAGCCCCTTCTTTCTTCATGCTGCAGTTTGAAGACAGGCAACTTCCCAGTTATTTAAAGCTCTCCACGTTGTGCAGTGTTGTGCCCTTAATCTCAATCTGAGGCTCTGGAGTTGTCAGCCCAGGTGCAGGCTGAAGCATCACTTCTGTTTTTCGCAGGCTAATGGCCAGTCCGAAGGCTTTTGCTGCTTCTGCGGATCAAATGGCAAGTTCTTGCAGGTCTGATTCATTCAGTGCTGCGAGAGCACAAACGGTATGCAAACAGAAAGTCTCTAACTATAGGGCCTCCGGGACTTTGGTTTTTGCCTTCAGATGTCTAAGGTGAAAGAATCGGCCGTCACATCTGTAGCGAATATAGTGACACCAGCATCACACTTGGACAGGCCGCATAGAATAGCATGGTAGCGAACATGAGGCTGAAAAGTGTAGGAGCCATCACGCAGCCTTGCATCACACCATGGAGACCAGAAATCGGTCAGAGACATCTCTGTTTTCCACTATGCGAACCACCATGCCATCATGAAATGACTGGATGATCCTGACGAACTTTGGTGCGCAGCCCAGCTTGGACAAGATGACCCACTGGCCCTCTCGGCTGACAGTGTCAAATACCCTTGAAAATATGTTATTCTTCTTTTCAAGCTTTCTTTATTAATAAACTTAAACAAGATATCAAGCTAAAGATATTTGTGCTAATTAGGCTATTAAATCTGAGCTTATTATCTGAGTTTTCAGGGTTTTTGATCAAGATCAATAACATGCATATTACATATTATTCTAGTTAGGTAACTTTGATCATTAGGTTAATCAAAGATAATTGTATAAGGTTCAGAGATCGGCAACCAAACTTAGTTTCCTGCGTTGGTAGTAGGCCTACCCTTCTAAAACATGAATCTACGAAAATCTTGTATATTAATATACCAACTTTTCCAGTTTATATACAATACATGTAATTTGGAACCATCTACTTGGCTATTGTACACTGTACAAACATGATATGCTAATTATCTCATAATGCTCATTATGATATTTGAGACACATAACGTTTGAAAGTACATTGTACAAACTGTTGTTATAAATGGATTCCTGGTCATAGAGAACCCTTGACACCCTTAAAAAGTTGTTTCCCCATGTTTTTGGGCTTACTGCATTGAATTAGAAATTTGAATTTAGCAATTTTATTACATATTGTACGTATGCTAATTACGTAACTATGCTAATCAGGCTAATATAAAAAGTTGTCCAAGGTTGTCAAAGTCGCATAAGCAAGCTAGATTTTCTTCAATCCCCCTCTAAAATATGAATCAAGAAGAATAAAGAAGAAGAACAACAACAACAAAACATTGTGCTTAGAATTTTCAGGTCATATACATGGTATATATTATCATCTACATACTTAACTATTGTACATATGCAAATTAGCATATTATGCTAATTACGACATTAAAGACAGTTGCATCATTTGAAATCAGAAATATGTCGTATGAATGGATTCCTGGTTAAGAAAACCCTTAGAAGTTGTTTTCCCATGATTTCAGGCTTCCTGTACTAAGAGTATTATTACATATCTAACATAATTATGCTAATTGCGTAATCATGCTTATTAGGCTATCAAAAAAGTTCCAAATATAAAAAGTTGTCCGAGGTTGTCAAGGTGGCATAATCAAGCTACATTTACTTCAATCCCCCTCTAAAATATAAATCAAGAACAACAACAAAACCTCATGCCTAGTATTTTCAGGTCATATACATGGATATATTATCATCTACTTCACTATTGAACATTTGAAAATTAGCATATTATGCTAATTACGACATTAAAGACACTTGCATCATTTGAAATCAGAAATTTGTGGTATGAATGGATTCCTGGTTATAGAAAACCCTTTAAAAGTTTTTTCCCATGCTTTCAGGCTTCATGTACTAATATTATCATTACATATGTTACATAATTACGCTAATTACGTAATCATGCTTATTAGGCTAATAAAAAAAGTTGCCTAGGGTTGCCAAGGTGGCAACCAAACTAATTTACTTTATTCCTCTTCTAGAACACGAATCAATAACAACAAAATAACCTTGTACTTAACAACTTTTCCGGATCTGAAAATTTTCTACTGGACTATGGCAAACGTTTACCTTGATACATTATAATCTCTTACCAGTTTCTATAGCGATTCTTGTGAAGAAGTATTTGTTAGTTGAATTCTGCTGAACCGACGCTTTCCTTGATACGTGGAGAAGGTCCGTCCACACACATCTCAGAATGAAGGTTTTGAAAATGTTATTTTTTTTTAAAGTGAGATTCTAAAACTAGTAGTTCTTTTGTGTGTATCATGATCCACGCATCGCGATGTGAAAATGATTCCATCTTGATTTTTGTGGCTCCGCCATCAAGTGTCACAGGAGGTATTAAAGAAAACCCAAACCCAAATAGAAATGTGGATTGAGTGAAAGCAGCAACATTAGTAGAACACTTCAGTGAAAATTTGAGGAAAATCGGACAATCGATGCAAAAGTTATGAATATTAAAAGTTTTGGTGTCAGAACCGCTGGATGAGGAGACTACTAGAGGTCATGCCGCATAATGTGTGTAAAGAACATTCCACAGAAATTCACTTTTCTAGCATGATGAAAGAACAACTGACTAACCGCTTTCAGAAAGCAGGGGAAATAATTGCTACCCTTAAAATGTGTCAGTATCAATTTGATGGAATGTGTAATTTTCATGAAAATGAAAGTGAGTTTTCGATCATTTGTAAATGTTAGGGATAAAAGTTGCTTTTTGAATCACAATTCAGTAGTAAACAACAAACAAACAGTATTTTTTAATGGGCCTAGAGACTGCTATAGACGTGCCATGTACAAATATAAATACTATGAATACACTATGAAGCTCTACCTGCCTAAAGAATGTGTAGTTCAATCTCTTTCCGCAGTTTGTTAAACTTTAGTATCTTGTGATGAATAGAAGCAATCAAGATTCCTGCTTCTTTTTCAGTTTTATTTTTCCCCTGCCATTTGGATCAACTGCTTACCACTGTTCTCTTTGTTGATGGTTTAACAATGTTCACATGGTAGAGAGTTTAACAAGACGAGTACATGATAGGGTTCCTTCGTAGATGTTTTTGATCGAATAGCATTGAATAGTGTGTACAATTGTATGCATTTATCATTTTATTCACATTTCTTGATCGGTTTTGCACATTAAATCCACATGTGCAGTAGTTTCTGTTATACATCTTTAGGAATTCCAGTTGGAGATAGCGAGTTACTTTATCAGTACTGTTTATATTTTACATGCACAATGTCATTCATATTTTCTATTGCTTTAGTACAACTTTTATGTCTAACTACGTCTTTCTCTCTTTTCTTTCCTCTTATTCCCTTTCTATTTTTTCTTTTTCTCATAGCGCTTACATACATTTTGTGTAATAACGCGCTATATAAATGTTGTGAATTATTATTATCATTAACTATACCTGGAGTCTAAGAAGCCTTTTCTGTCTTTTGAAAGCATGATTCTGATCATTATTTTCTTTGCAGCAAACATCTGCTTTCTTTTTAATCAGAGTAATCGTGCAAGCATCTTTCGAGTCTCGTGGTTCCCTTTCCGATATGATGTTCAATTATACATCAGCAGTTGCGATTTTACAAATTTCATTTGTTAGGAGACAAATTAAAGAAAATTCACAGCCAAAGCAATCTTTGATCAAAAATTATTGCTTCAACGTTTCCCTGCGGATGGAGGTTTTGGCTTTTATATCAAGTGGTAGAGGATATATATTTTTTGGGGGGATGAATATTTTGAGGATGTATCTTTTTTTTTATAATGCCATCCTCTTGTACCAGAGCTTTAAAGGGGAAGGCTAGTAACTGATCAGTGGGAATCAGTGGAAATCCTGGGAGATGATTGTTCCAATTCTTATGGGATTCATTCAAGAGTTCATTGTATATCTATTGTTGTGTGAAAATGATTTGCTTCAGAATGGTCTCATATTCAAGTAATGTGCAGTTTAATGCTTCCAGGTTAGCGTCCCTGGTCAGTGACGGAGGCTTTACTCAGTGTCAGTCATAGTGTACTTTGGAGACCCACCTCTTTTTACCATCTTTCTTTTGCGACTGCTAGTGTGTCAGTTTGTTTATAATAATGACAGTACATTCTTTGTAGCAATTACAGTTAGAATTGCTGATGGTGTTGTACCATGCCGTCATAGTTGTTTTTGTATTTCCAAAATGTCTATGAGATGAACAAAATCGAGGAAAAAACCTGTCGACCTCACCATTAAAACGAGATGCATTATGTTTACTTGATCAGTTTTAAGAGTCTGTTTCTGTTGAATACTTAATGTGTGCAATGCTTCTCTTGTCTCTGCCTGCAAATCAACACTGTGTATGCAATGATGATGGGACACTTTTAAGGTGTTGCATGATACATTTATGCGTGTGTGTTATGTTGTTCAAGTCGAGATTCACATTTTTATTATCAAGCCTGAGTTTCTCCATATTTTGGTGAAGAATACACGCAAGCAACATTCAGTCAATGTACGAACAATTACCTATGTATAGCAAATATGTATACTGATATATGCACATACATACATATACATATATACGATATAATACATACTCCAAAACTCATGATTTTATATCATTTGCTCAAGATAGTTTTTACATTTTTTTTTATTTACTCTAATGAGGACTTTGAAACACTGGGTAGGATTTCAAACCAGGGGGAAAAATTGCTATTTTTGTATTAAATTTGTTTTGGTTCATAGAATAATTCATGTTATTATACCAAGACTTAGCTAAATTCTGTTATATCGATTTGGAAATGGAATGATGAATTAAAGCTTAAATGATCTGAATTATGTGAGAGTGTTGCTTGATGATAAATTATGCAACTGACAAACACCGAACATTGTGCTACACGTTCGTCAATGGAAGAAAACATTCGTCAAGAAAATGCTGGTAAGAACTGTTTTTGCCTCATGGAGAAGAGAGCTTCCAAATCTAACAACAATGATTCATGAATCATAGATTACAAAAATGCTAGTAAACAAAAACATCGATTGTTATCGATATCGTGAAAAAAAGTGTCAGTACCATTATATTGTCTACGTCATCAGTGTGATTACTTTTTCTATCCCCATAATACCATTATAATATTCCAGCATAGTGCTTTAAGATTCATACTCTTAAGACTATTAAACAAACATTAGTCGGTGATTACTGCCAAAAAGCAATGTCGCTAGCTTTAAAATGATACCATCTTGCAAAAGTGACTATGAACCATGAACATAATGTATTAATAGAAAGGTATGACTGACATTCGATCACAGAGGTGTGAGATGAATGTTTTGCAGCTATTACAAAGGACAAGTTTACCTTAATATACAGGTGGATTGAGATAATGCAGCAATATACAGTAAGTACAACACATCAGTGAGTAAAGGTTGAGGAAAATCAGACAATCTGTTCAAAAGTTATAAATTTTTGAAGTTTCTGTGCAGTCAATGCTGGATGAGAAGACTACGGCACTTGATGAAGTCACATGCATCGAACCAAATAAGTGTTGTCATAAAGAGAATTCCACAAAATATCATTTTTTTGAAAAAAAAACACATTCCGTCAACTGACATATGTCAAGGGTAATATTATTCCCCCTGCCTTTTGAAAGAAGCTCATTATGTGCTCTTTTATTATACGAGGAAAGTGAAAATATGTTGAATTTTATTTTTATTTTCTTCATATCATTCTACACATAAGTATGACATCACAAGCTGTAGTAGTCTTCATACCCAGCGATCGAGGGATTGAAACTGCAAAAATTCATAACTTTTGTATGGATTGTCCGATTTTACTCAAACTTTCACGAGATACATGTATATGTGTTCTACTAATATTGCTGCATTCTCTCTATCCTCATGTTTATGAAGATGGCAAAAACATTCCAAGCACACAGCATAACGCTATACAAACGAACAGGATATTATGAAAAATCAGCCGTTGTATAGGATAGTATACGTATGAGGTATGTCTAATGATGGTATTAGTATAGTATACATCATAATACGGCAGTGGTCTGGCGTTTTTG
The DNA here is from genome assembly GCF_040938485.1 of Diadema antillarum. Taxonomy (NCBI): domain Eukaryota; kingdom Metazoa; phylum Echinodermata; class Echinoidea; order Diadematoida; family Diadematidae; genus Diadema; species Diadema antillarum. Next base: position 306,508 of record NW_027271249.1, on the reverse strand, counting down.
AGCGTATGTCTGTGCTATCGTTCTATTTATGTTCAGTCATTTGAAGAAGACTCTACTTGCAAATAATCTGTAGACAGAACGCACGGAGGGATATCAGTTTAATTAAACGCAGAAACTCTTCTTTCAGTTTCAGTTTTATTTCATTTCTGCATTTTGCTATGCAAATCATACATGAAAAAAACAGTACAAAGCCATGTATGGAACAAAAATCTATACAATGAATTTACAGTATAATGATCACGGTATTCTTGTTTAAGTATTTGAACAAATACAATGAAATTGACGAAGTCAGGGATAAAATTCAAGAGTCTGCCATCTTAAGCAGGTGATTGATAGTTGATGGCAGCCTCAGAAAAAGAAAATATACTCGAAAATAAAAATCTATTAAAAACTTTAAAGTTATTAATTTTATTGAATATTTCTATAGGACGTGAGGAAGACGTAGTTTCCTGTACAGTAATGTCGTATTGAAAAATACAAAACGGTGGCATGTCAGATTTGATATTGACGATCGATAAAGAAATACCGGTAAACATATCTGAAATATGAAAGTGTGTTCATAAACGCAACGGAATTTATGATACTGATAAACAGTAATTATAATGCATCATTATTCTAGTGTTACTATTCTGAAGAGCAGACGGATACCGATATGACAAAATTAATAGCTATATTTGATATTAATCATATGTAAAGGAAAAGAAGAATGTTTTCATAGCTGCCTTTAACTACACCTATGAGCTTATTACAAATTTCATATCAAGAGGAGAGGAAATTCAACAAGACAAGAGCAGATGCTGGAAATGCTCTTAATCTTCTTCTGTTATATCCTGAAGATTTTATTCTTTCTCAAACCAACAGAATACTCCCACAGAATTTAAGATTTCGACTGAGTACTATTCAGAAATTAAATGAACTAAATTCTGGGGAGCACAACCATTGGTAAACAGCTTTCCAAGCCAAAAACAGAATCTGAGATTTAATTTTTTTTTTGGACAAACTCAGGTAACCAGTGCAATGTAATTTAAGAATGGGAGTGATGTGAGAGAACATAAAGACGTTTTGTAAACACTGCTCTGTCATTAAAGGGGATGGCTAGTAACTGATCAGTGGGAATCAGTGGGAACGCTGGGGGATGATTGTTCCAATCCTTGTGGGATTCATTCAAGAGTACATTATATATCTATTGTTATGTGAAAATTATTTGCTTCAGAACGGTCTCATATTCAAGTAATGTGCAGTTTAATGCCCCGTCACTGTACAGGCATGCTAACCTGGAAACATTAAACTGCACATTACTTGAATATGAGACCATTCTGAAGCAAACAATTTTCACACAACAATAGATATATAATGTACTCTTGAATGAATCCCACAAGGATTGGAACAATCATCCCCCAGCATTCCCACTGATTTCCACTGATCAGTTACTATTACCAGCAACACACACATAAAAAATAGTTAACCTAAGTTTTAAATCTTGATCTTAGTTTGTTTGTTTGTTTCTTTCTTTCTTTGTTTTTGAAATGCACTCGAATCCCCAAATAAGTCGATTTCATCCAATATGTTATTTTCAGGTCTATTGAGAAATTAGCCCATCCAACTTTTTCTGTTCTTTTTTAAGGAATCGACATCTCCTCTTTTATGTATTTCCTCCGCAGAGTCAAAAGAAACTAAAACACCGTTTATTTACCATTTAAACACGGAATAAAGAAAGCATAACAGAGTTGTCACTGTTTTTATATAGGCAAATATCGTCTACTCACAGGTGTTTGTAAAGTTCGTAGAATTTTACAGGACTAACTTCTTTACATTACATCTTGCCCACAGGTAATAATCCGTTTCGTGTACCTGCACTCTCTGATGGGCCATGTCATCCGGTCCATGTGCGGTCACATTCCACCAGCTTTGGGCTAGAGAATAAAAAACAGGCGATATGAATTATGACAAAAAGATATATACACTTGTGTGTGAGAGAGAGAGAGAGAGAGAGAGAGAGAGGAGAGAGCCCACTCTTCAAAATATTATACCTGCCCCCACCCCCCGTGAAAGGGGAAATTGCTAGATATCATCATTTGGGTTTACAGTGTAGATTCAAAATGTAAAGTAAGGACGCCTATCCTTGTCGATCAAGAATCGCCCTCGATGGCGGATCGGGGAGGGGGGCACCAGGCGCGCCCCCTCTTTATTTTTTGTTACAGCAAAAGAAATAAAAACAAAGAATGGGGGTGCGCGCACTCCCCCCCCCCCCTTTAATTTTGTAAAGGCGCCTCCCATTTACGGAATTCCTGGATCCGCCCTTGGTCCTCGCAAAAGCAGAAACAACGAAACAAGACAAAAGAATGCAAGAGATGTATGCTACTACCAGTATTTCTTTGTGCCTTGTTAGCCGATGTTGTCAAAGTTTTTAGAAGCACAGCGCCATCTCTGGCGAGGGTTGAACTGTCGACCAGTATTTTTAATAGTCGAAGGCGTATATTAGGGAATTACATTACGTCACTGTAAAAACGGCTTCATTGCTAATACCTAGACCTATGATTATGAAAGGCATATTAGGGAATATATAGTATTCTCTCATTTTAAGCTTTAGTGCTAATAACTGTATAAAAGGCGTATTAGGGAATTCTATTAGGCTAGTGTAAAAACACTGATAATATATTTAGCTTTAGTGCTTACAACTTTAGCAATTGCGCATTGAGAAATTACAATATATATATAATGTAAAATATTGATTTAGCTCAAGTACTCATACGTATATTAAAGTCCTATTAGGAATTACATTAGACATAATTGTAAAAAATAAATAAACCTAAGTGCTGATACTTTCATCAAAGGCTCTTTATAGAAAAAAAAACCAAAACAAAACATATATTACCTTAAAAAACGACATTAATATAACCTTGGGGCTAATATTTCTATCTAAGATGTATTAGGGAACACATTATACATAAGTAAGCAAAGGGGTGTAAAAACCTTTATATTTAACTGTGCAAAATTAACTTAGGTTTGGTGTAATAAATAATACATCAAGGGCGTATTAGGGAATTGCGTTATACATTAATGTAAAAAACATTAATCAAACTTAGGTGCTGATACCTTCATCATAGGCCAGTATTATTGACTGACATTACTACTGCAAAAATATTGATTTAGTTGTAGCGCTCATCATAATACCAAAAATGTTTCATTTTATTTCCAGAAATCAGTTGTGTTTTTTTCTTTTCTTTTTAAATACGATTAGTATTGGCAGGGCAAATGATATCACAGGAGCCGCATTATTTTTTTTTTTCTACTCAAGTAACATCAACAACAATGATAACATGAAATATGGAACTCCTCCATTAAAGTTAGAACGTCTCACGTAGAATATGAATATACATTTCTTTGCCGCTATACACTAAACTTTAGTACGTACCCACACCTTTTAGTAGACGCCCTTTCTCTTCATGAGGACAGTGAGATAGGTGACGATGGAGAGGATGAAAATGACGACGAGAAGACCATACGTGGTCGACGACTTCTGCAAAATGCTACGACTCGCTATTGGGCCCCCTAGTGACAGAGCATAGATATATAGGAAATCAGCGCGTGCCTTCAAGGCCATTTCAGATCTATCATTATTTTCATCGTATATGAATTGGAGTTACTGCGAAGTTTAAATTGTTTGGACAAACTAGCGGAAAGTACGTTTTGATTTATTCGTCTTATTATTCCGATGAAGTCCATGTGTTTAGAATGTATGATTTCCTTTCTCTGTACACATTATCGTTATTAAGTGAGGAGTAATTGCGACAGGGATATTGAACAGGAGGAATTCGACCTCCATTCTGCTAAAATTCAACGCTTTCACAAATTTGACACTTCCGATTTAATAATCTTGCCATGAAAATGAATAGATATATACTCCAGCATAACATTATCAATTCTTTCGTTTGAAATCTTGGTCTATCCTCCACACACACCGTAGGAATTATAATACTTTCTATAATTTTTGTAATTCAAGAGTTTAATATTGTTGTTTACAATAAATGCGATAAATGAAATTCAGGTTATGACTATGATTTTTATGACAAACAATTTAATGCTTTACCTATCTTATCTTTACGTATTATACAAGTAATAATCACACAATATATTATACAATCCGCGTGAAAGTCGAAAGTCCTTTTTGACTTTTGACGATAGTCTTCTGCATTCACACTACTAATACATGCGCCATTATTCAGTTAGATTTTGTTTAACTATACCCCGAGTGGTTACCAATCGACGTGTTTTGTTATTCTTTTCTTCAATCTGTACACTTAAATCTTAATTGAATTCGGATATACACATTGTATACTTTATCGTTTTGAAAAAATAGAAGAAAGGACTGTATTTCATTTGTAGTATACAATATTCAATGCAGAAAATTTCTAATAAATTCATTTGAAATTGAATTTTTTAATTTGAAAAAAAAAAATCAAATGATAGACGCAAACACGAGCACGCCGAGACACCTGCAGAATAAGTATGCTTACCGCTAGATATGTCCTCGCGACAGTGTTCTAGCTGCGTTACCGTCTCCCCGTATCCGTTGGTCGCCGAACACGTGATGTTGACGCACTCGCTGGCCAGAGGCGAGAAGATTGCCGAGCCGTAGCTCGACGTCGACAGTTTGCGACTGTTGACTCCGATGTCGTAGGTGTGGAGATGCGGAAAGGGCTGATCGGAGAGGTCGACGTGGCAGGTGATGACCAGGGTCACAGAGTCCCCTTCTCCCTTGATCTCTCTGGTTCGAATTTCGAGGATATTACTTCTTGGTATTTGAGGACCTTCCTCTTTTAATAATTGATTGAATGAAGAAATAAATAAGTGAATATGACACATAAACAACTTTAAACAAATCCACCAAAGTAACACAAAAAAAAAGAAAATAAATTTCATATGATTGTATACAAATGAAAACCTTTTTTTGTGTATGTATATCAGTATTCATGAACAATTAAAGCAAAAACAATAAACGGAAAAGATATATGTTTCTTATTAATATTATTAGGTATATAATGTACTAGCGAATAGATATTGCCATGGGAGAACACATCGAAAATGGACAAAAAACGTAATCGTTCGTAAATAAGTAAAAGATGTCAGACATACACGACAAGAATGCTTGTAATGTATTATATTTTGTACGTTAAAGTGCTTTCCATTTCTACTAGCAGAAGAAAATAACATAGAAAAGACAGTCAAGTGTTTTTCTAAGAATTTTCTATTGAATTCAGTTTCAGAGTTATGGATATCTCCGAGAGGTAGCCATGCACTTTTTAGTTTGGTGCAGATCTAAATGAAAACTAAATGTCCCGGTCTGTAATGTATAGCCTGATGCGTGCAATATCAATTAATAGAAACTTTAGAACCCGTGGAGTGCGGCTGCGCTGATTCATCTTTTCAGTGTACTTTTTAGTGTACTATAGCATGTTTAGAAAGGGAAAGAAACAAAAGCTAAACAATCTGAAGTGATCACATTCAAAAATACAAAGTCACCCCTCCGAGAGTCCAATGGTACTCTTTGAATTATAATTATCTGAAGGGGGTAACCATGTATCAAAGTAATACCATATCAATACGATCAATAATGTTCATCACCTACCATTACAATTCCAATCCCGGATCTCCTGTGATGTAAATCCAGATTTTGTTTCCCTTTTTACGCCAGTGCCACTAACTCCTCCATTGTATAAACTTTTATTACCATTTGCAAAGACATTTTGTTAACTTCAGTTTGTATAGCATCAATGCTTACCCCTTGGACAGTGCCAGAGTGAGGTCGAGGTCGAGCCAACTCCATTTGTAGCAGAGCATGTGAGGTTGGTGCAATCATTAGGGCGTGGTGAGAGGATGGCTGAGCCGGAGCTTGATGAGGAGAGAGTGGTATCCCCGGTCCCGATGGTGTAGGTGTGGAGGTACGGGAACGGCTGATCGGTGAAGTTCACGTGACACGAGATGACGAGATTCGCCACGTTATTTTTTCCTCTCAGCTCCACAACGTCGATGGATAGGATGTGTGGTAGTGGAGCGACAGCCTGACTAGGTTGACCACCTTCGAAGAAACAAAAAATGTGGTGAAGTTTCGAAATTCGATGTATCATTTGCGTCAAAGGACGAAGTCGTAAAATTTCAACAGTGCACTGACAGGTCAGGGGGATGTAAAGATTCTTTTTTTTTTTGTTTTGTTTTCATATGTCATGTCTGTAGTGTTCGCCATACAGAACATTGCGATAAGTTATGAGTCTTACTTGGATAAATGAAGATGTGTACATAACGTACTAAACAATGATGATGGAGAGTAAATTTCGAATTCATCGCATTTATTTTCATCTGCCTGTGCAATTAAGACATGTCAAAGAATGATGGTATAGAGTATTCACATAAATCATTCGACGTATGGATATAGGGCGTATTGATTCGATAGCGTTCGAGCATCCCGTTCATTACAAAAACTACAGCCGTTTGAAAAGACTCAGAATCAAGCCGCATATGCTTATCTGCTAATAGAAACTTCTACAAACTAATCTCACTCTTTCCAAATATGAATCTTGATCAACTCTGCGCAAATTTTCAATTCCCACATTCAATCCGCGGTATTATGCTCACAAGCCCCTTTCACACTTCCACGGATCGCTTCACGGATAAATAGTGGATCGTAATACGTGGTGTTCCAGCGTACGACATCACGATTTTCCTGTCAATGCCGGTGTGGACACGATCCCAAACCTTACTGCATGGGTGTCTACAGTAAAAAGTACGACGTCTATATCACCGACAAGTACGGTGTCTACACGGACAGACACGGTAGCAACGCGGACTACACCGGAAATGTATACGAAGCTATAAACACGGACATCAATTCAATAAAAGGAAGAGCCTTGAAGCAACTGGGTCTCTTCACGGTCCTTACTCGGATGATGTACGTTGTGTACACGGATATCCCCGAAATTTTGACAGATGACTTGTGCTTACAGACGCTTATTGGAAGATTTAACCTTCTCTGGCGACAACATATCTTCAGAGTTAAGTATGGCAAGCACAAGTGGAAGTCTACAGCACATGATTCTGCTTTGGACACCATAAAGGTAAAACTCCTTGTAGCAAAAGCGCTTATTTTGCAGCAACCTCCCTCATGGTATATAAAAAAAACAGAAAAAAGCGAGGAGACAAAGTGTGTGGGTCAAACCTTGTGGCTTCTATAAGGTGACCCACTTTACGGACAGTGTATACTAAGAAGTTGGTGATTTAAGAAGACCGATAATGGGTGAAGATGTGAATATTTCAAGAACTTTATGAGAGTGGACCCTGACATATTTGTATGAAATCCTCCCAAGAATTTTGGCAAAAAAATTGAGAATACGGATACACTTTTTCAGGAAAGCTGATACGAAAGGCGCAAGGCTGGTGTATTGTCTGACACTGCTTGTTTGCAGGTTGCTTTAGTGTGAGCTCCTCCTCCTTACCTTCATCGCACTCAATATTGCAGGTGGAGATGGCTTCGGTGGATTTTTATCATTTTCTTGTTGTTGTTGGTGGTGGTGGTGGTGCCCTTCGAATGCTATTCGTCGTACAGCCCATGAGTCATACAGCCCACGAGTCATACAGCCCATCATGGATCATACAGCCATACGGCCCATGAGTACGACATTGGAGAAACAAGGCCCACGAGTTCGACACTATTAAAGCAAACAAGGCCCGCGAAACCGACATATAAAGCCCCGTGATAAAGGGTAGAACTTCTAGGTCATTTTTACATGGTGTCGAACTATTGGCCCTATTCTGTCTAGCGTCGAGCTCGTGGGCCTTGTTTGCCTAGTGTCGGACTCGTGAGTCTTGTTTGCATAGTGTCGAACCCATGTGCTTTATTTGCGTAGTGTCGGACCCATTGGGTGTATGATTCGTGGGTTGTTGGCCCAGATGACTCATGGACCATTCAATATCGAACTCGTGGGCAGTATGACTCGTGGGATGACCACAAAGTGATGGGGGGGGGGGGTTAACTTAAATGTTCAAAATACACAAGAGCTGATGAGGAACTCACCCAGAAGCTGAAGTGTCACTGACCGCACAACACCAAACACGTGACATTGGAGAATATCACCATCGTTGGCGGAAGTAGGGGTAAAGGTCAACTCACTCCTTACGTCATAATATGTGTAACGGTCAGCGCCGTAGTCAAAGCCTTGGGAGGAGAACACGTTCTCGTAAAATGTTTCCACAGCGCTTTGGTTTCCTGCAAGATGTAACGAAGCGCGTATTCAACATAATTCTAGATTCAGGACAGTTTTATTGTCATGTAAAAACATATACGTAACGTACTCAAATCATATACAAAGTCCAGAACGCATAGGCATTACTAACAGTACAATAATGATTCACATAACAATATACAAAACCACATGCAAGTATATACAATGAAAATCCGTACACAATGCATGCAAGAAAAAAAAATCAGTTTTATAAAATTGCACAGGATGTTTCATAGAAAAAAAAAACGCTAAAAAGCTGTAGAGGTATAGAACGAGGAATAAGAAAATGCATTATTCAGCTTCTTGTAAAACTTGTTATAAAAGATAGGTCCTATCCAGATATTCATGCGCCAGGGCGCCATTCCAACCGAACTCATTAACACAAACGCAACACACATGCCCATGTACATCACCCATCCCCATCTAGAACATTATTCACAACGCACAACTACACATGCACGCATATACACCAGCCCAGTCATTCTCACTTGAAAAGTGCTATAGCTTTATCAAGGAGCTGGGGGGTGTTTCATAAAGCTGTTCGTAAAGTTACGAACGTCTTACGAGCGACTGGTGACTAGTTCTTGTGCTGAATTATAGAAATTCTGATATGTATAGCACATCAGAACTGATCACCAGTTGCTCGTAAGTTGTTCGTAACTGTACGAACAGCTTTATGAAACAGCCCCCTGGTATTATAGCGCAGACATGCCTGGATGAGATGTTGAGTTACCCAAATCAATTTGGCTAAGTACGATAGTACCGTGTAAGAATTGTGAATGAGGAAAAAGACCAAGAGTACATTATACCACACTCCAGAGATCTCTAGTGTACAACGAGTAATTCACAATGTTTGTGTATAATTGAGTGTATACGTTATCATGTAGGCCTGAAAAAAAAGACTATACCCTATTAAAGTCATCTCATCATTAAACATAATGGGCAGTATTAGGCACGTCCACTTCCCAAATCAGAAAAAAATGTTTACAGATATAAATCAACTGTCTTTTACACAAAGAATTAACCCTATGGTCCACCTACAGACTGATTGGGTAAACGATGCAAACAGCATTTATTTGTGTATAGGACATACAGTAATCCCGGGCATTATAAAGCATAATGCAGTATATTACAAGGCATGTAATTATGTTAGGCAAAATGAAATTTGAATACCGGAGATATTAAGTTAATTAGGCATTGCACATGGGGAAAGTAAGTAAAAAGCAACCCGACTTAATAAATACGACATGATTACAGGAAACAGCTCTTTTGTTCTAGTGCAATGGTTTTGTTTTTGTCTTTGTTTTTGCTCTTTTTCTACCTAATTTTGCCAGATTTTACAATGTAAGATGCATTGAACCAAATTTTCCGTTTTCAGCTCTCTGCTTTTCTTTTCTTTATTTTGAGGGGAGGGATTTAGTTTGGTGGAAGTTCGAACTCTATACCCCACAGAAAAATTGATAATTTTTACTGAATAGAAAGTCGAACCAGCCAAGACACTCACAGCGTATAGTCGATGATTTCAATCATCCCTCTTTGACGTACACTCATACACAAATCACAGAATCAAGAACGTGACCTCAATTATCGCGCTGTCCGCCAAAAAACAATACGTCCGTTATCAAATACAACCGTTGAAACAAAGACAATAAAGATACAATAATATTTGAAATAGCTTATTATCCGAACTGTGGCATTATAGCTGAAACATTTTTAAAAATGTTTATTACGTTATTGTCTAGCATGAATTAGTATATCACAATACTTTGATATAATGCCGTTTTATTTACATATGCTGGCATATGAAATATTCAGAAAGTAAATTAAATCAATATCACTTGAGGAAAAATTATCAATAAACAATATTTTCAATGAAGGTAACACATACACACACACAAATGCAGTATTTTATACGCACTGTACCTATCAGAGACCCGATGTAGATCATTTTCATTTTTCCTCTTAGTTTGAAGGTTTGATTGTTTTGGGTGCAGGCCTACTGCTTGTCCTGCATTTTGTCAGTGTTAAACTTTGATAGAAAACTTATTTCATGACTTGAAATAAATATTTTATGCCACAATATTTGATACGAAATGCCCATTATATCAAAACGAACCAAAGTAAAGGTGTGATCAGGAAGACTGGTTGATTTGTTTGTTTGTTTATTTGTTTGTTTGTTTGTTTGTTTGCTTGCTTGTTTTTCACGAACAAGGAAAAATTTCCATTTCAATTTCAATTTTCAATTTCAATTTATTTTCGTATTTCTCTATGGAAAATACATGGTATATAACAAAATATAATACAGAATGTCCGGCTTGGATATATACATGAAGAAATAGGAATACAAAAGTAATACATAACGGTCGATGTGTCATTTTCAATCAAAGTAAAGGATGCGAAGAGAAATACGATGGAACCTACTAAAAAGCAAAGCTTGTTGAGTGTAGGTCCCAACAAAAGCCTAGTAAGGGGAACAGGATGAGGAGCACGGGTACAATTAAGACCAAAAGTAAGGATAAACAAAAGAGAATGACTATTACTCGGGGCACAGAAGATTCTTCTCACATGTATTTATGTGTGTGATAAAATGAGAACAAGTAACCACATGCTGCACACTACAGCAGTTGCTCTAATAGCAATTTTGACATGGGAGTGATAATGACGTGAATACTTAAATACTATATAATTTTAGGGTTTAAACATTCCGGCTTCCATAGACACGGGGAAAGATTTGAAAAATGGAGAACATGAATCAATTGCAATTCCTATATGTGATATACCATCCAGCTGCAATGACGCATAAAAGAAAGGAAAGAAAGAAAGGAGGGGAAACTATGCGACACGACCAAGGTCTAATAATAGAAGTGGAAGGAAAAACACCGATGGGCAGGAATTTGAGAGAGGATGCAACTAAAATGTATATGCATGAGTCTGTTCACATGGTAACAACCGAGTAGTATAACAGAGCAGCCATGAGCATAATAAAAAGGAATGTTAGTGCACGTGTGTGTGTTGTAGCTATTCAATACATGCTGTCTGAGTTTACGCTTAAAGGATGATAATGACAAACAGCTTTTAACCTCTGTTGGGAGATCATTCCAATATTTAGGACCTGTATACATAATTGTGTTTTTAGCGAAAACTGTTCGAGTTCGTGGAAGGTGATAAGGGTCACTCTGGCGAGTTGGATAGTGGTGGAGAGAATTGTTTCTTATGAACATCTGTAAAAAAACACCAGGAAGATCATTTGAGGAAAATTTATACATAAAAATACCTAAGTTATAAACAAACAAATCTATCAGTTTTAAAATCTTATTTTTCTGAAATAAGGCGTTTGTGTGAGATAAATACCCAGCATGGTTAATAGTTCTGATCGCTCGCTTTTGAAGAAGAAAAAGCGAATCCAGCAAGTATTTAGATGCGTTACCCCGCGCAAGAATTCCATAGTTAAGATATGGGGAAATCATGGTTGAATATACAATCTGCAAAATATGGTTGGGCAAAAAATGTTTCAGTTTGTTTAGGATTCCTGTATTTCGTGACAAAATTTTGCTTAAAAAATTAAAGTGAGTTTTCCAGGAAAGGTCGCTATCGATGTAAAGTCCTAAAAACTTGGTACTATCTACTCGGGTTAGGTTAATATCATTAATCTTAACATCATCAGGAATAACTTGCAAGGAATTGCTAAATAACATATAATGTGTTTTATCAACATTTAATGATAACTTGTTAGCGTAAATTCAGGACTGAACAGATTTCAATTCATTATTCATTATACTTACAAGGGTATTGGGATTGCGGTGAGACAGAAATAGATTTGTATCATCAGCGAAACAAATAAAAGAAAGAATCTGTGACGAATTTTGGAGATCGTTGATGTACAGGATGAATACAAGTGGGCCAAGAAGAGAACCCTGGGGGACACCGCAAGAATTTGACGTCATACCTGACTCATAACCATTTATGTAAACAAATTGTTTTCTGTTTGTGAGATAGTCTTTAAACCACTCTAAAGCCCTCCCACGGATACCGTAATGGCTTAACTTATAATGCAAAATATGATGGTCAATGGTATCAAAAGCCTTCGAAAAATCGAGAAAAACACCGATGGTGTGGGAAGTATCATCTAAAGCATGAGCTACTTTATCAATGAAGGCTAATAATGCGTGAGTTGTGCTATGCTGTTTTCTGAATCCAAATAGGAAATTGGAAAGAATATTGCAATTAACAAGAAATCTAAGAGTTCGTTTATAAACAAGCCTTTCAAGAATTTTTGAGACTGAGGTTAAGAGAGATATCGGGCGGTAATTACTCACAAATTCTTTTGGACCCTTTTTGTATATGGGAACAACTCGAGCGATTTTCATATTATCTGGGACTTTGCCACGAGATAAAGATTGATTGAAAATATAAATGAGTGGAGAAATTATTTCATTTATCATATTCTCCAGAAGAAAAGCCGAAATACCATCATTACCTATACTTTTCTTAATATTTAGGTTATCAACAATTTCTTTGATTTCTTCTTCAACAATAGGAATGAAAAACATGGTTTGTACATTCCTGTCTTTTAAAAAAGAATGAAACGTTGTCTGGGTATTTGGTATTTTGCTAGCGAGATCAGGTCCTAAGTTAACAAAGTAATCATTAAATACATCGGCCATTTCCTGTGGATCATCAACTTGATGACCGTCATTCAAAATATGAGTAAGGGAATTTGTAACAGTGCTGGATTTCAAAACTGTGTTTATCACTCTCCACGTACTCTTAATGTCAAACTTGCATTTTTCAAACTGATTTGCAAAATACAGTTGCTTGGCTAAGCGCAACGAAGAAGTAAGTACATTGCGGTAACGAATATAACGGGATTTAGTTACATCATTTGGAGATTTTCGGTATCTGCAAAACAATTTATTTTTCCTATTGATAGACCTAAGTAGGGACTTTGAAATCCATGGTTGTTTTGGTACTCTCTTATAATTCGATCTGAATCGTCTTAATAAGGGTATATAACAAGTATTTATAAGGATGTTCATAAAAACATCAAAGGACGAATTTACATTTCTTTGGTTATAAATAGAGAACCAATCAACTGACCTCAATCCCTCTCTAAGTCTATCAAGATTACATTCGGACATATCACGAAAACCTGAATTAAGGGTTGGCATTTTCCTAGTTGAAAACTGTGGTACAAGTGCATATATCGGGAAATGATCGGTGATATCAGAAACTACAATACCAGAAGTAACATCAGTAAAAACGTTATTAACGAATATATCATCAATGAGAGTAGAAGTAGCATCAGATATCCGAGTAGGTTTCCTGATAAGAGGAATGAAGGATTTTGACAACATGAAATTAAGAAAGTCTTGACTACATAAAACGTCATTACAATTTAAAAGATTTATATTAAAATCACCCATAATGAAGCATGTCTTATTATCAAAGTAATCATTAGAGAGAAGATTGTGAAACAGCTCAGTGAATTCATTACGGTTGGAATGTGCAGGTCTATAAATTTCCCCAAAGATGATATTCCCCTTATTAGGGGTCATGACCTCAATAAAAATACTCTCAAGGCATTCAGGCATGATACAATATTCATTTAACAGTTTATGGTTTAAATTTTGCGTGAGGTAGAAACCAACACCACCACCTCTTTTGGTAATCCTGTTGTTGGTAACTAATTTGAAACCGTCTATGGTAAATAGAGAAGATGTATATTATATTAGACATGACAGCAGACGAAACTTACGTTCCCCTTCACAACGCACTCCAACGTCGTTGCCATGACCACAAGATGTCCAACCAGAACCACCATCATAATAGGGGTAGCAACCCCACGGCCATCGGTAGCATCCCAGGAGGGATTTCTCGTTTCCAGTGGGGCAATACGTCCAGTCATCAAGCCAGATTGGACCGGCGCCCTCCCCGAAGTGTGCATCGGCGTGCACCGATGCAGCTGACGTGTAACCCAGCTGTCTGCAAACCACGTGAGCTTCGTTGATATCCCACCCTCTGTCACACACCGTACCCCACTGCCCGTCGCAGAATATCTCAACTCGGCCTTCTCTCTCATCAGACCCTCCGTCAAGGCGCACTGACAAACACCAATAAACATATAAATAAATGAATAACAATAATGAACAAAATAGATACAAATGTAAATACGTATAAAACTAAAACAGTATTTTAATGTATATGTGCATTGTGTGTGATGCCTATGTGCATTATCACGTATAGTCGTGAGAAGGAATAATAAGAGCAGGGAGCCTATCGGAAAAGATAGAGTTGCTCCTCGGAATATACCAAGTATTCGAGTAGCAGTGATTTACTGCAGTCTAAATCTGTCTACTAGTTGACCAACTTATTAAACCTATCTCCAAAATTGTTATAAATCACAAAACTTGAATGGAAACTTATGTAGTGCGACATTCCGCCGATTTCATTTTTTTCCGTAGAATCACATTTCATTTCATTTATTTCATTCTTTCTTTCTTTTTGGCAAACATAACACGAAATGAATCAGAGGATATAACATAGGCATTTATTCGACTTTACATGGTAGATAATGGTTAACAAACACAAAATTATACATGCATACCGGCAAAATACAAAGTTATGTCTGGAGAAAAAAAAATGAGAGGTCCACTGAAAAGCATGCTTGTAAATTGTGAACCACTCAAAGGATTCCTGTGAACACATTTGTTTACAATGACAGGACAGAACAAGACAGAAGAAACACTGAAAGTAATAAAGCACAAAAGAATAATGGAAAGAAAGAAAAAATGAAAAGAAAGGAAAAGCCCACACGCTGAACATTGGGATCGGAAGTTCAAATTTTGAAGAGGGTATTGAGGTGCTTCAGAGCTCGAGCAGCTGAGCAAATTTGTACAAATAAGATGATGTAAAAATTACACAAATTCAATGATTGACGATGAACCCAGGCTTTAGGTTGTAGAGACCAGCTAGATTAACAATCGGCTTCTTCTGGCGTCCTTCCAGTGGAAGAATGGTCCTTGTATGTGTGAAGTCGTGCAGGAATTTCACGCACTGATGCGCTTTCAGTGCGTGGTTTTGTGATTTATAACAATGTTGGGGTTACACTTCGACTAGATAAATGATAATCTACATCAGTTTATGAAAACTATATTATGTGTATAGGTATGAATGCGTATTTGTGTGTATAATTAGTTTCACTGTATGGACTTTCATGATTAATGTGATTGTTCATGTGAAGCCGGATCTCCTCGGAAGTCCAGCACGGCCATGAAGGCCGAGCTGAGCGGGGCAATCAATCCGTTTATCGTCGGTTTTCTATTCAAATTGTATTTTATGATTGTTACTTTGTGATCTTAAGGTGAATAAATAAATAAACAAACAAACACACTTGGGCCCCCAAACGATCCTTCAGAGGGTCTGTCTTCAACTTTGCCAAATAGTCGTCTATTTTTCTGTTAATAGAAAATTAACCTAGTGTTACCAACGTTCGTCTTCATCACCTCAAAAGAAGTTTACTCTTGGGGTAATTGCCCAAACTTGATTCATCACAAATCGGACCTTTTTGAAATAGAACGCAGTTTCCTTAGTATTTCTAAGAAAAATGGCTATGATTCTTCAAAATCTAACTGAATGAGATACAGAAAGACGGACTAATAGTACAATTCTTTCTCAATGACTTATTATGACAGTAACGATTTATTGATGTTCATTATTCCTGTATAAACTCATACGCCGTAAGAAAAGTCCTAGGCTACAGGACCTACAAATATGATTTGATATATAGGCCCTATGTGTCCTTCTAAATCGTGATATAACATCATCATGGGAACCTAAACTCTACAATGCAAGGATCCCCGGCACCTTCTCGGTATTCGTATATCGATACAACCAGATAAACCTTTTTCATTTTCGGATTACCGAACCTTCTGAATAACCGCATTTCATCTTCGTAATTACCGATCATCGGAATAAAAAATCTTCGGATAACGAACTGTGGCATAAAACGGGATACGAATTGATTAATGATGTCAACGTAACAAGCTGCTAAAGATAAGAATTGTAAGCAAGTTTGTACATGTGAGAGTATGTCAGAGATGAACGTAGCCTCTATGAAAATAAAGAAAGAATTTATTAATGCTGGATAATTGCTAAAAGTTCATCGTATCACTGCGATTAACCAGGGATAGCCTGTAGCATGGTAGTAGTGTCGCTGTCCGGAAAGTAATAGTTGACAGATTCGAGTCCCACTGGTTCCCCGTTTCCGACACTACTCAGCGTTCTGACATTTGTTTTTAAAAAAAAATGTATATTCTGCAGTTGCGATCTTTGAGCGGTTCTACGGCATTTGATCCTGATGAGACAATTGCGCCCATGAAATATCTTCACGCTAGGCCAAACATAGATTGTTATCCACGAACATAAACCTAACCTTAATCCTAATCCTCGCAGTTATCAAACCAAACTTTAAACTCTATCACAACCCTAAACCTAAACCTTTGGGAGAAAAATAAGATAGAAATAAGACCCTTTGAAGAGAAGATGAAAATTTGATTAAAGGAAATAAAAGTCATAGCGTATTATATTCGTGCGCATGTGTGTGTGTGCGCGCCCTTATAATACTGCTGTTTAGAATATAAGTTATATCATAGTTAGAGGGACGAGTTGAGTTAGAGGAAACAGGGAACGTAAATTGCAGTAAGTATTTTTAAAGAGTTTTTGAGTGGTTCATAATATACAAGCATGACTTTTAGTGGACCTCTCAGTTTGTTTTTCTTCTAAAACATAACTTTTTTTTACCGGTATGTCTCACTGAGTGAGAAAACGAGAGAAAGAGAGAGGAGCTGTGTCAAGGGAGACGTAGATCGGATCGAGTAAATAAATGCAATCGACACATTCAACTTGTTCCCGTTTTAAAAGTGAAATCTGGAACGATTCCAAATAAATCATGTTACTCACCAGTCTTGCCATCACACGGCCTCGAGCACTGGGTACCTCGGAACTCATAATTCAGGCAGGTTGTTATGCGAATAAAACAATCTGCCTTTTACAAGAGCGTCATGTAGAATCTCGAAATATTTTACTACATGTAAATTTGAGTATGGCCAGAGGATCTGAAGGTGGGATTCAAATATTATGTGCGTTTTGATACGAGAATTGCGCGTAGTTTCCAATTGTGCTAAACTATCTCGTTTTGTGTACGGTACATAGCGTTAAATCAATATTTTTATTGAAACGGTTACGAGATAGGTGTACCTCACTTCCGTCCGAGGGAAGAAAACCCATTACTATTACTTTCCTGCTTAATATCACGTTACAATATTCTCGTTGGCAGCACTGAACATGAAATATGTTCAATGGAAGTCAATGGAAGACCATGCGACGTTATATCTTCTAAAATCAAAAAGAGAAGCGAACGTTGATAAATTGACAAGTCTTTGATATTATTATTCAGCATTATTGTGTATCTTTTTAATTATTGAGGAGCTAAATTGCTTCCAGCAATCCAGTATGTGTTTATGTCAAACATTTTTATCCACAGGGTGTTATAGATCGAGTACTGCAGTGTCTGTTTATACATGGAAATTAATAAACCGTATAAAATGTGTAATTTAGCTGCAGGAGACAAAGTGGTGCGGGAAAAAAATATTCACAATTACTTCGAAATCTTCCTTATTTCTTTGACCAGTATTGCTGACAATAATCAGTTTTGCTTTTATGGAGTAAAGAACAATACCAAATACGTTTTGCCCTTCTATCTCTTGTATTTGACAACACAATCTGGTCATGTGTGGAAAAAGATTTGGTTAATGAATCACTCGACATATGGGAAGAAAAAATGCTCTTATTTGCCGAGATTTTTTTCGCGCTCGTGTCTTCAAACATAACTTGTGGATCTTGAAATGTCCGTGAGTGATGAATTCACTTCATGATTATGACATATATGTGTCTCTGCAAGCAAATGTCTGTGATCCAAGATTGTTCGCCGTATCCCTAGGTATCGTAGACAGTCCGTTCAAAGCGTAGAGTTTTCATCCCTCTTCATAAAGAGAACGCCGCACATGCTATGTCCGTCGTGTCTGAATCAAAACGTTGCTTTACATAATACCTTCAGTACCACCAAACATTCCCTTCAGTGAGAACAGAACGAATTAATTTCATGAATTAATTAATTAAATATCTGACTCCAAGAAAGCGGAAAATCAGTCATGATATCATAGAAACAGGTGAACATTTTCGTCGATTTTAACGTTTTTAATCTCAGTATTATTGTTAGACATTTCTTAGATTGAAGTGAAAGCAAAAAAGAAATAAATTTTGCTTTACGAAGTCGAACACTTATATCAAACATTCCTTTGTCCCTGTAATGCTGTTGAAGTCAAAATCATTTCAGAATGATCTTTAGGTAGAAAATAGAACGTAATGTAAATGTTGGTGCTTAAGAAGACAGCATCCAGCTACACTTACCAAAGGCAGAATGAGTTTACCAGTAACTCACTGCATTCCTAAGCTTGAGAGAAAATGTTGTCACTATTCTTAAACCAAATACCATGGCTGTACTTATTGACACGATAACAAATGAAAAGTGCCTATTTTGAAACATTGAGAGTAGATAAATATAATTTCGGTTCACTCTACTCCAACTAGACGGTCCACTGTTAGCAGATCCGTTTCTGTCAATTGTCTTGCTCGTGAAACGTTGTAAAACACATCATCGAGTTGTTGCTGTTATCGTCGAAAAAGGATCAGTCGATGTATTTTGGGGAAGACAGAAGTCTTCTCTCCTCCTTCTGAAGTTATGCGGTATGACATGCTTGTTCTTCAGTTTATTTGGAGGAAATTCATCTAATTCATATAGTTCTGAATCTCACTCCATTTCCGTCTTACGTGTACTCCTCTTCGATTTCATTCTCAATGGCCCAAGAAAAACCTTACACACTCAAATTGTATAACCTTTATTGTTCTGTTGAATTAATCGCAGTGTACAAGAACATTGCTGAAGAAAAATATGAAAAGTAATAATAAGAATTTGTTACAGTAACCTATTTCTGGATGTTAGAGGTGAACGGTACTATTGACATCAAATATTGCACCTAATGAAGAATTTGAAAAAAAGAAATCACTTCATATAGTGATGACTCCCTAAACAGATGAAGAAGACAACTCAAGAAAAAGATGATAGAGTGCACATATTGCGTAAATGTTTCTTTCAATTGGAAATCAAGTTCCGATGCATCTGATATTGCTTCATAATGAGTGTGCTAATGTGTCAACGTATTAACGATGCGTACAAGCAGGACGAAATTTGAAGGCTGTTTCGTCGGTTAGAATATGATTTTATTGGTAGTGCATGTCACAAAATATAATGCTTGTCGAATTGGTGTTTACCTGGTTGTACGATCGTCCCATCAGAAGCTTCATTCCTTTGGTATTAGAGTGTTGAAAATTCTACCGGTCATTCTAGGTATAATAATCGTAGGGTGTCTGCTGAGAAGCTAGTCCGTTTCTGCCAATTAGACTGTTCACCATGGGATGATAAGTGACCCGAATCGGTCTCCATTTCTGGTTTGTACGAGTCCTCCTGTCCAGTGATGTTCATGCATATCCTTTCGTGAATATCTCCTGCGTGTTTTACCCTTCATATATGGTTGGAAACGCTAAAGATGAAATATTGGGACCCAAATGAAGGAAGGCTGTATGATATGGGTGTCAGAGTGCACTTCCGTCTTATGCCTGGGTACAATGTTATCATCCGGAAGAGGGTAAGGGCCTTGACCTTGACATTGCATGAATCACATCCGATTGCTGGGAGTTTCGCTCTCTTTTGATTTTGGTATCAGCTGTCTATAGATTAAAAAGAAACTGTCCTGTGCGTTGTTAAATTTATGTGTGTTGACGTGGGTCTGGGCTTGTGCGTATGTGTGTGTGTGTATATGTGTGTGTGTGTGTACGTGTGTTTTTTATTTGTATATCTTGTACGATTAACATGATTAAGCAGAAGTTTTTCAGTTTGATAACTTTGATTTAGTTAATGTTTGCATTAGTTTCATTGTGAATACGATAGTGACATCAAACGGAATTCCAATAAAAAAATGTCAAAAAAGTATGTGTGTGTGTGCGTGTAAATTTTATGCAATGACAGAATAGCCTGCACCTCATGATTTGCAGTTACAGATGATTAAGGTTTAAATTAATGTCACAGTGGTGCTCATACACTTTCACAATTCATTCATTAGTAATAAAATTGCTTTTCATAATTCTTTGAAAATGCGATTACAATTTGCAATTTCAATGTCATGCTGATGTTTTGATTGCCAACAATATGAAGTAAAAACTGACCAAAGTGTAACCATATGATATACAAGAATCATCCTCCACTTTCCACTTTTTCTATTTTGATAGCAGCTTATACACTACTTTTAAAATCATCAATTTGTGTTTGCTTTTATATATATATATATATATATATATATATATATATTATAATATGTATATATATATATATATATATATATATATAAATATTTATACATATGTATATATATATATATATATATATATATATATATATAAAATATATTTCGACCAGGAGCAGACGTATACCCTTGTGTGTATGTCTGCTTCAGAAACGGATTTTAATCTAACATCACATCGCATCCTGGTCGCTGATGAAGAATGCGATGACTAACCTGTTTGGTGTCTTGTTTCTATATCGTGAGCTTTCCTCGCCAGGATAAAGCGTTTTTAGTCTAATGCCATTTTAGGTTTTTATCACATTCACCTCTGTTCGTTTTTGATCAGTGACTACCAGGAAAGGCTGGTTGACTATCAGGTAAAGTCTGATTGACTATCAGGAAAAGTCTGATTGACTACGGGAAAGGACCGTTGACTATCAGGAAAGTCTGATACAGTATTCCATCGACCAGGAGCAGACGTATACCCTTGTGTGTATGTCTGCTTCATAAACGGATTTTGATCTAACATCACATCGCATCCTGGTCGCTGATGAAGAATGCGATGACTAACCTGTTTGGTGTCTTGTTTCTATATCGTGCGCTTTCCTCGCCAGGATAAAGCGTTTTTAGTCTAATGCCATTTTAGGTTTTTATCACATAGTGATAACTGTGAGCAAAGAAAATGGGTTTTCATCGGGATTCGAACCCGAGACCCTCCGGATTACTAGACCGGTGCTCTACCGACTGAGCTATTGAAAGCCCTATAGATCGCTGTTCGTCCCAAACCCTTAACTCTCTTTGCTCATGTGGTCAGAAGCTATAGTGTGTGTATGTGTGCCAGCACACAAACACACATTAACCTGACATAAACCCAAAGGATGTAAATCAACTTTGGAATAAATGCGAGGGATCGCCGAAGCGATGCAGCTTCTTTTTTTTTTGTGTGTGTAATATAAATTGAAACAAGAAAGGGAAAACTGACCAGAAACAAATAATAAATAGTGAAAACTGTGAGCAAAGAAAATGGGTTTACATCGGGATTCGAACCCGAGACCTCCGGATTACTAGACCGGTGCTCTACCGACTGAGCTATTGAAAGCCCTAGATCGTTGTTCGTCCCAAACCCTTAACTCTCTTTGCTCATGTGGTCAGAAGCTATAGTGTGTGTATGTGTGCCACACACACACACATTAACCTGACATAAACCCAAAGGATGTAAATCAACTTTGGAATAAATGAGAGGGATCGCCGAAGCGATGCAGCTTTTTTTTTGTAATATAAATTGAAACAAGAAAGGGAAAACTGACCAGAAACAAATAATAAATAGTGAAAACTGTGAGAAAAAAAAAGGGTTTTCATCGGGATTCGAACCCGAGACCTCCGGATTACTAGACCGGTGCTCTACCGACTGAGCTATTGAAAGCCCTAGATCGGTGTTCGTCCCAAACCCTAAGCTGGTATCTCACTGAGCGGCGAACGTTTTGCGAACGTAGCGAATTTGAGATTCGCCAACTTTTCTGACGAATTTTTGCGAAAAATCAAAGTTCGCTTCTGCCATTAGCGACAGTTAGCGACTTTTAGCGATGTTTAGCGACAATCAGCAACACTTTAGCGAATGTTAGCAAATGTTAGCGACAATTTTGCAAATGTTAGCGACAATTTTGCAAATGTTAGCGACAATTTTGCAAATATTAGCAACTGTTTGCAAATCCTTTGCGACAATTTTGCGAATGTTCTTGGACCTAGAAAAGTACCAGGCGATTGTGTATAGTAAGACCCATAAAACGACATAAAACCTTCAACTGAATTCAGATCTCTTGTGACAACCGTTCAAGATGGATTTCCAGAATATGGAAATAAATTTCTGCCAAGAAGAGGCTCAAGGTGTTGCTATCCTTGAAGAGCTGCTTTGTCAGGCTGCTGCTACAGCTATTCTCTCTAAAAAAGAAAGAGTGAAAATGTTCACTCTTGAAGAAGTGAATAACAGAAAAGAGTGAGTTTCAAGTAAGATTAGAGTGATTTTGGAGTGAAAATGTTCATTTTCACTCATTTTTGAGTGACCTCAGGGATCACTCCAAGATTTTCGAGTGATCCCTGAGGTCACTCCAAAATGAGTGAAAATAGATATTTTCACTCAAAATTCACTCCAATTTCACTCAAAACTCACTCTTTTCTGTAATTCACTCCTTCAAGAGGGAACATTTTCACTCTTTCTTTTTTAGAGAGTTGTGCAGCATAAGAGAAATAAAATAAAGAAAAACAAGAAAGGAAGAAGAAAAGAAAGAGAGTCTTTAGAGAGTGCTTGTTGCAGAGGACAGACTTTAGTCAATATGAAAAGCTTTTGAAGCAATTACAATCATGATGGAGATGTCAAGAGCTTCAAGAACTTTCTTAGAGTGGAACCTTGTCTGTTTCAGAAGCTTTTATATAGGAACCATGTGGTTACTTGTTCGCTAGCAGTGGCGAATCATATAAAAATGTTAGCGATACCGTATTACGACCGTTTGCGAATTCTTACGAGTGTTTTGCGAATGTTTGCGAATGTTTGCAACTGTTAGCGAAAATACAAATTCACAAAGGTTCGCAAAGAAATTTTGAACATGTTCAAAATTTCTTTGCGACAAGAAAAACTGTTTGAGACAATAAAAACCGTTTGCGAACTTTCTTGCGAATGTTAACGAACCTTTTACAACCGTTTACGAACCCTGGCGAATTCCCAAATTCGCTACGTTCGCAAACGTTCGCCGCTCAGTGAGATACTCTCTTTGCTCATGTGGTCAGAAGCTATAGTGTGTGTATGTGTGCCACACACACACACACACACATGAACCTGACATAAACCCAAAGGATGTAAATCAACTTTGGAATAAATGCGAGGGATCGCCGAAGGGATGCAGCTTTTTTTTTTTGTAATATAAATTGAAGCAAGAAAGGGAAAACTGACCAGAAACAAATGATAAATAGTGAAAACTGTAAGCAAAGAAAATGGGTTTTCATTTGCTCACAGTTTTTATTATTTATGTTCTGTTTCTGGTCAGTTTTCCCTTTCTTGTTTCAATTTATATATATATATAAGTTCCCCCCTAACATTTTTGATTATATCTCAAAAAGTGTTTACGGATTTTCATAATTCAAACGGGAATGGATAGGAAATTTCATTACTCATAACATGAATAGCATATCATTGCCACCAGATATCATTATTGGTGTAAAAAACGCATTTTATGTCAAAATGCATGGGGAAAAAGTTGCACTTTAGGCTATATGAAGCATATTGTATACATTTCCTATGTAAGTTAGCAAATGACCTTTTTGAATTGTGTAATTCTCAGGAATTTCTTCAGGTACAATGCGCTTCCCTATTAAACAGATGTTATGCATACTTTTTAAACAATATCCTTTTCAATAGGAAAATGTTGGGAGAAGCCATGTGATTTGTAATTCCAATTTGGGTTGATCACATTAATGTGCCTATGGCCATTTTGCATCCTACGCTCAAGTTGTAGATCAGTTTGTTGAGGGAAATGGCATCGAACGTATGGAGTGGCCTACAAGATCCCCTGACTGTAATCCAGTAGAGAATCTTTGGGATATCATTAAGCGGAAAGCAAGCAATGAGGTGAAAAAGGACACTTTAGTAAAATAATTTCAGCGCATCTTGCAGAGAGCATGGGCCAACATTGAGCAGCGCCAAGTACAAACTTCAGTTAACAGTATGAGGACGAGATGCCGGCTGGTCATTGAAGCGGATGGTGGACATATCAATTATCAAATACTTGACTGTATGCTCATGAAAAGAAAGAGATAGAAAAATATGCAATAAACCATGCTTAAATGTTCAGAATCATGATTGATTGTTTGATTATTTGTGTAAAAGTCACTGCAAATCACTAAAGTGCAACTTTTGTTTCCATGCATTTTGACATAAAATGCATTTTTTTCACACCAATGATAATATCTGGTGGCAATGATTTGCCACTCATGTTATGAGTAACAAAATTCCTTATCCATTTCCGTTTGAATTATGAAAATCGGTAAAATACTTTTTGAGATATATCCAAAAAAGTTAGGGGGGAACTTACTTTTTTGCTGAGTGTATATAGGCCCGACATTATTTTCGATATGTATGTAAGACGGCTATATGTTCCTATAGCTCATAAGTATACGGAGTGTCAAAAAGATAAGGACTCAAAGAAAGCTGCACATAAAGGAAATGGAAGGGGAGGGCACACGATACACTTTAATCTTCTTCGTTTTTTTTTTCTTTTTTGCATTTCATTTTCATCAGAGTAGCAATCCCTTCCAGATCTGGAGATGGGATATCCCCTTGTCGTCTGACGTCACAAGCCGGAAGAACAGTGAGTATAACTTGGAAAAGCTCCAAGAGTAGGTTGATGCGAAAGAGGGCAGAAAATGGTACCGAAATCGTGACATGTATTGTGAAATATCGCCAAAATTTTAAGCGTTTACTTCATTTAAGTATGATTTTGGGAAAATGTTTGTCTATATCAACAAGATGACAAAATTGTGTAAGGCTGACGCCTTGTTCCGTTTTATCTTCAGACTATCTAAATAGAAGCAGTCTATTCACAGAACTGGTTGTGTGCACGCCCTTTGTTATCCTATCGCCGTTCATATACCAGACTGCGTCTTCAGATCCGAACACCTCCTCTCCAGTGCACACAGCTGTAACTTCCTGGTCTGGTGTTAGAGGACTTGGTACCTCTAATGTCACATTAGTCCCGTCTGCCAGAACAATATCAAAAGGAATTATAAATGATGGAAACAGTTGAAAAAAAATCAAGTATAGTACTATACTTTGATTAGAGCTACCAACAGCAACTTCAACAGCTGCAACAGAACTATAAGATAAACCCTTGAATGTTCGATACCTGCCATTGCTTTTACCATTCGTGTCGCTCCATGATTTTCAGACAATCTGCATGTTATCACATTTTATCCAATATTTGAATTGAACCTTCCTGTCTCCATTTCATTACATCTGACTGAATTCCACAATTACCTACAAAGTGATAAAGTCTATAGAAACTTAAGTTTTGTTTGTACATGACGAAACGTTCATCATTTCAAATGTTTGCAGTTTCTATAAGATATCAGTCAAATTCATATCATTAGCTTTAAACGTCTGTGCTGTGCTGCGAAAACAAAATATCCGTCACATCTTCAATGTGCATTGCTCACCAGTGTAATGAAGTACGAAGGAGAATATTCCAAGAAGGAACAACATTCGTAGGTCAGTCATCGTGGTCAGCAGTCCACAAGATCTGAAAGGTAAAGATGAATGGAGAACTCTTTTGACTCTTGTTTTAATAACAGCTTCAAAACATCACACAACAAAATGGTAGCATTCAGTTTGTTTTATGAAAAAAAAATCGAACAGATCTCACGCTTTTCATAACAAAGATGATAATTTGTACTTGTTACATCATCACACCTATAACTAGATTAATGTTACCATCAATTGAGTTATAGATGTGAAAATAAAAGAAACTGAGATGTTTTCATGAGAGAATGAAAGACAGTCATCCATTCATGAAATTACCTTTTACACACTAGATTGTTGTGTTGACAATAGCACTGGACAGGAAAGGAAATCGCCGATCGCGATGGATGTCACAAAACACAGGCTATAGTCAGATTGGCGCTAACGACCTATCATGCCTATAGGTCTGGTTAGCAGGCTTTATGCAAGATGATGTGCGAGTATGATGTGTATGTGTATGTCCTATCCAATTAGCGGACAGTTGCTTTTCTTATAACAGTCAGTCGTTCGTAGTATCAATCCGCGTCTGACTCGTATTATTTTCGCCTAAAGTTTTCCTGCTCATCCACCCTGTACCGCATTGTTCTAATACGATCAAATCTTGAATATAACTATGATATTATATTTAAAGAAATCAAATTACCCAAACAATACTGTATCAATTAGCCTGTTGTTTATTCCATTCATATTCTCGCGGAACTATTTCTTATCATCTCGCGATGATACTTTATGATAATATGTTCTGTTGTGAGACGCCTCATTTACGTACTCTTCCGTGGTGTAATCGCTATAAACATCCTGGTTTCAATAGAACGCGATGTCAAAACTGGCTTCTAAGGTTTCATTCAAGTCGTTGTATATTGACGTAATAACTAGTATAAATGAGATTAGTTTACTAGGCAAGGCATTTATGCAGAGGAGGAAGAAAAGATAGGGCATAACGATACGAAATACAGTGTATTACATACAATACAATATAATACAATACAATGTAATACAATATAATACAATACAATGTAATACAATACAATACAATATAATATAATACAATACAATGTAATAAAATACAATACAATGTAATACAATACAATATAATATAATACAATGTAATAAAATACAATACAATGTAATACAATACAATACAATACAATACAATACAATACAATGCAATAGGAATAATAAAACTTCATGCAGAGCAATTCCTTTGCATTTTTTGCAGATTTTTTTTTTTTTTGCTTGTAGAGAGATCAGATATCGACGCATGGTTGATATCAAAAGCCCATTTCCTATCATGACACATTGGCAACGGGTTCCCTCTGTGTTTACTAGGAAAACAGTGTGCTTGGCTAGTCGGGTATCAAGCAGATCCATCTGACGTGTATCAGTTATGAACTCACTTGTCTCCATGTCACCTGACTCTGATAGGGTGAATCTTCATCCGTTTGAAAACAACATTCAAGGTACACATTACACATCCAACTAAAAAAGGGTTATATTTCAACATATTTAATCACACGCACCGAATTAAGATACTTTAAAGTGATGTTTATGAGCAGGTATGAATGATTATTATGATGATTATGTAGATCCATCATTTCAAGGACATCAAATTTTGATGACCGCTGAATAAGTTGGGCCTATATGCTCCAGTTCGTGATTAGCTCATTTTATCTTATTTATTTATTTATCTATTTTGGTCAGACACTTTATTTAACACTCTTTGTCATATTATAGCAGTCACGGTCAATCACAGAATGAACCTGCATAGACCACGTAACTGGAAAAGCTCGTCAATTTCCACATGGAAACATCCATTTCATTGTTACTGATCGTTTTACACTGAATGCGAGCACAACCATTTTTATTGATATTGCCAAGTGCTATATAGACTTCAATGAACACTTTGTTGCTGTCAGGTGGACGTGCTGGCAAGCACTCTTTTATAAGGATTATGCCAAAAATGATCATTATATCACACAGATGCTTCACTATTCAAGTGAAGCTAAAAACCATCGTGCATGTTATCACAAACAACCTTTAGCCTGCTCAATGTTGAAAGTAGTCCAAAGGAATTGTCATGAAAATTGGGTGGATGATCACAAAATAATGAGTCTTCATACAGGGAACATGTGAGATTATCGTCTTACGGTATATGCAGGTCATACGTCCTGTAGACTGATTGGGATGATAATGCGATATAGCGTGGCATAGTCGTCATAGTGCCATTTCTAAGATTAGGTGGCCCTACATTTGGCAGTGTCTGCTATACCTATATTGTTTTTCTGTGTTTTCTCATACAGAAAAATGTAGTTGCCCATTACGTTGAATGTGCAGAGTCATGGGAAGTTACGTTTGTGGCGCCATTCTGTAGCTAATTTGTTAGATTTGGAAAATGAGTGATGAGTGCGTAGCATTTGAAGCCCTTAATGATACCTGTCGATTTTCACAAAACTATACTATCGCGCTTTATAATCACTTTGATGTACCTGTACCATAAATCACATCATTTTATTCTTTTTCTTTCCTTTTCTACGTCTTTGTCACATAACCTACGTTGTATATTTGAAGCTTGCTGTTATACCTGCCAATTTTATTCTTATTTATTTTTTGTTAAACAATATTATCATTTTTTAATGTTTTGTTAAACAATATTATCATTTTTTACTGTTTTGTTACACAATATTATTATTTCTTTCTATTTTTCCAGGTCATCAAATTCCATTGTCATGCCTGCGAGAAAAAACAAACAAACAAACAAACAACTAGAAATACATGCAAGAAAAAAAAAGAAAAAAAAACTGCTTGATATTAGACCGCGCTCTATACTAAATATTCCAATTGAATTGTATTGTATTGTATTGTATTGTATTGTATGGTATTGTATATTATTATATTGTATTTCGTATCCTTATGCCCTAACGTTTCTTTTTTTTTCTGCATAAATGCCTTGCATGGGACATTTTGTCATTTATTTGAGTTGATTAAGTCAATATACAACGACTTCATTGAAACCTAAGAAGCCTGTTTTGACATCGCGTTCTATTGAAACCAGGATGTATAGCGATGACAGCACGGAAGAGTACGTAAATGAGCCGTTTGACAACAGAACATATAAAATATCATCACGAGATAAGAAATAATTTCATGAGAATATGAATGGAATAAACACGAGGCCAATAAATACAGTGTTGTTTGGGTAATTTGATTTCTTTAAGTGTAATATGATAGTTAATATATTCAAGATTTGATCGTATCAGAACAATTCGGTACAGGGTGGGTGAGCAGGAAAATTTTAGGCGAAAATCATACGAGTCAGACGCGGATTGATATTACGAACGACTGACTGTTATCAAAAAGCGATTGTCCGCTAATTGGATAGGACATACACATACACATTATACTCGCACATCAACTTGCACATTAAACGCCTGCTGACCAGACCTATAGACATGATAGGTTGTTAGTGTCAATCTGACTATAACCTGTGTTTTGTGACATCCATCGGCGACCTCTTTTCCTATCGTCAACATAAAGTATCCTAAAGGTAATTTCATGAATGATGACTGTCTTTGATTCTCGCATGAAAACATCTCTGTTTCTGATATCATCACAATACCTCGATTGATGTCAAATTACTTTTGTCATAAAAACGTGAGGTCTCTTCCTTTTTTTATCCAACAAGCTGAGTGCTACCATTTTTTTGTTAGGTGTTTTTGTAGTTTTAATGAAAACAAAAGCCATTCTTTATTCATTTTTGCCTTTCAGATCTTGAGGACAGCTGACCATGATGACTGACCAACGGATGTTATCCCTGCTTGGAATATTCTCCTTCCTACTTCATTACACTGGTGAGTAATTCACATTGAGCATGTTAAGGACATTTTGTTCTAGCAGCACAGTACAGACGTTTAATTAAGAATATCATTGATACACAGATACCTCACCCTCTGTCTAAAGCTAATGATACGAATTTGACTGATATCTTTTAGAAATTGGAAACATTTGAAATGGTGAACATTTCGTCATGTACAAACAAAACTTAAGTTTCTGTAGACTTTATCACTTTGTAGGTAATTGTGAAATTCAGTCAGATGTAATGAAATGGAGACAGGAAGATTCAATTCAAAAATTGGATGAAATGTGATAACATGGAGAGTGTCTGAAAATCATGGAGCGACACGATAAATGACATGGCAGGTACGCATCGAACATGCATGGGTTTAACTTATTTCTGTTGCTGTTGTCGTTCTCGTTAGCTCCAATCAAAACATTATTCAACTTGAAATTTCCTTTTAGCTGTTTCCATCGATTCATATTTCCTTCTGATATTGTTCTTGCAGACGGGACAAACGTGACACTAGAGGTGCCAAATCCTCTAACACCAGACCAGGAAGTTACAGCTCTGTGCACTGGGGAGGAGGTGTTTGGAGCTGAAGACGCAGTCTGGTATCTGAATGGCGATAGGATAACAAATGGCGTGCAGACAACCAGTTCTGTGAACAGACTGATAGAGGGTTTGAAGATGAAACGAAACAAGGCGTCAGCCTTACGCAATTTTGTCATCTTGACGATATAGACATGCATTTTCCCGAAATCATACTTCCATTACGTAACCCCTTGATATTTTGGTGACATTTCGCAATAAATGTCACAATTTTGGTACCATTTTCTGCCCTCTTTCGCCCCAAGCTGTTCTTGGAACATTACCAAGGTATACTCGCTGTCTTTCCGGCTTGTGACGTCAGACGACAAGGGGAAATCCCTTATCCAGATCTGGACGGGATTACTGCCCTGACTGCCCTGTGTAGCTGATGAAAGTAAAATGCAACGAAATGAGAGAGAGAGTGAGAGAGAGAGAGAAAAAAAAATACAGTGTCCCCCTCCTCTTCCCCTTCCCTTTCCTTATAAATATGCGCAGCTTTCTTTGAGTCCTTATTTTTTGATATTCCTATACTCCTGACCTACAGAAGCACAGCTGTCTTTAATACATACATATCGTATATATATGATCATGTATGTACGTGTGTATATAATTCCAAACACATATTTCGATGACTTTAAAAGTAATGTATAAGTTGCTATCAATATAGAAAAAAAATATATAGAAAGCTGAGGATAATTCTTGGATACATGGTTAACACTTACGTCAGTTTTCACTTCATGATTTATTGTTGACAACGTTAGGCCTACTGCAAAACTATTTGCAGAAATGTGCATTGAAAACATCAGCATGGCATCAAAATTGCAAATTGTAATTGCACTTTCAAAGAATATAGACATGTATATAGTAATGATAATGTCACAACAGAGGAATGCATTAATTGCCGATCTTGATTTTAATGAATAATCCGAATTTTCGAGGATCCTTCCTCTTCATCAGGGATGACAGTGCGAATTTCATTGTCAAAATTCGCACTGTCATCCCTGATGAAGAGGAAGGATCCTCGAAAATTCGGATTATTCATTAAAATCAAGATGGGCAATTAATGCATCCCTCTGTTGTGACATTATTATTACTATTTCTAATCCTGCCAATACGCGGAGCAACTACAATATATATATATATATATATATATATATATATATATATATATATACAAAATAAACGTATGATATTTATTGAAGCACTGGTTACATACGGTAGGCTATAACCTTGAAATATATGGTGCAGGTTTGTCATTGCATATTAAAGTTTACATATATACACAGACATGCGCGCGCGAGCGCACAGACACAGGCGCCCACACTCACGTAAGCACTCACGAATTCAACAACGCATATTTTAGGATGGTTTCTTTTTAACTAAATGTATACAGACAACTGCTACAAAAATAAAATAAAAAAGCGAAAACCCCTTATATCAACCGAATGTGATTCATACAGGCCAAGGTCGTTACCCTCTTCCGGATGATAACATTGTACCCATTGCAGGCACAAGACGGAAGTGCACTCTGCCATACATATCAGACAGCCCTCATTCATTGCTCTTCCTCTGTTTTGTCTTTAGAGTTTCTAGCCATGAATGAAGGGTAAAACACGCAGGAGATATTCCTGTAAGGATATGCATGAACATCGCTGGACAGGAGGACTCGTACAAACGAGAAATGGAGACTAATTCGGGTCACTTATCACCCCATGGTGCACAGCCTCCTTGGCAGAAACTGACTAGCTTCTCAGCAGACACCCTACGATATATTATACCTAGAATGACCGGGAGAATTTTCAAATATCACATATCAACGGAATGAGGCTTCTGATGGGACGATCGTACAGCCAGGTAAACATCAATTTGACAAGCACTGTATTTTCTGACATGCTTTGCCAATTAAATCATATTCTAACCGACGAATTAACCCTTAAATTTCGTCCTGCTTATACGCATCGTTAATACGTTGGCATATAGTAACACACTCGATGTGGTTTAATGACAGATGCCTAGGAACTTTATATCCAAATGAAAGACAAGTCTAGGCAATATGTGCACTCTGTCATCTTTTACTTGAGTTGTCCCGTTCACCAGTTTAGAGCGTCATCACTATGAAGCTATTTTTTTTCAAATTCTTCACTATTATAGGTGCACCTTTTATGTCCTAAAAAGAGGTTATTGTAACAAACTTTTATTGTTGCTGTTCATGGTTTTTCTTCAGCATTGTTCTTCTACACTGCGAATAATTCAGCAGAACAGTAAAGGTTAGACAATTTGAGTGTGTTATGTTGGTTTTTTTTCTGGTCCCATTGAGTGATATGGACGAGGAGTACACTTAAGACGGAAATGGATTGTGAACCAGAGCTATGTGAATTAGATAGATTTCCTACAAATAAATTAGAGAACAAGCATGTCACACCGCATAACTTCAGAAGGAGGAGAGAAGACTTCTGTCTTCCCCAAAATACATCGACTGATCCCTTTTCGACGATGACAACAACAACTCGATGACGTGTATTACAACGTTTCACGAGCAAGACAATCACTGACAATTGACAGAAACGGATCTGCTATCAGTGGACTGTCTACTTATAGAGTGAACCGAAAATAAATTCATCTAATCTCACACTGTTTCAAAATAGGCACTTTTCATTTGTTATCTTGTCAATAACTTCATCCAAGGTGTTTGGTTTAAGAATGATAACAACATTTTCTCTCAAGCTGAGGAATGCAGTGAGTTACTGGCGAACTGATTCTGCCTTTGGTAAGTGTAGCTGGATGCTGTCTTGTTAAGCACCAACATATACAGTACGTTCTATTTTCTACCAAAAGGTTATTCTGAAAAGATTTTGGTTTCGACATTATTACAGGGACAGGGGTATATTTGATATAAGTGTTTCTACTTGATAAAACATAATTTTATCGCTTTTTTGCTTTCGCTTCAATCTAAGAAATGTCGAACAATTATACTGAGATTCCAAACGTTAAGACCGACGAAAATGTTCACCTTTTTCTCTGATATCGTGAGTTTCCTGCTTTCTCGGAGTCAGATACTTAAGTACTTAATTCATAGAATTAATTCCTTCTTTTCTCATTGAAAGGAACCTTTGGTTGTACTGAAGGTACTATGTAAAGCAACGTTTTGATTAATAAAATGTATGACTTTTAAGATCAGACATGGAGGACAAATCATGTGCGGCGTTTTCGTTTGTAGAGGGATGAAAACTCTACTCTTTGAACGGACTGTCTACGGTACCTAGGGATACGGTGAACAATCTTGGATCACAGACATTTGCTTGCGGACACACATTTATGTCATAATCATGAAGTGAATTCATAAATCACGGACATTTCAAGATCCACAAGTTATGTGTGAAGACACGAGCGCGAAAAAGTCTTGGAAAATAAGAGCATTTTTTCTTCCCATATGTCGAGCGATTCATTTAAACCAAATCTTTTTCCACACACGACCAGATTTTGTTGTCAAATACAAGAGATATGTCAAATACAAGAGATACAGGTTTTTGCCATCGTTTCTCACTCCATAAAAGTAAAACTGACTGATTTTCAGTAATACTGGTTAGAAAAAATAAGGAAAATTCGAAATAATTGTGAATATTTTTTCCACACCACTTTGTCTCCTACAGCTAGATTACACATCTTATACGGTTTATCAATTTCCATGTGAAAACAGGCACTGTGGTACTCGATCTATAACAACCTGTGGATAAAAAAATGGTTGAAATAAACTCATATTGGATTCTTGAAAGAATGTCAGCTACTCAATGATAAAAAAATGGACAATAATTCCAGAAATTTTGTAACGACTTGTCAATTTATCAACGGTCAGTATCTTTTCGTTTTCATGGAAGATTGGGTCGCATGGTTTTCGATTGACTGAGACTTGAGCATATTTCATGTTCAATGACCCCAGCAAGAATATTGCAACGCGATATCAAGCAGGAGAGTAAATGTGATGGGTTTTCTTCCTTAAGACGGAAGTGAGGTACGCCTATCTCGTAACAGTTTTAATAAAAACATTGATTTAACGCTATTTACCGTACATAAAACGAGATAGTCCAGCACAATTGGAAACTATGCGCAGTTCTCCTATCAAAGCAGACATGATATTTGAATCCCACCTTCAGATCCTCTGTTCATACTCATAGTTACACCTGTAGTAAAATATTTCAAGTTTCTGCGTGTTGCTTTTACAAAAGGCAGATAGGTGAACTCGCATAACGATCTGCCTGAATTATGAGTTTCGAGGCACCCAGTGCTCGAGGCCGTGTGATGGCAAGACTGGTGAGTATATAACATGATTTGTTTGGAATCGTTCCAAATTTCACTTTTAGAACATATCAAGTTGAATGTGCCGATTAATTCATTCGCTCAATCTGATCTCCCTCTCCCTTACACAACTCTTTTCTCTTTCTCTCTCTCTCTTCCCCTCTGTGATCGTCCCGTTTTGTTTCTCTTTGTCGTCACTTTGCTGTATATACATGTATATATCCACAGTCAAACCTGCCTAAGCGGCCACCTGTCTAGCGGCCTATGAAAAATCCCCCTGAGAGAAAAGCCCTGTTAAAGGCCCTGTGTATTGCGACCACGTGTCTATAACGGCAACAAATTTTGTTTCCCGCGGTAGATTTTAACCTTTCTATAGCGGCCACAGACTCACATGGAGCCGCAGCCGAGCCGATGATTCAGCGTGTTTTTTCTGCTTTGTAGCCGTGCCAGTCATTCATGGACAACATTCTGCATTCATCATTCAGTCATAATAATTATAGTGTTGAGCTTTCTTCACGACTGTACACATGCTACGGTACAACAACAGAGCTACCAAGTCTCACTCATTCTGCGTGAGACTCAAGCATTTAGGGGCCATCTCACGATCTCACTCATGACACCCATTTTTCTCACGCATCAGGCAAAGTCTGCAACTTGGGCCTATAACAATGAGCAGAGCTCAAAAGAGTGGTAAAGTGATAGTTGCAAATGAAGGTATATTTCCCTTTTGTCTTTCAAAATAAGTAAAAAATAGTCACTTAAGTATGCACCTGATCGCACCATTAAGAGCTAAAAATTGAAAAAGCTCCCTACCGTGTTAGGCCACAGGGGGGAAAAACCCCTCCCACACCCTCGCTCGGGCGCACATTCGCATGCCGAGATACCGAGTCATGAAAATCTCACTCATAAAATTTGTTTGAACTTGGCATCCCTGCAACAATTTGATAAACACCGGCATTGATCAATGCATGAAACACACGTGTGCATACGTATACACATACATGTCCATGTGAGTACCTATAGATGTATACAACGATGATCCATGGACATGTAGGCAATGCACACAAAAGTTGAATAACCTGTCCATAGCGGCCACCAGTCTATAACGGCCACTTTTTCGTCTTCCTTGGGTGTCCGCTATAGACAGGTTTGACTGTATATATATATATATATATATATATATATATATATATATATATGTATATATATATATATATATATACATATATATGTGTATATATATACATATATATGTGTATATATATATATATATATATATATATATATATCATAATTATTTTTCCCTTTCCCTCTAAATATACTCATTGGCAGTGACACGGTGAACTTAGAATGACTGCCCAGAATTAATCATTTATTCTCTGTCTTTCATAAAGGCTGCACATTCGTCTCTCACATACACTGTTACTCTACCTAGAAATATTCTTACTATTCAGCAGCTTGTTACATTTTACAATCCATTCGTATCCCATTTTGTTGTTACAAGTCGTAATTCCGAAGATTCGTTATTCCGGTGATTCGTAATTCCTAGAAGATGAAATGTGATTCGTATCTACCTATCTTAGAGGTTCGTTAATCCGAAAATGAAAAAGGTTCACGTGGCTATACGATATACAAAAACTGAAGAGGTGCCGGGGATTCTTGCATTGTAGACTGTAGGTTCTGATAATGATGTTATACGATTTATTAATCTATAGATGGACATATAAGTGTTATATAGCAGATCATGAACTCTAAGAGCAGAAGCATTGATTTAGGAAAACCCACACATTGTAGGTCCTGCAGCCCATCGTCACTTGCTCTTATGGCATTTGAGTTTAGGAGAACAAATAAACATCACTATTATTACTGTCATATATAAAAGTTTGTTAACTACTTTTGAGGTATTTTTTTTTAGGTAAAGACGATCGTTGGTAATATTGTATGGGGTTAATTTTTCTTTTAACAGAATATTCAAATTCAAATTCAAATTCATTCCGTTTTTCGACAATAAAAAATAACATAATATAGCGACTATATTTCGCTAAGTTAAAGACAGACCTTTTGTAGGATCGTTTAGAGCCCCCTAAAAGTTTAAAAGTTGGTCAACTAGTACAGTTATAAACTGCAGCTAATCACTGCTACTCGAATACTGAATTTATTTCATTTCATTTTTTTTTATTTCATTTATTTCCACATCTTGATAAAAAGCATTGACAAAGAATGCAGGAACGATACATACACAGCAGAACATTGGAACAATACAGGAAAAATGTTCAACTTACAACAATTTCACAACAGACAAACACAACATAAAAGCAGTTATTTCAGTTTGTGGGGGATCAACATAGACCCGTTGGTCTTTCTATGGCTGATCCCAAGTATTCCGCGGAGCAACCCATATCTCTTGCGATAAGTATAGTGAACGAGGTTGCCTGCTCTTCCATTACCTTAATTCTCACAATTAGGCTATATACGTATATTATGCACAAGGCATCACAAACAATACATATGCACATACATCAATCGAACTTTCGTAGCACTCTGCATATCAGATAAGCCGTTTTAATTTTCTAATATAGGCATTTATCTTTATATGTGTACATTACTGTCATTCACTTATTTATTTTGTTTGTTGATGTTTGTCAGTGCGCCTTGACGGAGGGTCTCATGAGAGAGAAGGCCGAGTTGAGATATTCTGCGACGGACAGTGGGGTACGGTGTGTGACAGCGGGTGGGATATCAAAGAAGCACACGCCGTTTGCAGACAGCTGGGTTATACGTCAGCTGCATCGGTGCATGCCGACGCACACTTCGGGCAAGGCACCGGTCCAATCTGGCTTGATTACTATACGTATTGCCCCACTGGAAACGAGAAATCCCTCCTGGAATGCTCCCGATATCCATGGGGTTGCTACCCCTATTATGATGGTGATTCTGGTTGGGCATCTTGTGGTCATGGCAACGACGTTGGAGTGCGTTGTGAAGGGGAACGTAAGTTTCGTCCGCCGCCATGACTAATGCATTTTTTTTTCCTTCGTGAAAAAACAACAACAAACTAGACTTGGAATTTGTCAACACTGACAAATTAGGTGATCCGATCTTTTCGAAAATCAATGATTTGAGTCCTGATCCCAATAGGCATGACCGTAAAGGTTTCATCTGTGTTTATGGACATTGGCCTTGTGATGTTTGGATTCTCATTTAGAAAAAAGGAAGTCAGGTCTGCCATCTTTGGTGCCATATTCCGTATACACTATAACGAAGATACAGAATGAATTTTGACCATTGACCCCACTTTGCACAGCCAAGATGGCATCTGCGAAAAAAGTGGTTATTTTGTGAAATGATCCTGGTAACGTGGTCTTTGTGTGTGCAAAAATATTGGAAAGATAGGACATGTATTCACCAAGATACAGGATGATACATTTATGACCTTTGACCCTAATTTACCTACCCAAGATGGTGTTCGATCAAGTAGTTGTTACCTTATAAAATAATGTACGTCACATGAACTAAACATGTGCAAAATATGGGGATACTAGGGAATGTCTTTCATGTGTTATTGCAAAGAAATTTGCAAAAAGAAAGAAATATGAAAATACATCGAAGCTAAGCTTTAATTTAAGCGAAGTTTTTCGACGTGATTTCGACGTCGTATGAAAAAACGAAGGACGCATTACCGATAGCGCAAAGTCTCAGCTACAACATATTAAAATCTGGGAGAAATTCACAATAGGATAAGTGAGATAGTGCTCGATAAAGACAGTCATATTAATTTTCATTTCAAGAAAAGCTGCACTCCTATAGAGATAACACGCAAATGGGTCAAATTTGACAAGGTTACCTTCAATCTATTTTTACGAGGTGAAGACTTCATCCAGCGAAATATTTGATTGCTTAAAACTGATAGAGTATTAAAGTAGCTACAGCATACTGAAATCTGGGTGAAAATTGGCCAAGGATAAGTGAGATACGGTCGAGTAAACTTGAAATTTGATGACGTCATTTTGAAAATTTACTTTTTTTATTTTATTAAGAAATTTGATATCTTTTCATCATTTTTCCAGCATCGCCAACCCATGGAATGACATGTACAACTCATCAGCTTTCAAAATATGTAAAGAAAATGGGGGGGGGGGGGGGGGGTCATCGTCCATCCTGGCGAGTAAATTCGGATTTGAAATTGGCGGTTTTTTGGCATTGTTGCACTGTATAACGCCATTGACGCGCGCGGAATTTCAACTTTGACGGGCCCGTATGACGTCATATTGAGTCGGATTGACTTGAAACTTGATAGAAATATTCCTTGACATTTCAGGCATCCGATAAGTGTAAAAAAACCGGGAAATTTCTATTGCATATGAGCTGTGCGTGCGTATATGTGCGCGCGCGTACGCGTCCGTCCAATTTTTTCAATTTTTCAAAAAATGCTCCAAATGGTCTGAAACGCGTGCAAAAAAAAATTGAGCTCGATTTGAGCATACAAATATTTCAACGCGCGCGTACGCGCACGTTTTAAGAGAAAATATGAATTTTGAGAATATGAGTAGAATGCGCATAAGTTGACATATATGTGACGTAAATTTCATTGAAAAACTCCATTCCATTAATGAGATATGTTTGAGAATGTGTTTTCATATAATGACGTCATAGTGACGTCACGACCGACCAATCACAATGATATTTTAGATTTGTCGTCTTTGGGACATGATATATATATGGTATGAGTTTGAAATTGATACTCTGAGAACTTTCTGAGTAAGTAGATACACAACTTCTGTCCAGAAATAAAGAAAGAAGAAGATGAACAACAAAGAATCCGTACAGATACAGAAGGTGATCCGAAGGATACTCGGATCACCTAATTAACCGATCTTCCTGATTGCACCATTAGGTTAGTTTGTTGTGATATAATAGGCATTTCGTATCAAATATTATAGTATCAGAGTATATATTTCAAGTCATGAAATAAGTTTTTGTCAAAGCTTGACACTGACAAAATGCAGCACAAAGAGTAGGCGTACACTCAAAGCAATTAAACCTTCAAAATAGGGGGAAACATGAAAATATTCGACATAGCTAGGGTGTCTGATGGGTACAGTGCAAATAAAATATTTCATCTTTTTATGTTTTTTAAAGAAATATAATTTTCCTCGTGTATATTGATCTAATACTTTACTTTCTGAATAATTATCATTTCTTATCACATACGCGCTTTGTGATATCTTGCAGGAAACGAAAGTGCTGTGGATGCATATTACGAAAAGGTATCCTTCTCCCAAGGCCTTGCGTACGGCCTTGACATTGACACATATTATGACGTGAGGAGTGAGTTGACCTTTACCCCTACTTCCGCCAACGATGGTGACATTCTCCAATGTCACGTGCTTGGTGTTGTGCGGTCAGTGACACTTCAGCTTCTGGGTGAGTTAGGATCATCGGCTCTTCTGTATTTTGAAGCTTTAATTTTACTCCCTCCCCCCCCCCCCCCCCCCCCTATCACTTTGGGGTCATCCCACGAGACCGACAACCACGAGTCATAACGGTCCAAGAGTGCGATATGGCATAAAGGTCCATGCGTCATACAACCTAGAGTCTTACTTGTTTTTCAACCCGGAGTTCACGGATAAAAAAAAAAATAGTTCGTACTCTTCTTTTACGGCACATATACTCCATGTAGTCTCCATATTCATTCTGGGACACTTCATCGGGATTGAAATTCCGTGTATTTTGCCAATACGACCAATAGTGTAGGGTAAATGGCCGTGTGACGGACACAGCTATACTTATTATTTTGAAGAAAACAGACATGTCAAGACGTCTCAAGAAAAATCAAGCGTAACTTTCAGTATATTGAGCGTTACTTGCGATCAATCGAGAAGTGGTTTATCAAACGCAATTTGGGATTGATTGCAAAGTTACTTTAGTCCAATCTGTATGAAACAGACCCCTGAAATCCACCGATACCATTATGCATCTCTACCTGCAATTGAATCCCATGGAAGCAAGGAGGAGGAACACACACTACAAATAATAATAAATAGAAAAGCAACTTGCAAACCAGCCGTGTCAGAAGCTCAAAAAGACACCAGCCCTGTACCGTTCTGTCAGGTGTTCTGACAGGAATTCATGCAATGTGTCAGAGTCCACTCTCCAAAAGTTCTTGGAATATTCACATCTTCCCCCGTTTAGTTCTTAGCTAACAGTCATCAACTTCTCATACTGTCCGCAAAGTGGTCGCCTGATACTCTTCCTTGATGGTTTCTGCTTTTTGTTTACGCCATGACGTTGCTGCATAAAAAGAGCTTATACTATAAGAGGGTTATACCTTTATGGTGTTCACAAGCCAAATGCAAGCAGAAACATGTGCTTTATAGACTTCAGTTGTGCTTGCCATATCTAATTCTGAGTATAATTTTCGCCCGAATTTTGTAAATTGTTTTTATGTGAATACTCTATACATCTTTGACATGTCTTAATTGCACAGGCAGGTAAAAATAAAGAAAAAAAACAGGAAAAAAATGGGTACGAGGTTTCAGAAGTCTACTCTACATCTTATTGTATGGTACACGTTATAAGTCCTACGCATCTGCATTGATCAAAGTAAAACTCAAAACTTATATTCTGTATGGCGAACACTACAGACATCCCCCACACGAAATCTGCCAGTACACTATTGAAATTGACGACTTTGTCCTTAAATGCAAATGAAACGACGAAGTTTAAAACCTCACCACATTTTTTTCTTCTGTTTCCATGTTGACTCGAAGGTGGTCAACGTAGCCAGGCTGTCGCTCCACCACCACACATCCTATTCATCGACGTTGTGGAGCTGAGAGGAAAAGATAACGTGGCGAATCTCGTCATCTCGTGTCAGGTGAACTTCACCGATCAGCCGTTCCCGTACCTCCACACCTACACCATCGGGACCGGGGATACCACTCTCTCCTCATCAAGCTCCAGCTCAGCCATCCTCTCGCCACGCCCAAATGATTGCACCAACCTCACATGCTCTGCGACAAATGGAGTTGGCTCGACCTCGACCTCACTCTGGCACTGTCCAAGAGGTAAGCAGTGACGCTACCAACTGAAGTAAAAAAAAAAATGTTTTTGCCTCTGGTAATAACAGTTTATAGTGGAGGAGTTAGTGGCACTGTTGAAAAAAAAAAAGGAAAAAAAAAAACTCTTAGCTGAAATTCATATCAAAGGAGATCCGGGACTGGAGTCGTATACACGACAGATACTCCCTGGGTCGCATAATAATGGCAGATGAAAAACATTGTTGATCGTATTGTTGGTAATATCTTGCTACATGTTATAGTCCTTCATATGATTATGATTGAAAGAGTTAGGGGCGCTGTGGTATAGTGGATAAGACTCCCGACTCCCGATCGGAGGACCCGAGTTCGAATCCCGCCCAGTGCTTTCGTCCTTGGACAAGATGTTTTACCCACTGTGTCCCTCTCGACCCAGGTGTATAAATGGGTACCTGGCAACGCTAGGGTAATAATAATAGCAGGGCCCTCTGGTAGAACAGTGGCAACACTGAAGAGGCTACCCTGGGTAAATAAGACCTTATTATTATTATATTATAGTTCCATTAGTAATGATTAGACTTTAGGGGGGTCGATTTTGTATTTTGGAGTGTGATCACTTCAGACTGTTTATAGCTTTTTTCCCCTTCCCTTTCTAAACATGCTAAAGTACACTATTATCGCAGCTTCTTGAAAAGATGAATCAGCGCAGAAGTTTATGTTGTTGCTGTTGTTGTTCATTTTCCATCCGTGAAGATGGCTGGATAGCCCATATTCAGCTACACTAAGCTGGTCTTCCATGGGGTCCAGTTGGATGTGGGGTGGGACCACTTCACCGGGTTAAACACCCTGCTCTTTGCGATGAATGAATGAAGTGGGATCTTTTACGTGCATGAGCTGTGACTCTCTCATACACGGGACCTCCAATTTATGTCCTATCCGAGGGACAGAGTGTTTTGCCTCTTGCTAGAGGGGACGGTATGTTTACACACAACATTGCTCAGTCCAGACTCGGGTTCAAACCCGGGCCGCGTGATCGTGAGGCAGACGTGCTACCGACTGAGCCAACTCACCGGCCTCGTGTTAATTTCAGATTGCAGGCTATATATCAATACTTAAAATGATTATATAGACAGAGACATTTAGTTTTCATTTAGATCTGCACCAAACTAAAAATTTTGAAACTGAATTCAGTAATTCTTAGGAAAAACAATTAACTGTCTTCTATGTTGTCAATTTCTCTTTTTCGTCTGCCAGTAGAAATGGAAGGCAACTAAACGTACAAAATATACAGGAATTATTGCTGTGGTTGACATCTTTTGCTTTGTTGCAAATGATCAAGTCCTTTGTCCATTTTCGATGTGTTCTCCCCATTGCAATATCTATCTATACACATAATAAACACACAATTATCATAATTATTTACATTTGACTCTTCCATCTGTGGATTTCATTACAGTTGTATATGAATGCCTATGCAGAGTATAACATACTTTATTTCCATTGCAAATTAA
This sequence comes from Diadema antillarum, assembly GCF_040938485.1. Taxonomy (NCBI): domain Eukaryota; kingdom Metazoa; phylum Echinodermata; class Echinoidea; order Diadematoida; family Diadematidae; genus Diadema; species Diadema antillarum. Next base: position 263,229 of record NW_027271249.1, on the reverse strand, counting down.
AGCATGTGATAAATAATCCTAGGATACTACCTGCCCACAGGCAGGTAAGTACAAGGAAAGAAATACAGTGGACTCGGTCCATCACACCACAATTGACAGTTACACAAATATATACATGTATACAAGTACATTTAAACACAAACATAATACATGAACAGCTGTTTCACAACGAAAAAAAAAACCCACAAAAAAATGAACTTATATCAGCATATATCTAACCTAAGAAACACACAAAAAATAACTCATTCGCGTTCAATTACACCAATCTACCGAAATTCATTACCAATAAATTACATTAAATCCACCCAATATAATCATAATTATTTCACATCCAATATCATAGAAAAAACGAGAAAATATACATAATGATAAATACATATGCAAAGATATAAATCCTACAAATATACATATTCAACAATACAAAGGGGGAAAATCAAAATGGACATAACCGGCCCGTTAATAATTACTGTATATAAACATATGATATACATATTATATTATAATTTTTTATAGTTACATTGCTTTGCATACAATCACATACGTTTCAATTAACTTTCTTGCAGTTACTTAGTTGAGTTATTTGAAGTTGGTTATCTATCTCATTCAATCATTCATTTTTTCTTCATTCATTAAAGAGGAGGGTCCTCAAATACCACGAAGCAATATCCTCGAAATTCGAACCTTAGAGATCAAGGGGGAAGGTGACTCTGTGACCCTGGTCATCACCTGTCACGTCGACCTCTCCGATCAATCCTCTACGCATCTCCACACCTACGACATCGGAGTCAACAACCGCAAGCTGTCGACGTCGAGCTGCGGCTCGGCAGTCTTCTCGCCTCTGGACAACGGGTGCGTGAACATCACGTGCTCGGCGACCAACGGGTACGGGGAGACGGTAACGCAGCTAGAACACTGTCGCGAGGACATATCTAGCGGTAAGCAGATCAACAGGTGCCTCGGCATGCGTGTGTTTGTGTTTATTATTTGACTTTCACGCGGATTTTATAAATTTGTTATGACTAGTGATTTTATTATGCATACATAAAGATAAGATATAGGTAAACCACTGTTTGTCATAAAAATCATGGCCATAACCTGATTTTAACTTATCGCATCAAATTAAACCATTTTGGAGATGGCTCATGGCCTCATGTACACATGGGTACATGACCTTTCATCTTCTCATTTGGTTACGCACCAGTTTGCCCAACATAGCAATCTGTGGAACTCATATTCAAACAAAGGATTAATCTGCATAGATCAAGTGACCAGAATAGTTCGTCAATCACCACTTTTGGAAGCATCTTTTTCATTGTCTGTAATGAATGCTTAATTTTTTTTTCTGTTAACATTCCCAAATACCAGGCTTGCTGTCAGATATATGTTTACTGACAGGCACAATAGATAAGGATTACATGAATAATCATTGCATCACAGATGCTTTTCTCCGTGAATATAAAAACCAACCTGTCTCTCAGTAAAAATGACCTTTTTCGGCTCATGCGCAAACTAGGACCCCGAACTTATATAGTACCATAATATTTCTTAGCGAGTGTGGAGAGATATGATCAAGATTACAAATGAAGGAAATATTTATCTATCATGCATGGATGGTTATTCATTTTTACGTCAACATTATAAATCCCAAGTTTCAAATTTGTGGAATGGCTTGTGAAATCGCTGAATTTCAACAAAATTGAGGTCGAATTCGTCTGATTCATTACCTATGTCGCAATTATCCCTCATTTAGGGAAGGGAAATCATACATCATAAACACATGAACTTATCGGAATGATATTTATAATGATGAATATACATCAAAACGTACTTCCCGCTACCTTGCCCTGATGAAGGCGCGCACTGATATTCTATCTATACTCTGTCACTAGGGGGCCCAATGGCGGGTCCTCATCGTAGCGTCTTGCAGCAGTCGTCGACCACGTATGGTCTTCTCGTCGTCATCTTCATTCTCTCCATCGTCACCTGTCTCACTGTCCTCATGAAGAGAAAGGGCGTCTACTAAAAGGTGTGGGTACTAAAGTTTGCTAACTCCAACTAGATATTGTTATTCATTAGTCTTGAGGATATAATGTTTTAAGTGAGTAGGCCCCATATAGACGTTCTAATATTTCATGGAGGAGTTCGATATTTTTTTCTTTGTTGATGTTGCTTTCATAAGTTGAAAAGAAAAAAAATGGGGACACCCTTGGTATCATTTCGCCCATCCGATACTTACATTAAAAAACGGAAAAATCAACTGACTGCTCATGATTATAATGAAGCATTTGATTATTAGCACTTAAATGCTACATTAATGCTTTTAAAGCAATATGTGATGTAATTTCCTTATACGCACCTTTGATGATAGGAATAAGCTTTTATGGTATATAGGGATAGAAACAATCATTGTAAAAAAAAATGAATCAGTATAATTAATCCTCAGTACTGTTAGATATACAAAATGTGAACAATAGTTATAATAAAAATGTTTCTGGACTAAACCGTCTACAGTTATGATTTATTGAGAAAAATAGTGATATCTTCTTATATTTTAGGCTCCACTGAAAAAAAAAATTTACATGGTAGGATTTTTTTGTCATACAACTGACCGAACTTATGCATCCAATGTAATATCTCACACATTTTAAAGATCACTGCTCCCAATGGTAAACAGTACCTTAAATCAATCTTTTTACTCATTTAATAATAGCATACATGACATGTATCAGCACTACAAGGCTACTCATTTCCTGATACGCCTTTGATAAAGGTATTAGCACTAAAGCTAAATTTATGTGTTTACACTAATATACAATTGTATGCAATTACCTAATACACATCTTATAAAGGTAATAGCATCAAAGTTAAATCAATGTTTTTACAGTTACGGCATACTGTAATTCCCTTATACGCCCTTATCGTATAAGCAATGATGTCTTCACAGTATTAAACATACCAAGTTATTCCCTTATAAGCATTACATGTATTTCGATACTAAATGTATTATCACTTATTAGTTAACTTTTTGCAGTTATATGTAGTGTACATTTCCCCACTACGACTTTGCGCGCGCTCTCCCTCTGGCACAAGTATTTACTAGTATTATGTTTCTATCACAATTCACATCGCCTGTTTTTATTCTCTAGCTTACTGCTTGTGGAATGTGACTGTACATGGACCGGATGACATAGCCCACAGGTCGACCAACTCTATTTCTCTGCTTTTCCTTCACAAGAAACGGATTATTACCAATGAGCAAAATGTATAATGTGTAGAAGTTAGTCCTGGAAAATTCTACGATTTTTGCAGACACCTGTAACAAAAAAAAAAAAAAATACACTTGTACTTGCCTATCTAAAGAGATTAACAACTCTGTTATGCTTTCTTCATTCCGTGTTTAAATGGCGTATATTACAAAACAATTTTTTTTCGGTTTCCTTTGTATCTGCGGAGGAAATACATAAAAGATGAGATGTCGATTCCTTAAAAAAGAGCAGAAAAAGTTGCAAAGGTTGATTTCTCAATAGACCTCAAAATAACATACAAGTGTATAGGGTGAAATCGGCTTATTTAGGAGATTAGAGTGCTTAGATATTCTGCATGTGTCAGTAGCTTTGATTACAGAGCAGTGCCTAGAAAACGTCCTTTAAGTTCTCTCACATCAATCCCATTCTTAAACGATATTGCACTAGCTTCCTGAGTTTGTCGAAGAATCTATCAGATTGTGTTTTTGGCTTGGAAAGCAGTTTACTAATCATGGTTGTATCTCAAAGAATTTAGTTCATTTAATTTCAAGATTTGCAGTTGTACTCAGTCTAAATCTTCATTCCCGTAGGAGTAGTTTGTTGGTTCGTCAAAGAACAAAATCTTCAGGATGTAGGAAAAGAGTGAGAGCATTGCAGCAGCTGTCTTGACTTGTTGAATTTGCTCTCCTCCCGAGGACAAAAGCTCATACAATGCATTTAAGGCAGCTTTTAAAACCTTATTTCTCTTCTGTATAATATGACTAATTTTTGATACATAGCGATTGATTTTGTCGTGTTGGTATCCGTATGTTCCTCAGAATAGTGACACTAGAATAATGACGCATTATAAGAAATTTTTAGCAGTACTGTAAATGTAACGTTAATACCAGTGTGTAAAATTCTCCAGGTTATTTTATAATGAACACCCCTTCATATATAAGATACACTGTATGTCTATTTCTGTATCGATTAAATGACATGCCATCGCTGCCTATTTTTAGTGACACATTACTGAACTCACACTAGTGCTTATAGCATCATTTCAATTCTGTGGTCAGCGTGGTAAAATCAAAGTTGCGGATAGAATTTCTTTTGTCTTTTTTCTGCCATTAACTATTAATCATCTAGCTGCTCGAGATGGCAGACTCTTGCATTTTATCACTTACTTCTTTAATTCCATTAGATCTGATAAAATACATGTATTTAAACAAAGTACAGCACAAAGTCAATACATGCACATGACTTTGTACTGTTTATTCATGTATGATTTGCATACCAAAATGCAGAAATAAAATAAAACTAAGATTGAAACTGAAAGAAAAATCTGTGCGTTTAATAAACTGATGACCCTCTGTGCGTTATATCTACAGATTAGTATGTATAGAATTTGCAAGTAGAGTCCTAGGGTGTGTTGCAAGAAAGTTGCGATTGATTGCCAGTTGCAATAGATATATTTATTGCAAAGTTGGAAAAAAACAAACACATTGGAAACGGGTGCATTCATTGTCAAATTTGGTTAACACCAATTTTAATTCACATCACTGACAAGGAAATGCATAAAACATCAGTATATAAACAATTAAAATAACACTTAAAAACAGACAAACAATACATTACAGTCAAATAACAATTTAATGATAAAGGTCTTAGACACTTGTATTCTGCATTAAAATTTGTTTGATATTTCAGCATGGATGGGGCATCAATGGTGCATCTACATTCCATGTACATGTATAAATATGCATTATTTTGCAGTAATGCAAAATGAAGGCATTATAAGGCGTCAATGTAACCACTCGTCTTCATTTGCGATAAATAAACATGCCTCAAACATATTGGGAATAAGTAAACATAGAGAGAGTTATCATTCAAAGTCCTGTTTTTGTGAACTGCCACTAAAGAAAAGATCCATCTTTGATGAAATGGCACATTCTCACAGTGACTGTAATGCCGAAAATTGTTCTGATGAAAATTAATCATTGTACTTTCCATACAAGTCAGAATGGAAACAAGTACATCAGGTATCAATGTAAAACCGTTCCTGTCACGCAAATGAGTCTCATTCCCTGGAGAGTGTATTGCAGTGAACCCTTGCCACCAATGACACCATTACATTGTATATTGCCTTCTAATGGACTGGAATATAATGGACTTCAACCAACACGCCTGCCTTTCAAAAAATGGCACTTTTCACTAGAAAAGGAGTGATGGGTAAGATGAAGCAAAACATTCCCCACTTCGAAGTCAAATGTATTGGAGGGCGTCCACAAAAAGACAAGAAAACAACAATCACGAACAAATATACATGTATTCTTCACATCGCAAGACATCAATCATATATCTGACACACTGACATCAATACACTCCTGAAACGAATCCTATGTTGGTCTTTATACATAGAAACAAACCTCTTGCGACTGGTTAGAAAACTTTGCTACATGTTGCAGTACGATCTGAAGAATCAATAAACTAAAAAAACACACACACACACACAACTTACAAATGGGGGGGGGGAGATGTTATAATATACATTTAAGTGCCATTAATGTGTTCCTTTGTAAAGAGAAGGCATTTATGGTATACAAAGAATCCTCTGCCAACATTAAGCTGCATAACGGTTCATTAAAACATTTTGATTTCATAAATTTTCTTTTTTTATGTAAGGAAATGGAAAACTTAGTTTCACACAGTAAGACACTACTGACCACACCTAAACATGATATGTTTTGACTAAACAAATTCCTCTACAGTTGAGACGTTATGTATCTGCTCAAACAGGACACAAAAGATTCCTATATACCCCCATACATACTATGTGTGGGTGGGGGTATAATAACCATCTTTTGTAGTTTAAGATGCTGTAATGTAAACTGAGGTGCCGCCACATACCAATTTGTATCTACAATAAGTATTCTTTTGATTGCCTGGTACAATTAGGGAAACTACATTGTAATGAGGTAACCCTGGCTGGGACAACTGATTTTACCAGGTAAAATCAGTGGTCCCAGCCAGGGTTACCTCGCTACAATGTAATACCTTGTTATAGCTCGTACCATGTTGTAAACATACTGTACTAATAAAGAGGACAGCTGAATACAGTAACGCAAAAATGGGACCACAGAATTCACCCCGTTAAAATCAATATCTTGTTATATCCGAGCTTGATAAAACAGATTTTATTATCCCTGTATAGTGCTGATATCGTCTTTTGTCCAAATCAAAAACTTAGCAAATTTAAACAACCAAAGTGGGGATTCTTTGGGAATCAAGAGACCATATTACATGTGCATGCAGTGTACATTGTACAACAGCAATCTTGATGTGTGCTCTGTAGGTCTCTGCAGAATGTACACAAGGCCAACAGCTTTCAGAAAGTAAAGATTTATCTTGAGGTAATGGGTAAATGCTCTATGCTCACACACAGTTAAGACCATCAAGAAATCAACATTAGGATTAAATTTCTTATTTACAACGCACGACATGCAAGGAACTGTGCACAAATTTCTGATTTACAGTGTGAGAGGAGCAACGTATTATACACAAGGAAAATACGACAGTGCATTGTCAAAAGGGTTCTATCAAGGTCTAAATGATAATATGCTCTTGCAATAGAGCCAAGGATGTAGTTGCCCTTGACCTCTGCAAACAATTATCAACTCTCCTACTTGACCATGATAAAGATAGTAGCTGTCATTCACAAACCATGTTTGCAGAACAAAATTCTGAAATCTTGTAGAAGAAACTGCTCATTTTTAATTATGGCCATTTTGTGATATTCATTGAAAATGAATGAACAATCTTTGTATAGTTTACTCAAGGCACACAGAAAACATGCAGAGGCAACATCCCTGTAACAATTTTATCTAAAGATAGGAAAAATGCAGGTCTAAGGAGAGAGAGGGAAAATATGAAAACGAGTTGCAGTATGATCTTGGTTGGGATGATGTTTTCTTTTAATACTAAATAGATTTCTATGTTTGTTAGTAGCCAATTTATTTGTAGCTGTCTTATGACATTAGTATGTATGTCACAGAAAAGTGAGTGATGTCATATTAATACTTGAAAGAATTTGTTGTGTTTAAATTTTGAAAGTTTGCACTGATGCACAAGTTCATATTTGTAATTCCACGTGTTTAGGTTTGTTTGTGTTTGAATGTTATGTTTGCTTGTCATGTGTTATGACAAAAATGTGAGGACAGCCAGCATGCATACTTATACATCACACCTAGGAGTAATCTGGTTCTTTGAGGTCAGTGGCAACAAAATGTTGCTAAAAAGGAGACAATCACGGATTTATATCTGTCTGATGCATATTGAAAAAGACGAATATCTTGAGGGCAATAATGAATCTTAGCTCTGCAAAGATGTGAGGTTAAGTGACTTGTTGTTAACAGAGTAATCATTTACTGTGTTACATTTGTCTGATATATGTAGAAAAATTCCTTGAGCTTGATAATGAATCCTTGCCTTGCAATGATGTGAGGTTTGTCTACTTGTTGCTCACACGCGATGCCCCCACGTTCCACATGGTGGTGGTTCTTCCCTCTTCCTCAAGCTGCCACTGTCCCAAATTGTCCCTACAATGGATATGAAAGAAAGAGACTGAGAGTAAAATGTAATGATATTATCCCATAGTCACAATGAGAAACAGATAGAGTGATATTTTTGGAAGTTGCCGATGAAATTGCAGAGTGTGCAACAGCAGTGGGATGGAGACATAGCGCACTGAAATTTACTTGGGACTTGGGACTCATCCTCAACGGGTTAACATTGAACATGGCAACAAATGAGAACACACACACACCGGGCAACAGATCCTGAGACTTACACAAACCAAACAACCACATCAGCTTCACTGACAACTAGTATCTGAATACATTTTAAAGAATGTGATATTGTCTCAAAAGGCTTACTCTCGAAGAATACCTCATGCTTCATCGATAACAACCACAAATGGAATTCCAAACTCTGGCTGTCAACTTAACAGCTCCTCAGCATTATCATTAAACAAGTAGAGAAAAAGTTGGAAATGATTGATGCAAACCTACACGGATGGAAAAGCAAACGCTGCGGACCTCACAAGCCCTGCCAAGTATCACCAAACAATCGACATGATCAACAAAGAACAGCAAATGACACGCATGCAGTTTATAGCGATGAAAGACCGGAAGTTAAAACACTACACAAAATTGTGACAAATACATAGCCAAGTTATACAATTACCATTTCTCATCATAATGTATCATAAGATTTAGTGTAGACTATCATAAGAATTGTTTTAATTATTTTTTTCTTTATTTTGGGGTGTGTGTATATGTATATCTGGTTATAATCATATACACTTAAGATGTAGTATCTATACTATTTATACCGTACTTACTGTGTATTTTATTTATAATGTTATTGTTTTTCATAATCTCATATTTACAGCAGTGAACGGGCCAAATGTTACGAAGCTCAGAAAAAAAGTGCGGTTGTCAAACTTTGTCACTGGATGAAATCTTCGTTATTTGTAAACTTAGACCTTAGTTCTCTAAAAATATTTACTTTCAGATGACTTTCATAACTTTGTGTCTTGGTAAACTATAGGTTTCTCACATTAGTGGGTACATCAGTGGTTGGATGCCCATCTATATGGCAACTGGTCAGGTTATGCAACATTAACACTCAGTCATGGGATATGAGATGAGTAATGATATTTAAAAGTTTATTGTGACATAGTTACACATTTTAAGAACTTAGAAATGACATTGGAAGCATCTTTAGATCTCTAGAAACATTGGACAAAGTTTTAGCAACCTGTTAATTTGTTTCTGAATATGGTTTATGTATTTGTCTTAGAAATAGTAATCAAAAGGCATTACTGTCTCTTGGGTTGGATCTTTTTGTAGTTATGTATTTGTATAAAGTTATTTGCCTTCTATTACAAATTTTGTAAAGCCTTACTTGTATTTGTATTAGTACCTTATTTGTTAGTATCTAATGCTCTACAAATATTCTTAATAATGGTAAGAGATGCAGATTTCAAGATTGCTTAATGGTTACAGGAAGAGTCTAGGCAACTAAAGCATTCATGTTATAATGAGTGGAAATAGTCAAATCTTTATGCCTTGGCATTTAAGCTATGGAAATTTGAAAATAGTTTTTATTTCATTTTTAAACCCTGTTAATAAATATCTTCTAAGTGTAGCAAAGTTTACCTCAATGCTGAGGGTGGGTCAATGTAATGGGGCTAACAATGGTTTTTGGAAGTAATATGGTTTAATACATGGTCGAATGACAACATTATAAAACAATGATTCATCATATTTAACTTACATGTATCTGTAGGTATTGCTTTGATTCTCTGTGACTAAATTCTACTGAATAACATTTCATCATTGTGTTTATGACCGATATCATTTGGTATTTCCTTCAAAATTTTAATGCCTCGATGAACGTATGGGCCAGAAACCTCCCATTTTATGCTAATGGACTCTCAAATTGCTATGGCTACCTTTGGTTAGATGACTGAATTAATGAATGGATGAATGAATATTGAAGCATTCCATGGATATTGGTCTGATTTTACTTCGATAAAAAATCCCGATGTGAAAGCACAGAGATGAGCAATTAAATGTAAATTCACTCTTTGGATGTTTGTTCTTGATATTGGATGCTGATTTGGTGTTAATTTCTTGATTCTTTTTGACATCTTAAAGTTTGTGTATTAACTCACTGTAGAATGTACACAATTAATCAATGAGAAGGTGCTGAATTTCACTCCTGTTACACATCAATATCATGAGTGTTGAAAATAGCACTGACAGTCAGGAGGTAGATGTTTGATAAATTGCCAGCCCCTTTCATGAAGGAGTGACCAAAGAAAGCATGCCCAGATCTTGGTGAAAAAGATTACATACCATATTCAACACCATGAAATGAACATGATCAGGTTTTTTTTTAAATGTCTGATCTTCAGCACACCCAGAAAGTCAAGAACATACAGAATCATGCACCATCATGCCTGGGCTGTCTCTACAGCACGGTGAATTACATTAGGGCTTCTCCAAGCAGAAACTCCAGTGAAGGAGGTTGTTCGGAGGGTAGGGGTTTTACCCAATGACATTAGGAAGCTGCGAGCCAAATACGATAAAACGTGTGAAGTTGGCGATGACCCAGAAGGCTGAAGTTTACAACTCCAAGGGAGGACCATGCCATCACAATGAATGCGCTGCGACAGAGGTCACTAATAGGTATAATCACTGTCTTTATCAGTTTAATGCTCAAGCCACCTTCCAATATTCTTGTTGACATAATTGTTAACCATTCTGACAACCATGTTTATCTGAATACCTGGAAGTCTTACTGAGCTACCTGACACTGAATTTAAACGCATTTAGTATTACAAAGTTATCATCAGATCACAGCGTTGTTTACCATTTTACCATTTTCAGCATCACAGATCAAAATGGAGCTTCATCCGCAGAATCAGCATATAGTGAGTGCGGGAACAATAAGGAACTTGTTACGTCACGCCAGCCTTAGATCCTGTTGCCCATCTAAGAAGACCAAACTCAAGTCACGACACAGGCAAGCTAGACCACCATGTGCCCGGGAACATACCCGCTGGATACCAAGGGAATGGGAAAACATCCTCTTTTCTGATGAGACACATCTGTGTTTGAGACACATTGACTCCCTTTTCAATATATTCAAACCAACGCAAAGGCAACTGGATTCTTTTTTTCTCTCTCTGGTTTCAGTTCTTCCACATCTAATGTAGATCACTGATCTTCATGTGGATTTGAAAATTTGAAAAAACAAAATGTGAGTCAAGACAGATGAAAGTCCATCACAATCAAACACTCTTGAAGTTGATCAAGTAATTAAAATCAAGTATTGATGCATTGTGCTCCTCCACGAGCTTCTGACCTTTGACCCCTTCAGGCTGTGCCAGAGATTCACCAGTATAGAGTCGCCGGCTGAATACAGCAGACTGCGGGGTGTGGAACATGGAACAAAATTTCACGCTCTAGCCCAGCATGTGTGCAGAATTCAGAATTCTCAAGTTCCAGTTCCTCTACATCTAATATAGATCATTGATATTCATGTTGATTTGAAAATTGGAAGAAAATGTGAGTCAAGTCAGATGAAAGTCCATCACAATCAAACATTCTTCTCTTAAAGTTGATCAAACAATCAAAATCAAGTTCTGATGCATGGTGCTCCTGCACAAACTTCTGACCTTTGACCTTTTCAGGCTATGCCAGAGATTCACCTGTATAGAGTCACTGGTTGAATACAGCAGATTGCAAGGTGTAGAACATGGAACAAAATCTCACGCTCTAGCCCAACAGTTTTGAATAATTCTTAAGTTTCAGTTCTTCCACATCTAATGTAGATCATTGATATTCATGTGGATTTGAAAATTGGAAAAGAAAATGTGAGTCAAGTCAGATGAAAGTCCATCAAAATCAGACACTCTTGAAGTTGATCAAGCAATTACTGAAGCATTGTGCTCCTGCACAAGCTTCTGACCTTTGACCCCTGTATAGAGTTACTGGTTGAATACAGCAAATGGCAAGGTGTTGAACATGGAACTAAATCTCACGCTCTAGCACAATATATTGCAGACTCATATTCATAGGCATGCAAATGAAATTGAACCTACTGGCTCAAGGAGTCAAGGACACAGAATCACATACAATTTCTCCACACAGATGATTACATAATCATTCCAGTTGATCTGTGCCACAAGGATTTTTGCTTGAAATTGGTTTCTCATATGTGCTCCTTATCGAAACTACATACATTACACATAAGGTGGATTTTTTTTTTTTTAATTTGATGCAATATTTGGTAACCTGGGGTACCAAATAAAATTCGCCATTTTGTTGATTTCTTTTTTTTTCAAGGCTGTACCCTGGGTTACCAAAATGTGTAAAAATAAATCTTAACATCATTTTGCACAAAAATGTTTTGTTTGTGATTATGCAACAATTAACGCATGCAAATGATAACTTTTTTTTCTCCTTTACATGCTCTGTTGTACTCTTCGCTGTTTGAAAGTTGACCAGGAAGGAAAATCGGCATTGTGATTGTTATCGCCACGCCGATTTATGCCGGTGCTGATGATGAGAAAATAGTTGCCATGACAACATTGTACATCTGTATGATAATGGACATGAGATGGCACTTCACAACACTGTACCCCGGGTTACGACGGTACCCCGGTGTACGGCGTGACAAATCATTTCTTGAATGAGCAAGCCCAATGAGAGACTGCAAACACAGCTGTCCACGTCATTGAACTTTTCCGAAAACTAGCCGTCAAAACTTTCTGCTTTGGAAGTAGAACTGAATATTGGAGAGATGTCTCGGCTGTTAACATCGAGTATGCTGGCACAACTTGCTTTTTTTTGACTGCAGAGAAACAAACTTTCATGCAGAGAGTACAGACACAAAATGCCTCAGCATTGGACTTATTTGATTCCTGCTGGCAAAACTTGCTGCTTTGACTGTGGATCAAAACACTTCCATATCTAGAATTAAAAAAAGAGATTTCACTATCTGTGGTCATATTTGCAACCTGCTAGCAAAACTTCCTGCTTTGACTGGGAATCTGAACACTTTTGGCAGAATCTAAACAATACATAGAAGTTCTTGGCATTAGACTTACTTCCCACCTGTAAACAAAAACTTTTTTTTTAACCTGTTCGGTACAGGAACTTGGTGGCATTTCAGAATTCAGTGGTACATAAGGAAACTACGGGCATTTCATGATTCAGTACGGAATGAGTTGATTGTGGATCTGAACACCCTTATACAGAGAGTACAACTGCAGACGTCCCTGGCATGTGACTTACTTGCAGCCTGCCAGCATTGGGGCAGCATCAGGCACGATCTCAACCAGGGTGGAGAGACAAGGGATGCAGATGTTAGTCAGGAATGCCACCTAGAATACCAGAATACAAAGATTACACGCAATATCATACAGTTGCATGTTTTACCTTTTTCAGACATGTAATATAGCACTCAGGCAAGAATGCCCATTCAAAATAAGTATTTTTACCTCCATCAAAGAAGGAGGTTAAGTGATCATCGGCATTGGTTTGTTTGTTTGAAAAATAACTCAAAAAGTTGCGAACGGATTTGAATGAAAGTTGCAGGGTAAGTTGATGACACAAGGAACATGGTGAATAAATTTTGGTTATGATCCGGGAATTCTTATGGATTTTTGAAGTATTTTTGATCTTTTGCCATACAAGGTCAATGAACATGGGGAGTTCTAGCTGCACACACTGGAGGTTTACATAAGCACACTAAAGCGTTCCTGGGTGAAATGCCGCACAGCTAGAAGCTGATGACATAAACAAAAGGTTTCTACGTTGGGAAATTGCAGGCATGTATGGGTAGAAATGAGTTACTGGCTTGGCGGAGGTCTGCGCTCTCCGAGTGCTTTTCTAGTTTGTTTATTTGTGCCAAACTCCTCTCACCTGCTCCTTCGCAAGGTTCGGACGGTTGTCTCTGTTCAGCATGGCTATTGGCTCGTCACCACGGCCCTTCTCCACATCCCCCTGCCAACAAATCAAGGATAGAACTGATCACAATTACTGCTTCAAAGAGTGTACAAATATTTTGTTAAATATTATATCATGATGTAACTTTTCTTCACATGTGAATCATAGTCTTTAATTGCAAGGTTTAGTGAGTAATCTGACAAAAAGGATAGAAATGTGACAACTCTTTCAGAAATACACCAAAACCCGGCCCCAATCGGCAGTTCTCCTAAAATGCATATTTTCAGTCCTGTTGGCATATAACCAACCTGTGCATCTCATTCTGGGTGAGTTTTCCATGCAGGTCACAGGTAATCTAGAGAACACTGCCACTTCTCTGAGATTATCTGCTTATCAAAGGGGTTGTACACTTCAGGTTTCTAACATTTTGGGGTGAGATAATGAGGACCCTCTAATGAAATATGAAAGAACATGTAATTCCAACAGGAATTCTACGTTTATTTGATGAGAACCAATTTTGAAATGGCTGAGATATCCAAAACAGAGCAATCCTTATAAAAGGTTGGACCCACCTTTTATTATAATTGCTTTGTTTCACCTTGTTTTTGGATGTCTCAGCAATTCCAAAACCAATTTTCATCTAATAAACCTTGATTTTCTCTTAGAATGGCATGCTCTGTATCATTTAATATGTGATTTCTTGGTATCTCGAGCAAAGTTAAAAGCCCAGCCCGCATCTGCACCAATAGTATACCATGCCTTTAAAGTGCTTTGTGAGGCACAGAGCCACAAGGTAAGAAGTATGTCACACTGACCTGATTGTAGAACTCCTCATAGAGACAGTCCACTATCTCCTGCTGCACCGGCCAGAGTTTGGTTGTGGCACACAGGTCACTGGCTGTCATGAAGAGGGAGCGAACAATGAGCCTGTAGCCAGACAATATCAAAGAATTGATTCAAGTTTAACCTGGGGCTAAGCAATACATTTCAGTCATATCAGGACACTTTAAACCAAGTTTAAATATACATACTATTAAATCAACCTGTTGAGTATGAGTCCCAAGTATGGGAAATGCGTATTGAAGCAAAATCAAATTGTCCTCAATGGGTTAACTGAAAGATGATGATAACTGTGACAGGTATTTCGAAGTTTGTACTTTCAAAAGGGTTTCAAAAGAGAGTAAGAGACTGTATTTGCACACTGATAAGAAATATCTATTTCAAAGTTGATTTCTGAGGGTTGGCATCTGATTTTTTACATCAACGATGAATATTACTGTTAGTTTTGAGTAGTTTGAAGGAGAGAGGTACACAAATGTTTACTGACAAGGCAATACACAAATCGACCAAAATCAACAGAATAAAGCATACCTTGTATGTCTGCCCTGTCCTATAATATGCTGCCTGACTCATTGCATACATTGTATTTTAGAGTGGATTATCACATTTTGATTACCAAAAATTCTGCAAAATTCATTTTCCCTTCACCTGGCCTACAACCTCACTCTTCATTTGACCCCTCATCTATCAAATTCTTGGTGAGTCACTAAGCTTTACTTCAGATCCTGGACGCCATATCCTACGCACATACAAGAACCCACTTCATTTCTTGTGGAGTAGGGAAATATCCCGGTGAAGTGGTCATACATACAAAAACTGACTGAAATCTTGAATGATAAGGCCTACAGGTTCAGCCACTAAGCTGACATTTTGCTGTCCTGGCAGACTGGGAGATTGCCTGAGAATTAATGATGATTACTGTAAAACACAAAATATTTGCAGCATGAAGTTTTTGTGAATTGGAGCTAATGGCCTTTTCTGTGACAAGAAATTTTCGCGAGTTGACTCTAACATTCAATGCATATAGTGTAGACAAGAACTTTTGCGTGCAATTTAATTTCACAAATCTTGGCTCTCGTAAAATCAAAATGCACGCAAACATTCCTCGTTTAACAGTACAGTAATAGCACATCTTGAATGATGTGCTGGTTGACTGGTGGTCAATGCTAGCTCCTCTGACCACCAGATGCTCACCTGTGTCTGTCATTGCCCCAGTCCAGGCTTTGGGTCACTAGCAGCTTGGACAGCTCTTTGTGGTTGCCGAAGAATAGGGCCAGGTCTGTGGACAGGATATTCTCTTTCATCTGGTCAATGACCTGGGGAAAAATGGTAATATCTTCATAATTCATATCTTTAATAACTCTTATCTTCAAGCAGGATCACAGTACAGTGATATCAGTATGAGAGTGTGCTTGAATGGCAATATAATCATCCTTCAAAATCTAAGGAGAAAGTAAATTTGACTTCAGTCTCGTGTTGCACTTTTCTCATACATTTTTCTTGCATTTCTGTTTTAGTGAAAAAAGCCAATCCCATACAATGTACTTATAGGATAATGCACTGCACACAATAATCAGCACTCATTGAAGAAAATTTACATATTATACAGGAAATGATCATGGGACTGTTGTTCTCCTGACCCCACATTCTCTTCTATTCACTTCTGATATGAATGGTGTACTTGAAAATTAAGTCTTAAATCTGCTGTCTAAAATATCCAGTACAAGTACTTTAACTGTAAAACCAGAAATAATTGCGGCATGGCAAAACTTGTGCGAACTGCCACTGGCATTTAATTCATTGTGTAGGCAAACAGTTTCACGTGCATTTTTCTTTTGCGAATCTTGACTCCTCGCAAAATTTGCAAAAGTGTCATGCACACCAAAAAATTCGGGTTTTACAGTACCGGTATATTGAAAAGCTGTTGTAGCTTGGTGGATATCAAAACTCTCAATGTGCAGGCCCCTACTTTGATTGAGTCCATTGGTGACATCAGCGATTGTTGCTGTATGGAAGACACCTCATCCTAATAATGTAAAACACTATATATTCGCGGCATGAAAATTTCGCGAATTGGTGCCAACGGCCATTCCCGCAGCATGAAATTTTCGTGAATTGCCACTAACATCCAATGTACATTGTGTAGGCAACAACTTATGCATGCATTTTAATTTCGGCAATTTGTGCCAACAAATAGGATTGCTGGCACTCGCGAAATTTGCGAAATCAAAATGCAACCGAACATTCCTCATTTTACAGTAATATTTGCCCAGTTTTTTGTTTTGTTTCTTTTTTTTTAAACTGTTGGCGAAAGAAATCTGCCATACCTGTTGGAATTCGTTGCCAGGGAGACGGGAGAAGATGTTGTGGCCCTCACGCTGCAGGATGTCCATGGTGACGCTGAGATGATGCTGCTCCATGACGGAGGACTGGTAGAGGGTGCCGAGGGGGGTCCCGTACTTCTGGTGGAAGCTGTTGGTCAGCGCCCGGTGGTCAATGTCATGACAGATGCAAGCGATGAACAAGGACAGCATCTGCAAAAAGGGCAGTCCGGACAAAATGTCCACATTTGTAATGGTCACTTTGATGCTGCCGCATCACGTGAAGAGTGTGGTTGCACAAGATTGTCCTTGACCTTTGTTTTCTGCTTGGTACTCAAGAGTTTTACAGAGATCTCTATATCTTTATGAGCAATACAATGCATTTTCAAGCATGCTGCACCAAAACACTTGTATCAGCTGCAAGGATATTTCTTTGTTGTTGTTTTTGTCACACTATATTCCTATAGTTCCTTTATTTTATTTACAAAACTAGAAATGTCGCTATGGTGACTGGTATGCCTCCGCCATAATGCATGATTCTCCTAATATGTTTAGATAGTACATGTGGACAATGTGTGATTACATTTTCACAAAATTGGCAAAATATTAAAATGACAAGTTTGTCACAAATGTGTTGAATGTTCACCTTCCTTGACCTAGGTTTAATTGGATGAATAGGAGAGCATGTATTTGGGGATTTAAGGACTTCAACTTGACTTTGACCCATTCATACGTTTATGCATTGAGTAATTTTCAAGGTATGGAGAAAAAGTGCAATTTCTGTATTAAATAGTAAATTGTTACGATTGTCATCTGGCCTTTGACCCTAAAATTCATAAGATAATCACTGTCAGGCAGAACTTGCATAAATATGTAGTAAGTTTCAAGATAACTTGAGCCACTTCCGAGATATGGAGGAAAAAGTTAGTTCAGCACTTTCACTTGATCTTTGACCTTTTGACCTTTGAGGCAAAAAAATAAATAAATAAAAATAAATAAATTTCCAGAGAATCTCTATTAGGTTATACATGCATACACCAAATGTAAAAAAAAAATAATCCTGCCGGCATTGCACAAACATGAGGCAAATAGTAAAATTTTGAAGTATTGCCCTTGACCTTTGACCCCATGAACCCTAAATTCTGTACATGTACATGTATATGTGACCCGCTACAACAAAAGGATCCGAAAGTCGGGTAGGACAATTTCTGAAAATGGCATAACATTATTCCCTTACTCTTCTACTTTAATTTCATATATAGCACAACTCATATAAGTACTCGGTTTGCGGAGATATCGATGATTTTATTCGCACATGTCAAGTCGTTGTGGAAATCAGAGTTTCGAGAAAAACGCCTTCAAAGTTTTCCTTCCGACGCTATCATGATCAAGGGGAGGCGAGACAGTTTTCACCGCTTGACAATATAAGGTATGCTCCCAGCGACCTCCGCAATGTTCATTCAAGCTTAGCGCCAGCGGTCTACGCACAGCCAATCAGTAATCAGGATGCCACGCCCTGACCAATAAGATCACTCCCTCGTTGCTAGGGGTGGAGTCTAGCTGCAGCGCTAAATCCAAATCTTCGGACACGTTTCTGTTACGTTGAAAGTCAGAAAATCATGGCCCAGAAATATGCTGATTTCTTGCCTTTCCTTTGATCATTTAGCTTCGAAATTTCGGCAGATGCTGGACAAAACATTGGACTACAAAATTATGCCAAAAACAGAAATCTGATTGTTTTGACCAATTTTGATGATGTGATTTCAAACTCGGATTTTCTCGGCTCAGCCGTCTGCGACTTTAGGATCCTTTTGTTGTAGTGGGTCACATATATACTATGTTCCATGAAGATACCTTGAACAATTTCCAAGTTACGGAAAAAAAGTGAAGTTTTAATATTTGTACTTGACCTTTTGACCTTTGACCTCATGACCCAAACTTTCACCAGAGAATCTTAATTGGGTAATACACGTATACACCAAGTTTCAAGAAAATATCTTCAGGCATTGCATAGATATGGTGGAAATAGTGAAATTTTATGTATTTGACCTTGACCTTTTGACCTTTGACCTTGAGCATGTGCACCTAAAAGTTGATAGGCACAACTTCACCCCCCTGATACACATACACGCCAAGTTTCATTGGGATACCTCAAAAGGTTTTTTAGTTACGCTGTCCACAAAATTTGTTACAGACGGACGGACGGACAACCCGAAAACATAATGCCTCCAGCACCACTTTGTGGCGGAGGCATAAAAACATTTAATTTTCTTTAATATATCAACTATGAATTGTTGGGGAGGCATTATTGGAAGATCACAGTTACAAAGTGATGATAAGGTGATATTGTAATGTGACATTCTCTTCACTTTAATATATAGAACAGCCATGGTTATTCCACTGAGAAAAAAAAATACACCAATTATAACATCATCTCTACATCCAGTAGAGATGATGTATGAGGCATATAGATCCAACATTTTAAATGAATGGTCAAAAACAATCACAATGAATGGAGCATGGAGAAAAAAAAAAGACTTAAAAAAAACCCAAAGACATTCCAGTATCAAAAAAGTATGTTCAGGATTGATATATTAGAATATTATCTGCAATACAGGAATGCTCCCATACAGATTATAAAGGACACAATTAAAGCGCTGGCATACCTCAACTACCGTGAACTTTCCCTCACTCTTCATGAGCAGCATGTACATGGAGTGGGCCACGTCGAAGGCGTGGCAGAAGTTGTGGAAGGGGATCAGGCGGTAATTCTTGCGTACGGTCAGGATGAACCGTGCCAGTGTGGTCATGTCAAAGCTGTGAGTGAAGGTGTGGACAAACCAATGTTGGTGGACAAAGCAATGTTGGTGTACAGCTATGAATGAATTGGTAATTTGTTTTTACTACGAACAAGGTGTATAAGTGGAAACTGCTGCGTGATCAATTCTCCACAATGAACAAATTGTGAGTGGGGTGTGATGGGCAAAGCAACGTTGGTGTATGGCTGTGAATGAATTGGTAGTTTGTTTGCAATATGGGCAAAGTGTATCAGTGAAAACTGCTGCACAATCAAGTTTCAACACTGGACAAATTTCAGTGAAAATCACTTATTTAGCATTTTATAGATGAAGGTATCTGTACATAATTATAGAATAAATATATCTCTCAAAATATTTACAAACTATTTCATTGGGCTCGTTTTCACCAAGTATACCATAAAATCTGCACAAATTTTCACTCTGCAAAATAATGCAAAACTACAGTATACTCCTATGACAGCGCTGCCCCCTTTTAATCAGCCAAATAAATCAATTCTGCTCCTTTTCCAGAATATCACTATGAGGCAAGCAAATAAATGTATACAAACATTAAAACTTCCACAGAGGATGTAAGTATACTGGAGACAATTGTGATACATGTAGCTAGCATCTTTTCTTTCTATTCTAGATATCAAATTGAGATTCAAGCATTAAGGTCTGTTCCTTGACAGATAGAATGTGGTCATGATGTACTCAGCTACAAACTTGCATCAATACCTGCATTCTAGCTCCTGTGTCATATCTCCATTGACAAAGTCATCAAATAAAAGGTAAAATTTCACACAATATTTCACTTTGAATTTCCAAGCATACAGATCAAGCAGTTACTTTAAAATCAGGTTATACGAAAAGTTTCCTGATAAGCTCATTATTGACTGAGATGAATTATGGATGATTAAATGAACAAAACTGGAAGATTAAAAAGGAATCATATGTCACAGTTTGGCTATGTAGTCATCACATTGTGTAAAAGAACTTACTATGAGGGACCAAAAAGTCTGTGGGACATGTAGATGAACAGCTCACACAGGGAAGAGACGTGGGCCCTGCTGTGGAATTCAAACCTGCAGAATAAGCATACAAATACACATTTGAGATGGAAACACACATTTCCCCTAACAAGTACATGGGATAAAGATTTTCTTTGCTTAGTGTTTCAACAACAAACACAAACACAACCTCAACCACAACCACTACAAACACCAACAGACACCAAATCACCTCATAGAGATAGATGTGAAAGAAGAAAAAAAAGGAGAAGGGGAATGAAAAGGAGAAGAATAGAGAGATGAAGAATTAATATTACAATAAAAAGAGCAAGAAGAACAAGAACAAGAAGGGCAATGAAGATTAAAAAACAACAACAGCAGCAGCAGCAGCAGTAATGGCAATAACAAACAAAGGCAAGTAAAAGCTAGAGAAGAAGCTTGAGTGACTGACTTGTCAATGTCTTGGGGCATGGTAAAAGTCCTCTTCTGCCAGCTGTTGAGGAGCCGCTCAACCTGTGCCTCACTGCACGACGTGTAGTAGGATAGCTGCTCCTTAGCCACAGCTAGCTGGTGCTCGCAGTGCCGGTTACTGCTGTAGATCTGCGAGAGTTGTTCAGAAGTTTTTGAGCAGATTAAAACTATGTTTCAACAACCAAAAACAACAAAGTCTGCCAAAGGTTCACAAAATTGTGTATCGTGTACGCAATTGTGATGTTGTGCCTGCGATGGCACTTGTAAAGTAAATAAAATAGTCACTGAAAATATACACTTGTACACTATCTGTAAACAGATTTGGATACCATTTCTTTTGCTTTGGGATCTGCTTGCAATAAACAGTATGGGTGAAGACTTGAATGCAAGCACCAGTGATAATATCACTCTGTATGTTACACTGATTGCATTGGTTAATAAATGTGTCATGACATAACTGTGCAAGCTAAAGATTACAAAAGGAGAAGTGCTCTTGTCCTTTTCTGGAGTCTGTATAGTAATTTCTGAGAAGGGAAAAAAAAGGTACTGATATTTGTCTAAGAGTGGTGCGTCCATAATACAGCAAAAACAAGGCCCTTAACGGACAGTATCCTTTAAATTGCTGTCAAAGAAACAACATCTAAAATACTCTAGTTCATTGGGCTTCAGTCTACTTGCTACCATGTTAAACTGCAATCATCATTAGTTTTTAATGTTATAAAGTGCGTAATAATATTAAGACCCACATATAGCGATACAATTCTGGTGCAGTGGAAATAGTTTACATAAAAATTTGATTCATCGTGACATGCAACAGGTGGTTCCATGACACTTGCTCCTGTGACAACTGCTCCAATGAAATTTCTGCCTGCTAATCCACAAATAAATTCTACCCATAAACATACTCTAACCCTCAGCCTAAATCATCATATCAAACTGAAACTAAGACCCTATCAAAACCCTAACAATAGACCCTGAGTCCTTGGAGATAATAGACAAAACTGATTATAAAGTTGATTTTTTTTTTCATAAGTCTATGGCAGCTTGTGTGTTAAGGAAATCTAAAATCAATTTATATCTTTTGATAAAACAGGGCCCAGAGCAATTGTCGCAGGAGCAAATGTTGTGTTACTGCACAAAAGTACAGTTGACATCTGACCTTGGAGTAGTGCAAGGCCAGGGCGCAGTAGGTGGAGAACATGCGGAAATTGCTCTCGTCAGTGTGATCAAAGGACATGATCTGGCCGTCCGCGCCTATCTTGTTGATAAGCTGGACGACCCCAATGACCTCTCCGTGGCTAATGATAGGCATGCAGAGAATGCAGCGGGTGGCATACCCTGTTTGTAGGTCCACTTCTCTGTCACATTCCAAAAACAAAAGAACCATTACGAAAAAAAAGAGATTATAACAAAAGCCTGATGAATTGAATAGCAAGACATGCAATGCCCACAGCGCTCTATCAAAGAATTTCCAATAGAATGGTTAAAAATGAAATCGACTTAAACTTAAAATATCAGTTTGAAAGGAAATTCAGTCTTTGTTGTTGTATGGTGAGGTGGTGGTTTTTTTTTGTGTGTGTTTTTTGTTTATTCCAGCAATAAGCAGTGAAGACAACCACGACAGCAAAAGATCAGGCAAACATACATGTTTGACACATTATTCTTCAGCTTCAAATAAAGGCAACGCTACATTCTGCCATTCATATCTAGGCTGCCGTTGCTGTCATCATACACACCTGTTAAACCTGGGGTCCTTGTAGGCATCTGTGATGTTAACGACTTCACCAGTCTTTGCCACATGTCCAGAGATGCCCTTGTCAATCGGGAATCTGTCACAACACACAACAGCAAACTTAACCCGTTGAGGACGGACCGATTTTGCTACAACACGCATTTCCCATAGATACCTGCCCGAGTATACTCGGGACTCCTCCTCAATGGGCTAAGAAACAAACTCAGTCTCAATACAATACATTGTAAATTTCCTGAAACATTCCATCAATGAGTGGAGAAAACCACCAAGGTTTCATGCTTAAATATCTATACAATGCACTTCCATTACAATAATTACAAGTCATAACATAATTTCAGATACAAAGAAGTAAAATACAGGTCCCAAAACTATCACCTATATATCTTTCCCGATTTTATTTGTTTAGCTGTAACAAAATTTTGATGTAGTGAAAGAAAACTGCCAGTCACAAGGATTTCATTATGAATAAATTATAATTCGAGTCACCTGTCCATGGTAATGCACTTCCATTATAATAATTACAAGTCATAACGTAATTTCAGATACAAAGAAGTAAAATACAGGTCCCAAAACTATCACCTATACATCTTTCCCGATTTTATTTGTTTAGCTGTAACAAAATTTTGATGTAGTGAAAGAAAACTGCCAGTCACAAGGACTTCATTATGAATAAATTATAATTCGAGTCACCTGTCTATGGTAATTTTGGGGTTTTTTTAAAATCATTAGATACATGATGATGAGTATGAAGTGAAAAAGTAAAGAAAAAAAAATTACAAACTTTGAAATAACATCAAGTTTCTTAGGTGAGCTTTTTCTCTCATTCTTGCTGATTCTCCTGTAGCTTTGAAATCTGTTACTTGCTCATGACAATCATCAAGCGCAGTATATTCTGCACATGTTGATGCCTACAATAAGTTAACAATACTGCCTCAAAATCATGTGGGATATTTCATCTGCGAATAAAGAGCACCTGATCTGACTCTTCTTGGCAAAGACTGGTTTCCCGTCTTTGTCTTGTCCTTCGTCGAACAGATCAGCATAGAGCTCCTCAGCTTTGGCATCGACCAAGAAAAATGCGCACCGGTCTGCATTCACCAAGCTCTTGGCAAACATCTGAATGGAACGTTAGCATCGACAGGGTTGAAAATGAGGCTTCTCGAGCTTTCTCCTCATAGCATCTAATTCACATCTAAGACACTGACAAAATGCCTTGATAACTTCTACCACCATGTACCAGAATTGTTAGACCTTGCCATATCATCAAACACTAGCCTACATGGACGAAAAAAAAAAAAGTTGATATGAAATGAATATATCATCTTTCACATTTTATTGAGAGAACATCCTGTAATATATTTAAAATCAAAACCATTTTTTATGGTAAAGAAGAAATAATGCTGCGAAAAAAGAAAAGGAAAGGAAAGGAAAATACATCAAACATTATATTCCAGTAGCCAGTAGCACCACTGCATGTTTTTGGTGTTGCTAGCGCAGGAGATATTTTTCATATCATAGTATTACCCACCCAGGAATTTCACCATGCCTCTACTATAAAGTGGGTTTTAACCATTCTGATCAGCATTGAAGTATTATGATTGACGTTTGACGTTGCTTTGTAACAAAGAAAGAAAAAGTTATTTGAAAACATCTTTTTTTAAATAATCGTAATAAAACTATCCTACACACTTTCAAAATATATAATGGCACACCTCTGTCCCTACACATTGCTCTGAAAACATGTGAGAAGAAATCAATCACTTACCATGATGTGCTGACTTAGAGCATCAATGGCCACAATGTCATCAAAGATCACCCTGAAAGATTTATTTTTAGAGAGCATATTGAAATCAAGACTGTATTAAGCACCTCAGTAACACTAAGCAGAAGCAAATGATGTAACTAAAAAAAAAAGAATCACCAACAATACAAACATGAATATAAGTTTGCACTTGGCAATATGTCAGCTTTAAAGTACCAACACCACAACTGAAATAGAAGAGAAAAAAAAAAACACAATGTGAGGTTAAGAAAATCATGGAAATGCATGTTTCCAATTTCTTTTCCATAAAATATTATACATTAGAATTGTAATTAAAAACAAGAACACATTATTGAATGTCACAAAAATGGTGAGAGAGAGAGAGAGACAGACAGACAATGGAAGAGTGTCCTTTTTGTTACTGTGTCACAATTATGTCATTCATCTACTCCAGAGGTACAAGAATGGCCTAGGAATTGAGTAACTACAATATTTAATTTTAAGACTGTAACTTTTTTGACAAATAAAGATATCTTAAATCATTCCATAAAAGACTGTTGAAAATACGTCAAACAACTCCATGGTTACTGCATGGCAATGGCATATCTGATGACTGTAAAAACTTGCTATCATAACTTCATTTTGATGCTTCGAAAATGTTAGTGTCATGCTAAATTATAAATCATATTCCTGAATTTATTCAAGTTCATTTTGCTGAACAAATCTGAAATTAAACTGTAAAAAACAAACAAACAAACAAACAAAAATATAAGATGAAATTTAAAAATGGGTTTACAAGAAATGCAATTTTTCAAGTGAGAATCCTATATATAAAACAAAGTTGCACTTTTCAAAATATGAATTTTATGACCTTTGGAAATGATTTTATCTGCTTCCTACATCCGAGTATAAACTGTAGAGAGATACCACCACTTTTCATATGCAATGAGTAAAACAGATCATGTATGCATAGTCAACCAATTCATAACTGATTCATACAAATCTTATGCCAACTGCTACAAAAGTATAAGGAGCTGTTGGTGACTGCATAAAATCAGTTTGCTAAACATAAGGTAAAACCAAAAACAGTCAGCCTAGTCAAGACTGGTTCCTCCAACAAGTACGATATTAACTGAATCAGATTGCGTTTGTAGTTAGAATAAACCATATACCAATTTGAAAAGCAAATACATTTGTAGTTTGCTTACATTATATCTGATCGTATATACAAATCCTTCCGTAGTGATACACACAAAAAGAAATACTTACAAATTTGAACAGTATTAAAAAGTTAGCACTCCAATTCAAACTAGTTCATTCCAGAACAAAACAGTTGAAAATCAGTAATAAGTTAAAAACAAAGTCCCCAGGAATTCTTCCTGAACATGGGAAACAGAACTGTTCGTTGTTGTTTTAGTTTTTGTTGTAATACCTAGACACCTGTAGGAGGAAGTCGTTGAACTCTCTCTGTTTCATAAGTCCATTGCAAACCTGTGTTAAGTGTATCATTGCAGCATTCATTAAAGCTAGCTCTTTGATTGTGGTAAGAGGTAAGGAGCAACAGACCTTTCATACGCTCAGGTATTCTGAGATAAACATCTCTACAGATGTGTATCATAGGCTTCAAGGGCATAAATTCACACCTGAAACTTTGCATCACATGAAAAGTATTATTACTACAGTCTGTTCAAAAATGTTTCCTTACATCCCTCTCATAGATGACAATCTTTCACATAAAGTCTACAATAATATGATACATTACTGTAGGTACATGTATAAAGGGAATTCTTGATAATAGCATGAAAACCTGAATAACCTCTTCTTTTTCAAATTGATTACATCTTTCCTGTTTTTTTCAAAGCATCCATCATACCTACATAGAAAGCTCACAATGTCACTGTTATATTTGTAGCACTATTGACTCGTTGAGGACGAGTCCTGAGAAACTCTGGCAGGTGTCTATGGGAAATGTATGTTATAGCAAAATCAGTCCATCCTCAACAAACAAAGTTCACCTTCATAGACATGTGGGTTGAGTGAATGCAGCAATATTAGTAGAACATATCAGTGAGAGTTTGAGCAAAATTGGACAATCCGTTAAAAAGTTATGAATTTTTGAAGTTTCTGCTCAGTCATGGCTGGATGAAAAGACTAATATAGCTTGTGATGTCACATGAGTACAACAATATAAAGAAAGAATAAAGAAAATTCAACATATTTCCATTTTTCTCGCATAACAAAAGAACACTCAACTTCTCTCCTTCAGAAGGCAGGGGGAATAACATTACCCTTAACATACGTCAGTAGCAAATCAAAGAAATGTGCACTTTATTCAAAAAGTAAAGTTTTGTGAAATTCTCTTTTTATTTTCCTTATACAACCGCTGTATAGTTGTACGCATGTGACATCATACACTGTAGTAGTCTTCTCTTCCAGCAATGACTGCGCAGATACTTAAAATATTTGTAACTTTTGAACGGATTGTCCAATTTTCCTCAAACTTTCACTGATGTGTTCTACTAATATTGCTGCATTCTCTCAATCCTTATGTATATGAAGGTGGACTTGTCCTTTAAGAACTAGATCGAGAATGCAATGACTTTGATACATTTCTGCTGTGGCGGGTCATTTTCACTCTATGTGTTACAATATCACACTTTTCTATTTAGCACAGTGGCTATTGCTGAACCTCCCACAATGCTCATACTCTATATCTTATCACTCAGGTAAATTAAGTCGTACCACGAACAACAGACCAATACACATTTCCGCATCTGCTTCGTATCATTCAAGATCATCAAATGCTGAGAAAATATTTGTAAAACTTACCTGAACCTTATCAAGTGCAATGCCAACCCATGTGAAGTATGTTGCAGCAATCTAGCAAGAAAATATAAATGAACAGTATTAACGAATTCAAGACACACTTGCTTTTAATTTGTATTACATTTATTAGTTCTGATATCTTTGCTGTCTATCTGCACACTGGTTCTCTTTCAGAATTGCAGATGTCTGTCTGGGCAACTGTACTCATCTGTAATAAGTAAAATATTTTGGACCTCCCTGACATAAAAAGAAAATCAAATAATCTGTAAAACTAATACACAGTCCTGATGGATACTATAGCATGGTAATGTTTTTATTTTCGCAAATTCTGCAAGTCTGGTGCTATTTACGTATATACCAACACAAGAAAATATTAATTCTGTCCCAGCGTGAATGCTGTACGTCCATATCTCTCTGTCCATTTCTGTACTCTAAATTTGCAAACACTGATGAATTTGTTAAGTTCCAATTCACACACCAAAAAAAATATGTAGTATACATGACATACACAGTATTATGTTCTCAGATATGAGGTAGTATTCTACACCCATGTCAAATCATCTCTCATCACATTCCACTCAAGGATGATATCAATCAATGATTCCAAATCATATCACTTCTGACTGAGGAACATCACCAAATTTTCTCTTTCCATCTTTGACTTGCTCCAACTGATCTTGAATTCCTACAAAAATTTTCTGAAAATCCTACAGTGTTATAATTTGATTTTTAAAAAAGACAGCCTCTTTGAAAGTCCATATTATGGCTTTATAAAATAACAACAAATAATAAAATACACAAAACACAAAACAAATACACCAGCAAGTCGAGAAATGGCAGTCTTACCTGCATATCAGATGTGGTGAACGGTGAATTGCCTACTTTACGACTCAGCTCAAGGACAGCTGCATGTCATCAAAATTTACCATAGGGAAAAGTATGCTTAGACATGAAATACAATTACAGTGTGTAACTCATGTCTTGAGAAATCTAATGGATAATCAGTTGCCTGAAGATATTAACAATTGCATGAATTATATTGGTTCATATCACATATTTGATATCTGCCCTGCATTCTGGTGGTAGAGTGGCTCATTCACACACAGATTGCACAGTCCATCTGACCTGATAGCTCGGTACACCATATATTTTCACAAACTTTGCATGTTAAATGATACTTGTAAAATGAACAACTCGTGAATGAAGTGCCTCCAGTAACTAAATGCATAGTGCATTGTTTCGAAGGGCATGAAATAACATATTTTTTTGCCCAAGGACTTGCAATAAAGTGTATTTGTTTTTTATTCTGTCAATATGTTTCTTGGTTGCAAAATTAGTTCCATGTCCAAAATATCTTTAATGTCCAAAATATCTCTAATTTAAAAATCATGATTAGGCCTATATGCACGCACTTACAATATGATTAAACTGCACAAAATATGCAAAATGGCAAATAGCTGTGATTGCGTTGGCAAAGTACGCACAATGTAGCACATACCTCACAGACATAGCACGTACAATAAACTCAAGATTTGCAGCTTGATCCTTTGAAAGTTTTCATACATCATAATTCTCCATACTCTCTGATATTATGATCTTTTCTTATCTATGAAGGTACACTCTTTACTGCCAGCACTGCTCCCCAAGCGCTGCCAGCAAAGTGCCCAGCATTGCACTTGATGGTTAAAAAGGGGTAAAGTGGATTAAATACTGTAAACTAAGTGCACAATTATGCTGGTAGAATTTAAACTCAGGATCTCCCTGTGAGAGAATATAAAGAGCACTAAATGATCATATTGCGCTATCTACGGTCATTGTCCTTACCCACAATGTTACCATTGGGCTGTATTAAAGGCAGACACAGCACAGATTGGGCTAGACTGCCTTCTCTCCCAGTTCCCCGCGGGAAACGCTCGTCCTAAAATTAGTGATGGGTGCAATGTGGGAGAAATACAAGAACACACAGTGAAGGCAAGCAATCAAACAAGAAGACATTAGAGCACAAGCTAGGCCTTTGACACGCAAGGCTTACAAGCTTGTTGATATTGTTTCACATGTAACAAAATATCAAAGTCAAATGCTGTTCATTCTAAGGTTTCTATAAAGATAGAGACAAGTGTTTGGATGTCATTATCTAACAAAAAGCCTCTCCATTGTATTGAAATGAACAGCTTCTCAAACCAGTCCGGTTACAATTACTAAAAATCACTATTGTACAATTATAACAAGTGGTGGTCACAAACATTCCCTTTGAAAATTGCCTGATGGCAGTCCAAGTGTAATGCAGTTCTATCCCCGGGCTTCTGAGCTTCAACAGTATGAAATGACAATAATAAATGAATTGACCTGCTACACATTTATTGAGATCACACTTACTGATATGACATTATACTCAATGCAAGAAATGTGAAAATCAATAGTGCATAATGCCATTATAATGAGGGATTCAAATGTCAAACTTATATAAATTTAGCACTATCATTTTCCAATATGAATAACATTGACAGATAACAACTGATTGTAGGGAGAATGGATGAGAAGTCATACAAGACTAGTATAATTCGTAAGTAACAGCTTCAAGCTGTAAAAACTCAAGTACTTGGAAGACCAGCCGCCCACACTTACCCCAAGGATGTCTGGTGACAGTACTGGCTGCAAACTCTGAGCCACGTGAGCTGCTATGGTGGTTCCAGGCAGGATTGGTGCGAATGGAATCACTTGGATGCTGCAACCAAACAAATATCCATACCAAACTTAAGTTCTTCAGAGAGACAACTGTAGTTATACTTTAGTTATAGTTATAGTTATAGTGATAGTTATAGTTATAGTTATAGTTATAGTTATAATTCGAGTTAGAGTTATAGTTATAGTTATAGTTATAGTTATAGTCATAGTTACAGTTACAGTTACAGTCAGAGCTATAGTTATGGTTACAATTATAATTACAGTTTCAGTTAGTTTTATAGTTATAGTCAGTCATATTATAGTCATAGTCATAGTTATAGTGAAAGTCAGAGCCATAGTCATAGTCAGAGCCATAGTCATAGTCATAGTCATAGTTAAAGTCATAGTTACACTTACAGTGAAGTTTCGGCGTGCTGATTCCATATGCCTCAGGTAGCAAACATAGTTGATGATATCTAAAGCAGACTAATATTACCTACTGTACACATTCTTTAATTTCAGATTGCTCAGTTTGATAAGAAAGGAGCACTTACCTATCTTCCACATCACTGCAGAGATAGAGGGACTGTCAATAAAGATCATAAAATATCAAAATACAGTCAGGCTTTGTTATGCTTAAAGAAAAAAATTGATGGAGAACAACATTTATAGCTGTGCTGTGTTTTATACATTAACTTTGGTGTTCAAATTGAAACTGTGCATTAGATGAATCTTTCACAAGTGTCATATTCGCAAATTGGGACTAGCAAGATAATTTTGCAAGTGGCTGGATTTGTTAATACGAACCACAGAGACAAAATGGGTAATATGGTTCTTTTACAGAAAACGAATTAGATATGTCCTATTGTGGAGATGATGCATGGCATAAATTTGTTGTATGGGAGGCAATATTTTGCAAGTTGTTAAATTTGTAAATTTCTGTCAACTCATGACGTGTTTGCTTGTTTGTTGTTACTTGTTTTTTCATCATTAGCATAGAACAGACTGGGAAGACTTTCTTTTCTTTAACAGAGAAATCTGAGCATTACCCAAAAAAACTAGAAATGTCGCTACAGCAACTGGTTATACCCCCGCCAACCAACATTTCATAAGCTTTGGTCAAAACAACATTTCATAAGCTTTGGTCAAAAAACTGAGGAAGTAGTTAAATCCGCAAGATCTTTGCTTGATCTTCTGCCATTAATATGCCGTTACCATGGCAACGTACTTTCGGGTACTGTCGAAAAATGCGTCTTGCACATCTACAACCAAAGGCACACATCTGTACCAAGTTTCATGGAAATTGGGCAAAAACTGAGGAAGTAGTTTGCAACACAAAATTTTCCATCATTTTGGCTCATAATATGTGAGCTGTTACCATGGCAACATACTTTTTGTCACTGTCAAGAAATGTGTCATGCTGACCTATATCCTAAGACAAACATTCAATATGAATTCCATGAGAATTGGAAGAACACTGATGAAGCAGTTTTGCCATGAAGCATTTTGCCCTATATTTTACCAATAATATGCCGTTACCACGGCAACGCACTTTTTGCCACTGCGGAAATATGTGTCTTGCACATTAACATATTCAGATGAACATCTGTACCTAATTTCATAAAAATTGATCAAAAACTGTGGGAGGAGTTCGCGACGCAAGATTTGTACCCATTTTTGCCCATAATATGCCGTTACCATGGCAACGTACTTTTGGGTACTGTCAAAAAATACGTCTTGCACATCTACAACCCAAGGCACACATCTGTGCCAAGTTTTATGGGAATCGGTTGAAAACTGAGGAAGTAGTTCGCGACGCAAGATTTGCAACGGACCGACCGCCCGACCGACCGCCCGACCGACCGCCCGACCGACCGTCCGCTGATTCCTATATACCCCCTTCAAACTTCGTTTGGCGGGGGTATAAAAAAAAAAATGAGGAAAAGGCAATTCTGCTACAAAACATGGGATTTTGCCACTTTTGAAATTCATACAGAGCACTAGGTTTACAAAAATTTATACCACTTAAAAAAAAAAAAAAAAAAAAAAAAAAAAAAACATCAAAATAATACTTACGTCATCCTGGGCACCAACCATAAACAGAAAAGACTCGTCTGCATTCACAGCTGTCAGAAAAACCAGACACCAGTAGATAACAAAATAAATGTGTATACAGCTGTATTTGTACATTAGGTAAAATATATACTTTCAATGATTGCATTATGGTGATGCAGCCTACACTGCACAATCTCTGGCATGAATACAACTGCATGTTGCTCATCAGTATACAAATAATGACTGCTTATGAGGGCACAGTTAAAATTATGGGCCCGAGGTGATGTGAAAACCGTAACTATGCCCGAAGCGAAGCTGAGGGCACGGTTATGGTTTTCACATCACCAAGGGCCAACATAATTTTAACTGTGCCCCGAATATCAAGCAGTCATTATTTGTTTTATATACCGACATATATTCAGACATATAAATACCGAGAATATAGATTCTAGTCTCTTTTACAGCACTTGTAAGTTGTAATCAATGCTGATCGACATTGCGGCGGTCGTACGTATCATTGGTGCGTGTGATCATCTATGTGTACACACGGGGTTGCGAGTTGCGACTGTCTCCAAACCAGTCCGCTAGTCTCTTTTACAGCACGCTGATCGAATGCGCGGCGGTCGTATCATTGGTGCGTACATATGAGCGATCTGTGTGTACGGGGTCGCGACTGTCTCTAAAACCTATTTACTAACTGTGCCCGGGCCCCGGTCACAGTAACTCAAAAATAGGGCACAGCTATTTTCATGACTCCCCTTTTAACCAATCAGATGAGAGGATTCTAGAAGTGAGGTATATAATATCAAATAATATCCTCACTAAAATATAGTGCATTTGCACAGTGTCAGACTTTTTTTTGTGTGTTTTGAGGATGGGAACAACTGATACAGGGTAGTCGCAGGACTACATAATTAAAGTAGAGTTCTCATATAACATGTGTTGCAGAAAATGTTCATTCAGTCTTTAATAGACTACAACACTTGATAGTTCTCGAGTGACTGCAACTGGCCTACCTGCGGCCATGATGCGGCTGAGCTGGTAGAGGATGTCTGGTACATTCTCCTGGTCCTCGATGTTTTCTACCATGTCCACCAGGAACGTCTTGATGTCTTCTCCATCCATTGGGCACTGATGACCAGAATCAAATGAATAAATTAATGAATAAATATATGAATAATAAATAGATAATAAATTGATAAATAAATAAGTCAATAAATTAATAAATAAATGAATAAATAAATAAACTGAGTACAGGGGACCTCATTATAAAGCAAAACCTGAAAGCCTAGACAATACCTAGATTAAGTTTCTCACTGTGGCAGGGTACAGAAACAAAAAAAAATATAAAGAGTTGGAGCAGTTTGCTATCTGATTCACTGCTGTGACTTTGGGCTGCTTGTACTACAAAGAACCTGCAGAATCACCTTGTTTTAAAGAAGGTTTTGTCTTATCTGACCTTTTTGTAACAAGGTTTCACTGTAACTGGCTCATTGTGTTCACTCTTGTATGTGTTCTTTAAAATCAAATTTGGTTTCAGAAATTCACTTTCCTTTCATATGTTAATTTAAAGGTACTAAGTATATGACATTAAAGCATGAAATTTCATTTAACTGATGAATATTTGCACTTTTAATTTTCCATATTCATACCCATATCACATACTACATTAAACATACTTGTGTATGGCCTTTACCCAGTTTGGGTTATTGTGTTTTCCCTTTTTACCTGTGACACATGACAAATAGCAAAGATGTTTTGATAACAGTTTACAAGTTTCTGTATTTTCTTTGTCATAAACTTTTAAAAGGCTCTTTTTTTTAAACAAAATTTTGGACACAGAAAACACTCACCAGAAAATGTTCCTTTCGAAAAGAATCTGGCTTTGGTTTCTTCCCTGAGTGAATAGCAAAGCAGAGAGGATGTGACAGGTTTTGCTGAAACAGTTACGGCCTCAAACATAATGAAAAACAAATACAACTTCAAGAGCAGAAGAATAAATGTGGTATGTAACAGTGTTAACATTCCAAATTTTGTAAAACCCAATTTGAGCGACTCCTAGGACTAGTATAGTTTGCTATATCGCCAATCTCTTGAATTCATAACAATACTTGGTTAGTTCAGCATGTAGAAATGATACATTTTCTCGCTTGCTTTCAACTATCACAGCGAAATTAAGGAGATAGCTTTGGCAATTGAGTATATGAATATAAGAACGACCCAAGTCCATGGAAGACCATTTCGAGTAAACTAAAAAAAACTTCATATCTTTTTTATTTGTCCAATAATATTCTATTTAACTGTGATGGGAAGGCAACATTGTATATACAAATTAGAGCATATATTATTATGACAATCAACATTTACATTAATTGTGGAGAGGCCATTTTGTGTGGTGGACTTGGGTCGTTCTTTGATTCATATGGACTTGGGTCGTTCTTTGATTCATATACATGATATTCTGCTATAGAGATGAGAGAAGGATGAAAGAGGGCACTATTAAATGAATGTAAGAATGACCCAAGTCCTTCATTCCTTACATTAATATAAGATTTATTAACTCATTCATTTCAGGCACTTCTGGGGGTAATTAGGATTTATCATTTATACACACGATGAGTCCATGCATAAGCTACAATTTCACATGTCAAACTGAATTTGGCCAAAAATTGGACTTGGGTCGTTCTTATATTAGGTCTTCAATTATCTACTTACACTGTAGGCCTACTATTCTTGTAGAAACTAACATGGCTTCAATGAATATTTACAGTAAGTGAACCAGTGAAGAGAAATACAAAGCATATTTGTCATTTTCACTTTGGGTTCCTCTTTTTGGACTGATGTTCATACTTCCATATTCTTTCATTATGAATGATGTGCATGCAAGTTATCATTGTGACATGCCACCATGTAAGTGGTAAAGGCAACAATCATGTAAACAGCAGATACGCGGTAAGCAGTCATCTTCAAGTTCAAGATGTGTTTAAATACCTTTCTTTACATTTCAATGTCCAAGGTTCTAACCAGACAGGAGAATGAGGTCACTGGAGTAAGAGGTCATCCTCGATCATTACTAGATCTAGACGTCTACTCAGTTTGCATTAGCTAGCTAGCCCGAGTCACTCTCTTTTATTTCCTTCAAAACTTGCCTGAATAAACTTTGGTATTCTTGTCTGCATTGTCAAACCACCTCTGCACTTCATCCACAGTGCAATTTTCCCTCACAAACTCTTCCACAAGCCACGGGTTCTCCTTGAGATAACGCTTGACCTCACCATGGGTTGTCAGGATTCCTGAAAAAGAGCAAGGATGATCCAACGGCCGAGACGACTACTACCAGACTCAAACAGAATCTAACATTCAGCATTACAAACGGTTAGCACAGCGTACTTACAACTAATACCCAAGTATCTACTGTGTTGTGATCATGTAAGATTGAATCAATTGCTAGGGCCTACATCATACATGTACGTATTAAATTCTAGACCAGTCTATTCTTATTCAATTTCATTAACAATTCAAGATAGCTCTAGATCTACACTGTCACTGGTAGTGTTAGGCCAATAGACTAGGGAATAACTCATTACACATGATTTAGACCCTATCACTGTTTATTTTATTTTTATAGCAATCCTACAAACCTACATCTCTTTTTATTTTTATTTAGGCCTAGTTTGTTTGTTTGTTTGTTGTTTTTTCAGAACACTGTCCGAGCAGAATTATTTGGTCCTCAAAAACTTGTGCTGTCGCTGGTTCTAAACTAGTTTTCTACATTTTATCATTGTCATTTTCTAGATTCTAACGTTAGTCTATTCTACTGCAGTGTTAGGCCATCATAAGACTAGTAGTATAAAGAGCACTCCAAGCTCCAGACCATGCACTGATACTGGTGACAGATCTAAACAAATGTATAGATTGAACAGCATAACGTACCACTCTTGCACTCGTATGGAGTTCTCGGTTCTCTCACTGAAAAAGGTCTTTCGAATGCTGGAACAGGAGAATCCCTAGTCGTCCTGTTGGGCGCAAACAACGACGGAGAAGAATTCCCTGGCAAGGGAGGCAGACGACGCTCCAGTTGTTTCCACGGAGAAGACATGATCAGCGCATCACTGTCAGTCCATCAGCATCAGTTGCATCACTGACGGTTCGCCTTGTTTGGGATCTTCTAACGGTTAGTTCTGAGTTCAACTGCAACTATTTTACTATTATTCTCTGCAAGTTTTGTCAACCAGCTTGACAATATCAACACGCTGGGCAGGTGATGTCTGTCAGAGAACTGTGACCATACAAACGGGAGGGTTACGGCCTAATCAAAGGAAGGGTCTCCGTCTAGACTTCTAAAAGTAATTAGCGACTGAGTATTAAAATAAAAGACATCCACTCAGCTCTGAACGCCGGTCTCTCGACTCTGCTCTCTGCCTCTTTTCTGCGCTGCCTCTCGCCGGGCCGGGCGCGTCTAGTGTGCCTGCGGCGTTCGACAGGCAGGTTACCCAGTCAGCTCAGACTCATCAGAGTCACAGTCACTTGTACATGCCTTGTGAGACACTGAACTCTACAGCAGAATGACAGTTGTTCGTCACACCAACAGTGAGCGATGAGTTCCAGCTTAGTCAGACTTTGTTGGCAGTAATTGTCTGAAAGTAAAGACATCCACAAACTCATTACCACCGTTCAGTCCTTGATTCTTGAACGAATGCAGACATGGCTAGCTCATAATCTACACGTACGTACACGTGTAATCGTATACGTACACCTTGTTAATACACACGTCTAGCAAGTGTTGCACGTGCATGCTCGTTGCATGATGAATGCACGCGCGCATACATCGCGCTGGTAGCGGCGGTCAATATTAAAGTGATTTTATGGGTCTATTTCATGTTTAAAGGGAAGGTAAACCCAAAGAGCAATGTGGATTGAGTGAAAGCAGCAACATTAGTAGAACACATAAATGAAAGTTTGAGGAAAATCGGACAATCGATGCAAAAGTTATGAATTTTTAAAGTTTTGGTGTTGGAACCGCTGGATGAGGAGACTACTAGAGGATATGACGTATGAGTGGACAACAATACAAAGAAAATATAAAGGAAATTCAACAAAAATTCACTTTTCTAGAATTATGAAAGAGCAGTGGACCAACCGCTTTCAGAAAGCAGGGGGAATAATTGCTACCCTTAACATATGTCAATATCAAATTGATGGAATTTGTACTTTTCATGAAAAATGGATTTTTGTAGTATTTTCTTTATATTTTCTTGGTATTGTTGTCCACTCATACGTCATAACCTCTAGTAGTCTCCTCATCCAGCAGTTCCAACACCAAAACTTTAAAAATTCATAACGTTTGCATCGATTGTCCGATTTTCTTCAAACTTTCACTGATGTGTTCTACTAATGTTGCTGCTTTCACTCAATCCACATTGTTCTTGGGGTTTATCTTCCCTTTAATACACGTGTATTTCTAATCATAATCTTACCTCGACTTGAATACTACAGTAAACTATATGACTCTTTACCATCAATCATGGTATAGGCTGTGGAATAGAAAACTGGCTTTTAGCACAATTATTCTGTAGATATAAATCGGTGTTATTGGTCGCATGACGGTCATTCCAAATACTTTGTAAAGTACTTTAACTGGCTTGGACACAAATATAGGCCCCTATCATTTTTTTAAAACAATTATTTAGCCATTGTGATAGTTCTTCATTGTATGCACTGATGATTGCTAAACATGTAATTCCAAATGTAGAAGAATCTCATGCAAATGACACCTATAGAGGTTTTACTTTAGACTTCCTGAGCTCTTTTACAAAATCGATGAATTATAGTAGATTGTGATACTGTAATTTAGTTTGAATACTTGCAAGTGACTGTGACTGGCATCATTATTTCGCAAAGATAACTTTCTCAGGCATAATCCGATTTAAATGGGACACGCTCACGGTTCCGTTTGGTTGATGTAAAACTAATTCATGTAGGCCTACTCGATAAATCAAAGTCAAGCTGAACATGAAAACGGATTTTAACTTTGAATCATAGCGCACCAGGCGGGATGAACGCGCACGACGGAGACAGCATGGTGACACGCGGCGGGTTCAA
The DNA here is from genome assembly GCF_040938485.1 of Diadema antillarum. Lineage (NCBI taxonomy): Eukaryota > Metazoa > Echinodermata > Echinoidea > Diadematoida > Diadematidae > Diadema > Diadema antillarum. Next base: position 224,880 of record NW_027271249.1, on the reverse strand, counting down.
GTCTGGCCAGATAGTGACCTACTTTTACGGTTACGTTGTTCAAATGAACCATTCGTACCGGTAGTAGATCTACTACTGTAGTACTTAGGCCTACATGTATTTGTTTAATAGAATGACGACCTTTCAAAATCTAGCTAAAAAAGCTCGAGTATCAATACTTCTGAACAGAGCGGTGCGCCCAAGTCGTGTGTTAATGCTCCGTCCACATCTACGTTAGATCCTATATTTCTGCCCGTAAGTGGCGAGCAGGTTCCGCTTGAACAAAACAAAACAAAACCAACACCGCCTCCCCCCCCCCCCCCCCCGAACTGAGGTGACTTATCTTCCCAAAGGCCCCATGCACAACAGTGATGAAAGAAGAAGAAAAAAATACGTCCAAATAGGTCCAGATAGGTAGCCCCCCCCCCCCCAACACACACACACACACACACACACACACACACACATACAACACACCCTCGTGGTCGACGTTTATGGTTTCGTCTTAGTGAATGCAGCAAATGCACTGCAACTGGCGCCGTTTTCAAACAAGTGGGGACCCACTTCCGGATTTCATGAGCTGACAAGCAAAAAAACAAAACAAAACAAAACAAAACAAGAGAAAACAAAAAAAGACACACAAAAAGGTCTTCAGCGCAAAAACAACAACAACAACAAAGCCTTCCCGTGTACCACTTCAACGTTTCTATCTATTTCTTTCTCGGGTCACTTACGCACTTCAGGGGTTTAAAAAAAAAAGTGGGGGGGGGGGGGGTTGACACCTTATGTATTCCTTTGTATGGTGCAAAAAAAGAAGTGAGGGAGAGCCATGAAATAAACCATGTTGACCATCAGGTAGCGCCTAAAGAGAGCGGGGGAACAGATCTGCCCTCCCCAACCCCCCAACCCCTATCAGGTTTTTGTTGTCGTTTTCTTAGCCTCTTTTCCTTTAGGCTTGGATATTTCACTTCCACATAATTTGATCAGTAGGCCTATATGAGAAGATTGCAGATTACATGTAATGCAAAACACTACAGATTATTCGTGATTGCGTCTTCTCACAATTTCTCGTTAACATGCAATTAAAACTGCGACAATTTGGGACTACCGATGGCATTAAGGTGACACCTGTCACCACTTAGGTCTATGTGTCGTTTATCATGTCATCGCCGGTTGGCGCTATCCAACTTTGCAGACTATACGGTGGCATTTTAGTACGGGTAGGCCTACTGCTGGTATTTCAGTTTGTGACGTCAGAAGCGGATCTAGAGGGGGGGGGGGGGGGTGGGGGCAACGGCGTAAATCCGTACTGAGGAGTGGGGGGATGATCGGCGATAGTCATCATCATCACGATTACATGCCCATAACCGGACCGGCGCAGCCTGGGGGGGAGAAGCTTGGTGCCCCCCTTTTGCATGAAATATAAAGTGGGAGGAAAGTGGCAGCAAAAATATGAAGACTTTTTGTTCTTGTTATTGCTTTTTATTTTGCTTGTCAAATGACTTTCGGCAGAAAATCAGCGACTAAAGGCGAGCGAGCTTGAAGATTTTGACATTTTACAGTCTAAAAACTGCCGTTGGTAGCTATATTTTTGCTTTGAAAATTAAGGGGGACCACACTGGGCGCAACTGCTGTCAATCACTGGCAGCAACATCAGGAGAATGGCACAGCGATGAAAAATAATGCGAGCGAGCGAAGCGAGCGAGCTTGAAAATGTTGACATTTTACAGTCCAACATGCCGTTTGTGGCTGTATTAATTCGCTTTGGGAATTAAGGGGGGGGGGGGGCGCACCGGGTGCAACTGCTGGCAATTACTGGCAGCATCATCAGGAGAATTGCATAGACAATTAAATGCGAGCGAGCTCCAAAACTTTGACATTTAACAGTCCAAAAACTGCCGTTTTGGGATGTATTTTTTTCGCTTTGGAAATTAAGGGGGGTGCACCGGGCGCAACTGCTGGCAGTTACTGGCAGCAACATCAGGAGAATGGTACATCGATAAAATGCGAGCGAGCTTGAAAATTTTAACATTTTACAGTCCCAAAACAGTCGTTTGTAGCTATATTTTTCGCTTTGGAAATTAAGGGGGGGGTGCACCGGGCATAACTGCTGGCAATTACTAGCAGCATGCAACATCAGGAGAATGGCATACCACGGTTAAATGCGAGCGAGCGAAGCGAGCGAGTTTCAAAAATTTTGACATTTTACAGTCCCCAAACTGTCGTTTGTGGCTGTATTTTTTCGCTTTGGAAATTAAGGGGGGCACACCGGGCGCAACTGCCGGCAATTACTGGCAGCAACATCAGGAGAATGGCATAACGATTTAATGCGATCGAGCGAAGCGAGTGAGCTTGAAAATGTTGACTTTTTACAGTCCTAAAAACTGCCCTTTGTGGCTGTATTTTTTCGCTTTGGAAATTAAGGGGGCCGCACCGGGCGCAACTGCTGTCAATCACTGGCAGCAACATCAGGAGAATGGCATAGCGATTAGATGCGAGCGAGCGAAGCGAGTGAGCTTGAAAATGTTGACATTTTGTAGTCCAAAGACCGTTTGTGGCTGTATTAATTCCCTTTAGAAATTAAAGGGGGGTGCACCGGGCGAAAACTGCTGGCAATTATTGGCAGCAACATCAGGAGAATGGCATGATGATTAAATGCGAGCGAGCGAAGTGAGTGAGCTTGAAATTTTGACATTTTACAGTCCCAAAAACTGTCCTTTGTGCTGCATTTTTTTCGCTTTGGAAATTAAGGGGGGCGAACCGGGCGAAAACTGCTGGCAGTTACTGGCAGCAACATCGGAAGAATGGCGTAATGATTAAATGCGAGCGAGCGAAGCGAGCGAGCTCCAAAATTTTGACATTTACCGTCCAAAGACTGTATTAATTCGCTTTGGAAATTAAGGGAGCGCACCGGTTACAACTGCTGGCAATTACTGGCAGCATCATTAGGAGAATTTGCATAACAATAAAATGCGAGCGAGCGAAGCGAGCGAGCTTCAAAATTTTGACATTTCACACTCCAAAAACTCCCGTTTGTAGCTATATTTTTCGCTTTTGTTTGTCCCACTTTTATGGGGGAACCACCCCCTCCCCATCGACGCCTCTGCATAATTATGAGGGAGCTTTTGTTAAGTGAAAGATCTGCTGCACACTCTTTGATAAATTAAGGAAATATACGTCAATCTCAAAAGTGTACAAAGTCTATCGAAAGGGATCCAGTATAGCGGAGCTTTTGCATGTTTATGATGGCAATTTAACGATCTGGTGCATAGTTCTGGCGGTATTATGGGACAATTTTCCATCAAGAAAGTTCGAGATTTGTCCTCATCTCCGGAATTGCTTGGGGATAAATGATTTGTCTGCCTAAACTCTTCCGTGGGGGAGGAGCAAATGCCCCTTTGCCCACCCCCCCCCCCTCCCCCCCGAGATAGATTCGACGCCCCTGATCTTCCCTGGGTATCCATGCCCATAGATGTATTCAGACTGAGTCATCACTCACTGTCGTTTCTCAAGAATGATTCAGGAAATGGAGGGGGTTCAATTATGGCGATATAGTTTTTGTTATTGTTTGTTTGTTTGTTTTCGTACATAATTATTTTGTAGATGGTCCCCAGTTACTCACGTCATAGCATGTTTACATGTAGGCCTATGCTATTTGACGTTGTCAACGTCTGAGCCTACCTTACAGTGTATGTCGATGTTACTTTCTTCGCGAGCGAGCGAAGCGAGCGAGCGCTTGAGAAAATTAGATATAAATTTTTTTACAAGATAGAATATACTGTTCAGCTCTGTTACCTGTTTGAAGGGCGGCGTACAAACGTCATGCAGTATGCCAAAATTGATACAATCGCATTTCTGCTTCCTCCATTTTTTTGTTCAAAATTCAGGGGGGATGATTGGGATACAGGCCATCCCCCCTCCTCCATTTCAGGGGGGGGGGGGGGGGGATATATCCCCCCGTCCCCCCCCCCCGGGATTTACGCCCATGGTTGGGGGGTTGCTACCCCCCAACCCCCCCCCCCCCCCCCCAAAAAAAAAAAAAAAAAAAATCCGGGACCATTTTTTTTTATCCTACATCTTTTTTTTTGGGGGGGGGGGGGCAATGACCTCTATATCAAAAATAGTGGTGTTTTAGATTCAAGAAAACGCCATTTTCACACACAGATTTTCAAAAATTCTCCCTACTGTGGGAGGGGGGATACCCCCCACACCCTCCCTCCCCCTCCCCCTTTATAAAAAGCTAGATCCGCCCCTGGACGTCACGAAGAACGATAGGAAGAAAATGTATTGAAAATTCAACATGTTTTCACTTTTCTATAGCATTATGAAAGAGCATTATTTTGCTTTGCCTGAGAAAGAAATATTACCCTTAACACACGTTAGTAGCTAGTGGTGTACTTTTCATTTACCAAAAAAAAAAAGATTGAAATTTTGTTGAATCTCTTTTTGTTCATATTGTTCTTCATATTGTGTATGTGACGTCATATGGCAACACTTTGGTATGGCTTCTACAAGAACTGTCTTATGAAATTAAAGTAGGCTGACTGATTAATTGACTGGCTACTTTCAAAATATGATTGCTTTCAAGAGGCCTGCACACTCAATTCCAAACCAGTCGATCTTTGATGACGGGACGGAGGAAAACACATCAACTTGAAACAGCGGTTCCATGACATTTGCTCCTGCAACAATGCTCCCATGAAATATCTGCACTTTATCAGCCAAACATAATATTTTTCCAATTTAAACCTAACCCTAATTCTAATCCTCACATCAAACTAAACCTAAAACCCCATCACAACCCTAACCATAGTCCTAAGTCCTTTGGAGAAAATAAGACCGAGGCTATTGTGTTTCCAAAATAGGCTATAAACAATACTGTATTAACTTCTGCATGTTCTATTGAATAGCACACGCACTGTCTCTATAGGGCTATGAACGTTTTAATAATTGGGTAATTTTCTTACCAATTTCGCGGATTACACCATACAACCATACAGCTGAATGTACATTCAGCATAAAATAATATGCGCAGTGCACTTACATGGAGTTGTATATTATATATATATATATATATATAGCGAGGTACCCGCACCTCGTCAGGGGCCCGAATACCGTCACCCCGCTTAAAATTGTTTTAAGCGCACTAAACAAAAATTTATGCCCGGGACTGTGTTCAGTATGCTTGAAACTTGGCAGGGCCAAGCAAATTTTGGTGAAAACCGAACAGTTTTTCGCGAAAATCGGAAATTTTAATCGGAATAGGAACCTACGTGTTATAACCTTAGTATCACCACTGTCCCCGCACGCATCTTTTACGTGTGTGTCTATGGGAGCATCACGGTCACCCGCAGACGTCTTTTACGTGCTTTGTCTATGGGAGCGCGGGTGACGAGTTGCGGGCCCCTTTCTCAGCGCACAGCTATTTCGCATCGTTCGCGTTTGACGACGATAGCTGCAAATTTTCGATATCGATCAGTGAGCTTGTGATTCCATTGGAATTTTCAGCATTTTTCCTGTATGTGAGTTGGATTTCAAAGAATTTCAGTAGCGAAATGTGATTCAAATATGCGCAAACATTAACTATGACGAGGTGCGGGTCACCCAAGTATATATTGTAACAAAGTGATGTCATGATAGTGCGTGTACGCACGTTCTCTTAGAGGATATGGGTACGGACGGGGCGTACGTTTACACGCGCGCGGTACGAACAAGAGTCTGTGGTAGCTGTACGGCAACTGACAAAAGAATGGGCAGTTGCGTTCTAGCCACGGCCGGGTAAGGACATTGTTTGGGTCGTCCGTATACGAGCAGTTGGTGAGATTGCAAAGGGCTGTGGGCAACCCCGCGAGATATTTTCCTATGTTTTATTCGCCCATCTCCGAAAATAAAGGCAAGTAAAGTGCTTGTGCCATATACAATTCAATTACCGTGGCAATAACCGGTGTGTTTATTTGTGATATCTTTTACGTACGAATGCGGTGATATATGAGAGAGAGAGTTGCTGAGTCCTTTGAATGCCAAGACAGGAGAGCCCCGACCTCGATACACAACGGTCCCGGTTGTGTTACATTTGGTGGCAGCGGTGGGATCTGTCAGGCATATTGAGGGATTTTGATTGTATTAGTTCATATCGTTTGCAAGATTTTCCGATCTTACTCAAATTTCGTTATTCACTTCATTTACACGACGCCTAAAGGCGCCGTCACCGACATGTGCAGTTTATTGCGTTAACTACAAGTCGCCGTAAAGCCTAGTCACCTACATAGTACGCAAAGGTGTCTTCACCTCTACATCGTATTAGACGTATTCCCGTGAGGCTCGCCTGGAGTCACTTCACCAATACGTCACCTGCAGGCGCCTCTTCACCTACACGCCACCTGCAGGCGCCTCTTCACCTATACACGCCACCTGCAGGCGCCTCTTCACCTACAGACCACCTGCAGGCGCCTCTTCACCTATACACGCCACCTGCAGGCGCCTCTTCACCTACATGTCACATAAACTGTAGGCGCTACAGCTGTACCTGCACGTCGCCTTTAGGCGCTATAAATTCATCCATAGACGTCAAGGGCAGGAGTTAACTCTGTGTAGTGGGGGAGGTGGTGGTCCTCTCGGGGGATTATTGCGGGGTGTGGGTGTATGTGTGTTGAACTGGATGATTTACTAGAAGTGTGATGGGGTGCTAGGTGTGTGAGTACGCCCTACTGGTTCTGTTGCGGGGTTCTTATGGCAATCCAGTGGGTAAGGGGCGAACACGAGGCACCATGAAAGATGACCGAGTGGGAGACGGATCTGCCTGTATAAAGTAATGGGAGAGGTCTTTATTAATATGATTGTTCATGTAATGATAATATCATTACAAACAAACATCTTTGTCCAACACAAATACATGCCTTGAAATGCACTTGAAACACACTAACTCTCAAAACACTGTAGTGTACGATATCATGAAATCCGTACATGTTTAACACCAAAACCATCTTAGTCATATAGTAACACACAAATACCAAGTGAGTTATCATCCTTTAAGCCATGTAAATCCACAGGAGAGTATCAATAATAGTATCATAACTAGTGAAAGCATCTGCCGTCATCAGCTATATGTGTCATAAAGTTAACTCTCTCTTTCTCTCTGTTGTTTCACTAATCATGACTTTTCAAAACCATTTATAATACATTAAACAGACTGTAAATGGCTGGGTACAAATGTTGTGGAACCATTTGATACAATGCAAATGTGTTGCAACAATATCTGCTTTTTGAGACTTACACATTTTGTATGTTACAACTCTGTAATGCCTATTCACATAGAAGGCTCACTCTACGAAATAAAATCATACTCTCCACACTTCATGACAAGCAGCCAGTGTCATGTCCACTCTGTTAGTGTAATGTCAGACCCCATATACATGTAGTAGGATAAAGGCTTTTTACATCTGTGACTACCAGTCCTTGCATATAAAATATACAAAACATATCTCATTCATCATTATTTGTGAAAAGAATAATACCTGTTTTGTTTCAGAGTCCAACAGAGATCTGACTCAAACTATGCTATTTTGTTTGAATGATAATAAAAACAAATGAGACAGCAGTTCTCTCTTCACTGATTTAAATTGCTGAACAGTTTTTCCCAAACATAAATGCGTCTATTATTAGCACTTTCACATAACCTTTCTTTGACCACATTTGCTCTTTAATAAAAGTCACGCGATATCATACAGACAAATCCTCTCTTCAACCAACCATTCCTAACACATAAAAGTCACTTCATCACAATCAAATCAGCTATTAGTATTACTCAAAACAATTACAATCACACATCTGATCCATATAGGTTCTACTACATCAAATCTGGAATGTCAGCAAGGTAGGATGGGAGTATAATAATGCTGAAAAATTACACTATACCAAACTACTGCGGATCTTACAACTTCAGATCACAGGGTACACCAACTATGAAAAACAAATACAAATCTACACAATGTCTCAGCATGACAAACCTTAAATGATGGTAACGGCAGTGCAATACACCTGTATTCTTAACTCCAGCATTGTGTGTGTCAAAACTATTATGATCGATACTCAGATAAATACTTCTTTAAATCTCTTACTAAACAACACATTTACAAAATACCCTAGTCCCTCCTATCAATACAGAATCTTACTCTATTAGGGTAAGCAAAAGGAATAATATTCCCTCTTACAACTTCAGTGGTATTACATTATAAACCCACAACATTGTACTGTACCTACACTGTACCTTACATCTCTGACTCTATCTTTAAACTCTTCCACGTTACCAAATCATATTACGTAGTTGCATTAATTAAGCACTGATAGTCAATGAAAACCATCCATTCTTCCTATCACACTAAGCATTCTTTCTTTACTCATAGCACACTGACTCACTACGCTTATCCAACGCATCTTGAATTGACCGTGTACTCCAACCCCACTTAGGTCTATCAGTCTTTACGTACTGCAGTATATCATACGCACAAGCCTACGACCGCAGTGACTCAATGCGCCTATACACAACACACATATCCACAGGCTAATTCACACACATTACGACTGTGATATCGACGTGCGTACTATACATACTAGGTGTTGCATCAAGCCAAGTGTAAACCGTACTCCTAACACCAAATTATCCATCTTTAGAATAACATTATACAATCTAACAATAACACTTCCAAACCTGAAATATGTATGTATAATATGACATAATGGATACTGCATGACATTGTGCCATAAACTGGTATTTCATGAAAAATGACGGAGTTCCACATAACGGACGCACTCACCTGTATAAAGTAATGGGAGAGGTGCCCCAACAAAATTGACAGAGGCCCTCTATAGTTCAATGACAGCATACTGTGATCCATCACATCTGCCTACAGGGCATCCTCAGGCTCACAGGTGCCCTTGGTACTCCATCGTCTTAAGGTGTCATCATCTCATCGTTTGTATCTATGAGCATTCCAGTTTCATTCCAGTTTCGTCAGGTTGCTTCACTACATTTTCTGCAGGCGCTTGTACTTCTACAGCAACGAAAGCAAAGCCGTTGACAATGGCGGAAAATTCAGCTCTAGATCCTCAAGAAGAACTTGACATGCTGGCAGCAGAAGTCCAGCGAGGTGATGAAGAATTGCAACACTCTCGAGATAAGAATCAACTGCTGCTGGAACAAAATCGTCTCCTACGCGAAAAGCTGGAACGATTGGAATTGGAGCAATCAACTGTAGAATTTCCGAGGGTACGTGAACGTGAACGGACACCTACTGCGAGCATATTTGACGACGGTGTCCTAGCGGATGAGAGACCTATCTCTCCGATGTTTGAACATCACCGAGGACCTCCCGTTTCTTCTCGTGAGTGGGAAAAGACATCGACAGGTTTAAGGATGCCGGCACATAGCAGACGACCGCAACCACGTCAAGCAGACAAACCTCACCGCATGGAAAGACAGGTTTCTGATGCAACAAGAGTAGTTGCACAAGAAAGAAAACTTGACGAACCACACTTCGCACACACAACACCTTCAAAACCTAATATTATTCCGGACAGGTTCGATGGGAAAACTCCTTGGAATGAATATATCGGCCATTTTGAAGCATGTCGAATGGCAAATGCTTGGGATGATGCCCAGGCGAAAGTGTTCTTGGTTGCCAGTCTTAGGGGGCCTGCCCTGAAAACCCTCGGCGGGAAGATCAGTGAAACATCAGGCTTTTCATATCATGAACTAATGGGCCTTCTAGAAAAGCGTTTCGGTCCCGGACAGCTAGCCGAGAACTATCTACTTGAACTGCGATACCGCCGTCAAGGGCCAAGAGAGACAATTCAGGAGTTGGGCCAAGCGGTAAGAGAATTGTCCATGCTCGCCTATCCTGAATTACCGGAGGAAGCACAGGATCGTCTTGCGAGAACCCATTTTACGAAAGCAATCGAGGATCAGTCTGTCAGAGAGGGAGTCTTCCGTTCCAAGCCTATTTCACTGGACGAAGCCATTCAGGCTGCACTGGCGACCGACAATTTCTACAGATTGGAGGAACAAAGGACTGGAAGGAGATATAAACAATCCAGAGTCCTGGAAAGGAACTCATTGACAGAGATAGACGAGCTAAGACAGGAACTGAAGTGGATCAGAGAAAGACTAGAGTCCAAACCACAAGCAAACAGGGAGTGGACAGGACAGCCGGGATGGAGCACACCAAGAACAGATCGGAGGTGCTTTAAGTGCCATGAGAAAGGGCATTTCCAACGAGACTGCCCGCAAAAGACAAGAAACAAGTTGAAGGAAGAACAGGTCAAAAATTCGGGAAACGAGGATCAGCCGACTCAGAGGCCCGAGAGGAGGCTGGATCAGAATTAGGGGCCAACAAATACCGTGAAACAATGAATGAGTTGCCTACGGTCCCAGAGATACAACCAACTGTTCGAACACGACCCGATGTGGCTCGCAGTGGCCTTTTCGTTGAAGTGGAAGTACGGGGTATCAAGACTATGCTACTGGTAGACACTGGTGCTACCGACACGATATTGTCATCCACGCTGTATCACCGTATTCCTAGAGTAAAAAGGCCACATTTGAATACCAACATCTCAGGAGTTAGGAACGCAGATGGTAGTCAGCTTTCAACACTAGGAAGTGGTTGGATCGAACTTCGAATAGGGGCTTGTATCTCGTCATTGCAAGTTGTTTTCGCTAACACTGGCCAAATCGACGGAATACTCGGTATGGACTTCCTCCTACAAAACCAGGCAAGTTTAGATTTGAAGTCCAAGGAATTGAACCTGAAGGGCGAGAGAATCAGATGCACCAACGGACAAGGAACATCGTTCTGTGCAAGGGTAGTAGTTGGGGAAACTACCAGAATACCTGCTGGACACGAGGCACTAATTTCAGGTCACGTGAGATCTAGCAAGGTCAGGACAGGCCTTGGTCTGATTGAGCCTGCGCACAATGAACTAGCTCGGAAAGGAATATTAGTGGCATGCGTACTAGTTGAGGCCGAAGATACGACCCTGCCTATCCGAGTCTACAACCCAAGTAACAAAGAATGCGTTGTTAAGCGGGGTACCCTTGCTGGATTCATCACTCCTGTGACTGATGCTGAAGAGAAACAGACAGAACCCACAGATGCCGGAATGATTGAAGAGGTGCCTAAGCATCTAAGAGACCTCTACGAACGGGCCAAGCAAGGAGTCGAAGGAACACACCACAAAGATATCGCAAAACTCCTGTGAATATCAGGATGTATTCGTCAAATCAAACAATTGCTAGACACTGGCATGATCGAGCCTTCTGATAGCCCGTGGGCTTCCAATGTTGTATTGGTGAATAAGAAGGATGGCACGAAAAGGTTTTGCATTGATTACCGGCGTCTAAACAAGATCACGATCAAAGATGCATATCCCATTCCAAGAATAGACGATTCGTTGGATGCCCTTGGAGGATCAAATTGGTTTTCAATCCTCGATCTTGCCTCGGGCTACTGGCAGGTCGAGCTTGACGATGACGTGAAGAAAAAGTCAGCATTCGTTGTGAGAGGAGGTCTGTATTGTTGGAACGTAATGCCCTTTGGCCTTACGAATGCGCCCTCCACTTTCGAAAGGTTGATGGAGCGTGTCTTGTCCGGGCTACACTGGGATCTTCTCTTGGTCTATTTGGACGATATCATCATATATGCCAAGACCGTCGAAGAGGAACTACATCGTTTGGCGACAGTCTTCCAGCGCTTGAGAGAGTCCGGTCTAAAACTCAAGGCAAAAAAGTGTCACTTGTTCAAGGAAAGTGTCCTTTACCTAGGTCACGTCGTTTCAGCCCAAGGAATAGCCACGGACCCAGAGAAGGTCAGAGCGGTTAAAGAATGGCCAACCCCCACTACTGTGAAGGAAGTTCAAAGTTTTTTGGGGCTTGCTTCATATTACCGCCGATTCATCGCAGGATTCTCCAACATCGCTCGCCCTCTACACAGACTGACCGAGAAAGGTCAACCGTTTACATGGACCGAAGCTTGCGAGGCTGCTTTCACAGAGTTGAAAGCACGATTACAAGAGGCGCCAATTTTGGCGTACCCAAATCCTGACTGTGAGTACATCTTAGACACTGATGCTAGTAACGAGGGCATAGGAGCCGTGCTCTCGCAGGTGATCGATGGGAAGGAAAGAGTCATTTCCTATGCTAGCAGGGCCCTTAACAAAGCCGAGAAGAACTATTGTACAACCCGCAAGGAATTACTGGCTGTGGTTGTCTTCCTGAAACAGTTCCGGCCATATGTTTATGGCCAACGGACGACAATCAGGACAGATCATGGAGCTCTCACCTGGCTTCTGAGCTTCCGAGATGTCCAAGGCCAGATGGCTAGATGGCTCCAAGTCATCTCAGAGTATGACCTTGACATTGTGCATCGTGCGGGGAGGTCACATGCGAACGCTGACAGTCTTTCCAGGCGACCGTGCAGGGATTGTACTCAGTGCGATAACATCAAAGGGGATTGTCCTCAGCCAAACACAAAACATAAGGAGAGCCCGGTACCAAACTCAGAATTCCACCAGCAGGTAAAGGCAGTCCACGTGGAGCCCTCCATCACACTCTCTGATTTCAGAGAGGCACAACTTGCCGACGACACGATCAGATGGGTAGTCGAGCATAAAGAAAAGGAGGGTATCCGGCCAGATTGGTCCAATGTAGAATTGCAATCAAACATCGCAAAGTCATACTGGCGTATGTGGGACCAAGTGGGAATGATACGAGGCGTCCTCCATCAACGTTGGGAATCCGACAGTGGAGATGTTGTACAGTGGAAGATTATTCTTCCAGAGAAGTACCGGAAGCAAGTAGTGGCGGAACTGCATGCCGGTCATACAGGAGGGCACTTGGGGTCTAAGAAAGCAATCGCAAAAGTTCGCCTGAGGTGTCACTGGCCAAAAATGGATGCAGACGTAAGATCAATCATTCGTATGTGCAACACATGTGCCAGCAAGAAGTCTCCTGTCAGAACAAGATGCGCACCTCTACAACAACGATCAGTCGGGATGCCCATGGAACGTGTTGCCTTGGACGTCGTTGGTCCCTTCCCAGAGACAGAGAGAGAGGCAACAAATATCTGCTAGTTGTAGGGGACTACTTCACAAAATGGGTAGAGGTATATCCCATCCCGGATCAAACGGCTAAGACAGTGGCTGAGAAATTTGTCCATGAATTTGTATGCAGATTCGGAGTGCCGCAGGTATTGCACTCAGACCAAGGACGAAATTTCGAATCTCAAGTGTTTGCAGAGATGTGCTCTGTCCTGGGAATCGACAAAACTCGCACAACGCCGTACAACCCGATATCTGACAGGTTCATAGAAAGGTTTAACCGTACGCTCATATCCATGGTGTCCATGATGATCGACCCGACCAGAAAGCAGCGTGACTGGGACGAACAAGTTCCCCTGGCCGTATTTGGCTATCAATCCTCACCCCAGGAATCAACAGGAGAGTCACCAAATATGTTGATGTTAGGTCGTGGGGTACGTCTCCCCATTGATCTTACTACGGAAGCGACCAGGGAAGACGAAGAAATTGACACCGAAATGAAGTCGGACTATGCGTACGAGCTGAGAAAGAAGATGAGAACAGCACATCAAAGAGCTAGAGTGAATTTAGCTAAAGCAGCTAGACACCAGAAACGGACATATGACAAGACAGCAGATAAGGATGGCTTACAAGTAGGGAAATTCGTGTGGTATTTCAACCCCGCAAACAAGAAGGGATTGTCTCCGAAACTACAGCGAAGATGGAAAGGGCCATATCTCGTGACACACAAGCTCTCCGACGTCATGTACAGACTTCAAATGAAACCCAATGGCAAAATGGTAGTTGTTCACTCAGACCGGTTGAAGCCTTATCAAGGGGAACCGTTAGAATCCTGGATCGAAGAGCCGGAAGTAGAAACAAGCTACCTTCCCGGCGAGAAGGATGAGACAGCGCTAGAGGAAGAGATCAGAGAGGATATTCCGACGTCACCATACGCCGAATTGGAAACGATACCCCCTGACCAAGAATGCGAACCGAATATCCCCACCCCAGCACCTAGGCGAATGCCTATCCCGGCACCACGTCGAAACCCTCCAAGGCAGAGAATGGCCCCAAAACGATTGGGTTTTTGAAATGTGATGAATAAATGCGATGTTTGTGTTCCCTTTAGCTTACAAGTGTAATACGTAGGTTGGGTTTTTTAATTGAAGGAACCAGCCTTGGTCCTTTCTTTCTGTTTTGATGCAGGTTCCCACGTTTCACTATGGGTGGAAACTTCAAGTGTTACACGTGCCAACAGTACTTGGGCCACCACCGAAGTCTCCAGAGACACATCGAAAGTCAGCATAGACATCTGAGGCGTTTTGAGTGCCGCGAATGCAACCGAAGCTATGGAAGGATCGACAACCTCCGCCCCCATGAAAAGACACACCGCGACATGCCAGCAGAGAAGAGTCCAACGGGTAGAGGGAGGAGCCCCCATAGGAGAAGTCCCCATAGGAGGACCCCCAGAAGCCGGAGTCCGCAGAGGAGAAGCAGCCCACTGCGGAAGACTCGCGAGACTGGGGAGCAGAGGAGACTGGGTCGGTCCACAGCGACCCCAAAGCCAACACGGGAGGAGTCAGGCACGAGGGAGCGGCCCTCGAACGTCGACCAAACCGGAGATGCCGGCCCGGATGACGAATGTGGAGACCAGCTTGTGATAGGAGTGTCGCCCATTACCCGGCAGTATGTTGAAGAGGGGGGGCAAAACACCTCTGTCTGGCAAGGCAAGGGGGATGTGGGCGCTACGAGAGGCGGAACAACAGGCGGCGGATAGTACATCCGAGGATGTCACGGAGTCAGATGGCCCTGGCGATGTGCTTCCTGTGCTCCAAACTGACATCAGACGCGTCCAGCTCGGGAAAGACATTGGGAGCCTTGAGGCGCATCGCATGTTGATGGGACTGCCTGTTAGAGTAAGGGAGAACAGTACCTACACATGGTACGGCGCCCAGGGCATGAAAGTATTCCAGGAGGAAAAGGAGAGGGAGTGCCGGATGGTTATGCACAACTCCGCTGAAGGCAACCGGCAAACCAGTGGCGCCACCAAACTTCACCGGGGGGAAACTCACCACAGACGACCTGGAAGAAGAATGCAAAGGGAGGGTGAAAAGCATCAAACAAACAGTGAAGAGGGAGACCTTTCAGGAGGGAATCCTCGTCTGCCAAGAGGAAACCATCACAGACTTTGAAATCGACCTGGAGGCCAGATTCCTGACAAAGGACTGCCATTAAGTTCAGCGTGTTATGAATTCAAAAAAAGCTGTAGTTAATTTTACTCTACCTTATGATTTGTGAATAGAGAACACAAGAGCCTTTTCGCAGTAGCAAAGTCAAGAATAAAGTATGTTTCAATTTGTGTATTTTCTAGGCCAAAGTGAGACAATAATTACATGAATAACATGTTTTATCATGACAGTATAGCAATAAGGATTGTTTAAGTCGTGAGTTCAGATACAAGGAAGAGTTGAAAACGTTGATTATTTGTAACATCGATGTTCATGCTGGCTATAAGCATTGGAGGTCAGAGAGTTATGTTTTAAGATACCCTCTATCACAGAATACTACAGGTCTGAAGGAAAGAGTTGTAATTGTATAGTGTTTATTGGCTTTTGAGTTAGAATACTCATCACAACGGATATGAACAAGTGATAAGTAATTGGTATGAGTATGCATTCCATATAATATGACTCTCAAAATTGGAAATAAGTACATTCCTGTGTAGTGGTTTTCTTTTTCATTGAAGTTTGGCGCAAGATGAAAATTATTAATAGAGTAAGAAGTTATAAACTCCATCTTGTTTCTTTAGCTTTAAAGGCTGACTTCTTAATTGAATTTGCGGCTTTACACTGAGTCGTTACCAAATTTTGCCACAGGTATGAAAGCCATATATCAGGTGGTGGTTTTGATATTTGTCATGTTTTGCACTTAGTAAGATAAGTGATGTGTATAGGCTTACTCAGTGTGTTGTCCCATTAATGAATGACTGTTAAAGAGCGAGTTGTTTTTGAAGAAAGAATAACATCTTGTTTAAGAGGAAGTTATGAATTATGTATAGTTATACAGAAAGAAGCCTGATATATGAGAAGGCTGTCAGATAAAAGTTGTTTCATTGATAGGAAAGTAGTTTCATACCATCGCTTCTGTTATTGTTGTTATTTCACCGTCAGAGGACTGACTTGTTTTAGAGGGGGGTAGTGTAACAAAGTGATGTCATGATAGTGCGTGTACGCACGTTCTCTTAGAGGATATGGGTACGGACGGGGCGTGCGTTTACACGCGGGCGGTACGAACAAGAGTCTGTACGGCAACTGTCAAATGGGCAGTCGCGTTCTAGCCACGGCCGGGTAAGGACAGTGTTTGGGTCGTCCGTATATCATACGAGCAGTTGGTGAGATTGCGAAGGGCTGTGGGCAACCCCACGAGATACTTTCCTATGTTTTATTCACCCATCTCCGAAAATAAAGGCAAGTAAAGTGCTTGTGCCATATACAATTCAATTACCGTGGCAATAACCGGTGTGTTTATTTGTGATATCTTTTACGTACGAATGCGGTGATGTATGAGAGAGAGTTGAGTCCTTTGTATGCCAAGACAGGAGAGCCCCGACCTCGATACACAACGGTCCCGGTTGTGTTACAATATATACATCTGTGAATGCCCTCATCTTCTCGCACTGAATAAATAATGAAGTAGCTACACTGGTTCTGTACACGGTCGGGGCCCCTTCTCGCACTCTATATACAGGTATATAATTACACATAAATATACTCACACACATACATACATACATATACATATATATATATATATATATATTTATATATAATGCATAGCATATAAGATAATACAATGTACAAATAATTACAATATTTGGTTAATGGAGGAGAGAGAGAGAGAGAGAAAGAAGGTCTATCAAATGTCTTCATGTGGAGGAATGGAAGAAACAAGAAATGCACACAGCACATCAGGACCTTCAGTAAAACATCAACATTATCACCATTTCACATGCAATCTCTAAGCAATTAAAACACAAGTCAAAAGGTGGCATCAATATCATATCCATTTATTTAAAAGAACATTTCTCAATTGCCTGGACTTTACTATATAAATTACAGGCATAATACACGGTGTGACACCGCACATACGAAAACCAGCGTGTATTTTAGTACGTGATCACGTTTCCCTGTTCTGAATGATCAAATGTGACCCTGCACCTCAAAACAAACAAAAAGTCGCCAGACATGAATTTTTTATAGTTAAGACCATATTCTGAAAGAGCAGATTTTAAGCTTTAAAATGATGTATAACTCAAATCAAATGGACTTTAATAATCTATCTAAATACTGGAAAGAAAGCACAAACTCAGGAAAAGTGTGAACTGAGAAAAGAGGCTCTGAAGTTAAGTGTTTATTCAGGCGCTTAATCTTTACCAAACCGTGCTGGCTGTGCGATGAATGGGACAAAAAACAAAACAAAACAGGAAGTAAACCACCAGAGTAACAACAATGAAGGGATTATTAGATTAAAGTGAAATTAAGCATGTCTCATTAACACATTCTGTCAATAATTAATGCCAACTTTCAAAGCAGTAGCACTATCCTTCCGAAAGTTATTAGAGTTGAAAGTGAAGAGTGTGGACAAGGTTTTTCAGAAATGAAAAAGGGATTCTAAAGACACACCTAAGCACAGTATTCTACCAAAAATGTTCGAGATAAACTGCTAAAAAACACACTTTCCTGCCCGTTTTATGATACCAAATGTTAGTATAATGTAAAAGAAGACCCGCTCTTTCAGAAAATATGAAAAGTCAAGTTCGACTAGGTTGACCCATTTCACTTATTTCCAGTCCTCACGCAAAATCAGTGTGTGCGACTCTATGTTCGTTTTGAGCTGCACGGTCACAAATTGTAAAACTCCACATACGGTACATAATACAACGTATGTGCACCAATGAAATAATTTAAAATATTAAAAAACAATAGTTTAAACTTCAAATGATGAAGCCCCAGCTACTTGACCTTTAAAGGAATAGTACAATTTTGGTTGAGATGGGAATTCAGGTCTCAACTTTTTGTGAGACAATGAGAAACAACCTTCATGAAATACACATAATTCTAAGAGAAATTCAAGGTTAATTTGACAATTATCAGTTATGATATGGCTGATGAATGAAAAAAAAAGCAAAACAAAATGGTCCTAATAAGAGTTTGGTCCCACCTTTTATTACAACCTCTTTGTTTTTGGATATCTCAGCCATTTCAAACCGATTTTCGTCAAATAAACTTTTGTATGGTCTTTAGTATTTCACATTAGTTTCCAATTACGTATCTCACAAAAGCTAAAACCTGAATACCCATCTCAACCCAAGCTACAGTATACCATCCCTCTGTCCCTTGACCTCGAGCAAGTAAATTCAACAAACATGATTGCAGAGGGCTGACAGAGTTTGCCACTGCCAGATTTTGATCTTGGTGCAGGGGCACACGACAGAAATTATATATAAGAGTCAATTGAATAATACATCATCTGGCTTTGTTGGCAGCTGGGCTCGTCTTGTGTCACACACCATGTTAGTCTTCATGAATGGAAATTTTGGTAGAAAAGAGCACATCAGTGAACTAAAAGTTGATGACGTCACTGTCTTCTGAAAGTAAAGATGAACATTGACTCACCGATACCACAATAGAGTTCACAATCAAGCACAATCAATTATCACGTCAAGAGCAAAAGTGGGGACATTAGTAGATCCACATTGCACATCAACCCTTGACGGGATATACATGGAAAACGTGACTCCTTGCACCAGGGGGGTGTTTCATAAAGTTGTACCTAAAGTTACGAACGACTTAAGAATGACTAGTGATCAGTTCTTGTGCTGAATTATTGAAATTCTGATAAGTATAGCATATCAGTGTGTGTTCCAGTAGTTCTCAAGTCATTCGTTACTGTCTGGTGAAGCGATAGAGACTTCTTCATTGTGTCGCTGAAAGCAGGCAACACGTAAGGTAAGAGGGGCGGTATTCACGTTGGGTTGACTGAGTTGGAAAACTTTTTTTTTTATTTAGCACAATGCTAATGAGTGACTGAACAACCTCAATTAGTAATTGCTCATTCATGCGGCTGTGAGTTGCAATGGGCACAGTAGAGTAATAATGATGGTCATCAATTGCTACTGTTCCTTAAATGGATGGATTATGAAGCCAATTCACACATATTAAGAAATAAAAATATGTAGAGGTCAATGAATACTTTTTGCACAAAAATGTACCATTCCCTCTGCAGAGATATCCCTTTAAAGATTATGAGCAAATTTGTACCAGTTGTCCACATTTATCACAAAACATAATCGTAGGATAAACTTGCAGTACATTGTACCGCTGTGTATATTTAGCCACTTGCAAACATCTACACGAGTGGCTCATGTCACAAGTCCAAGACAGGGACCAATCAAAGGAGGGCGGTGAGTGGTGGTGGGCAGCATTACTTGGGTCACTGGTAAAAAGTGGGACAGCCCATTTGAAAATCTGATGCTCACCGCTCAATGCTTGTGCACTGCTTGTATGGGATGGTCACTGCAGCCATCAACTGACTACTAGGTTCGACAAGAAAAGTCGAAAAGTCGAAAAGTCCCTGCTACTGACAATAACTTTAAACACGTGCCTGTAACAGTAAAAATGTAATTCAGATTCAAATTGCCTGTAGCATAAATTAAATCAAATTAAATCAATAAAAAATTGAATATAAATTCATTGATTTACCTGATGGACCTGAAAGCCAAAAACCATGCAGCCAGCACAAGGCTTTATTCACTGGCAGAAGAAAAAGAATCTGCTTAATTAATAGATATCACATTCTATAGACTTTGTCTTATCCCACAAGATAAAGACTGTGCAGAGTTGACTATGGACAAGCAAACTTTGTTACTGTTGGCATATGAAAGAATCTTCGATAATGCTGTCACAAATAACACTGAAACTCAGTGAAAGTTTGAAAGGAGATCACTCTTGGTGTAGCTGCCACACCCAAGATACCCGTGCCTCACCCCAATTAACATGTGTCAAGAGCAGAAACTTTGTTTGCAGATGTGGAGGCAAGTTAAATTGCCAGATATATACCAAAATTGGAAATGGGGAACAAAGTTGACTCTCATGCTATTTAAAAGTACAAGTACAACTGTTTGAAAAAAAATTGAAATTAACAAGAAAATAACATGCATTAAAATTAATTGCTTTCAAGTAAACTCAATAGAATTAAATGTAAGTGGAATATTACCCCATCCCCCAAAATCCACTCGAGAGATTTCATGTTTGTAGTTGACATGTTTGAAAAACACTAAAGGGATGGTATAGTATCAGTTGAGGTGATTTATTCAGCATTTAGCTTTTTGCGAGATACTTAGAAACCATTTTTGAAATGTTAAAGAGCATACAATTTGAAGAGATCCAAAGTTTATTTGCTGAAAAACAGGTTTGAAATGGCTAAGATATCCAAAAACAAAACAAAGTGACCCTCATAAAAGGTGAATCCCACCTTTTATTAGGATCATTTTGTTTTGGATATCTATGCCATTTCAAAACCAATTTTCATCAAAGAAACCTTGAATTCCTCTTAGAATTATATGCTCTTTAATATTTCATAAGAGATTTCCCATTATCTCAATAAATTGTCATTAAAAAAACAGTTGGAATCCTGAAGCTCCACCTCAACCGAAATTGAACCATCCTTCAAAGCCAAAACAAAGTTCTCATATGCCTGCAGAACTGTCGACTATTGCTTTAAAAATGTACACGCACCGATAAGAAGTGTGTGAAATGATGCTGTAATTCTGCAAATTCCAAATGATGGAAGATGAATTCTGAACCCTTCCGAGAACTATGTTTTGGCTTTAGACTCCTTTCAACTTCATATACCTCTAATATTAATATGTTCCTGCAGATATCTGAATCTGAAGATATATTTTGTATGAGCATGTTATTTTGAAAAATCTAAAAATCTTGATGAAGACGTAAACTTGTCACCAGAGCTCGTACAATATTCTATTAAAACCAGAGGTCTTGAAGCTACTGTACAAGCTGTTATTTTTGTGTACAGATATTTTTGCGAATGAGGAGGTCACAGACATTTTTGATCAGATGTTGCTTTCCAGAATTGACACCGTGGACATCATACGTGCACTATTACCCTAGGGCATGATGATATTTTCGTGTGCTGTTAAATCCGCGATCCAACAGTGACTTGCAAATTCGCAAAAATTAAACCCTTTTGAAAATAACAGCTAATACAGTATTGTGTCTTATGACACAGCTGTAAACTGTGCCTTGGAGGTACATGTGAAGTTTACTCTTGCAGAGGTTAATCAGGGCCAGGTTATCTTCTTAATCTTCTTTTTATGAGAGGCCCCTTCAGAGACATCTGTAATGTCCTGTAAAAATCAAACACACAAGAATATCTCAACAAGTCTCTGCATGCCTGCATTCTGTTGAAAAAATGCATTTCCTGCAGAAATAATATCAAACTGAAACTGAAACTAAAATTCCCTGTATAACTCTGCTTTTCCATAATGGTGCAAAAATGTTTAGAAGTTTAAGATTTAAATCTTTCCTACATGAATGTACTGCATTCACTGGGATTTCCCCAGATTCCATTTCAAAAGATGCAATGTGACTCATTTGCCCTTCACATACCTCTTTGTTGTACACATAGATTTCTCTCTTGAATACACAATAAAGTCAAGGATATTGTGGTTAAGCAGTTCATGCAAAAACCGCAAGACTAAAAATGAAAAACAAATACTTACTGGATACAATGACTGATTCAATATCAATTTAGTTCAGTCTAGCTAAACATTTCAGTTATGTTTATTCAATTGACTTGTAGTGACATTAGAGAAGAAACGTTTTTCTTTTTCATTCTATTCAAATGCAATAAGTCGCAATACACAGTTTCAGACCAAAGATGGTCATTTTATGACCTCTGCCAAGGTAGGTGGTTATGTTTTCATTACCGTTTGTTTGTTTCTTTCTTTGTTTGTTTGTTTGTTTCTTTCTTTCTTTCTTTCTTTCTTTGTCGGTGTGGAAAATACATGTAACTCGATAAGTTGTGCATGGATTTAGATGAAACTTGCAGGAAAGGTTGAAAATGACACAAGGTTAAGGAACAGATAATAAAATTTTGGTAGAGATCTGGAAATTTTTATGGATTCTATGAAGGATTTTTGATACTTTGGCAGGTAGGGTCAATGAACTTGGGTGTTCACGCTGTACATTTGTGAGGTTTTCATAGTTTCTGACAGGGCCAGGTGCGGCGCCCTGCGCAGCTAAGGGCTTGTGACATAACAAAGGCTTCTATATTGGGAAATTGGGTGATTTTTCAACATGCATACATATGGGTGGAAATCACTCATCTGTACTGGAAGAGCAAGATCATCGGCAGAAAGTAGCTGCTTGG
Source organism: Diadema antillarum (assembly GCF_040938485.1). Taxonomy (NCBI): domain Eukaryota; kingdom Metazoa; phylum Echinodermata; class Echinoidea; order Diadematoida; family Diadematidae; genus Diadema; species Diadema antillarum. Next base: position 202,377 of record NW_027271249.1, on the reverse strand, counting down.
CGGAGGTCCGACTCAGAGAGTGCATTTCTAGTTCTTTTTTCTTTTCTTGGGAGGGTTGGGGGTGGGGGTAGATGCAGAGTTAAATTTCAATTGTCTTTGTGATGCTCAATATGTTTCTCAGTGAGCTACGATGTATGACATAACTAGATATATCGCTACGGCGACTGATATGCCTCCGCCATAATGCATGGTTCTCCTAATAGGTCTATAGTACAATGTCTTGACAATGTGTGATGACAGTTTCAAACAATTGGCAAAATATTAAAATGACAGGTTTGACACAAATGTGCTGAATGTTCACTTTCCTAGAACTAGGTTCAATTGGATGAATGATTAAAATGTCAGAGTGCAGGTATTTGGGGAACTGATGACTTTTACTTGACTTTTGACCCTTTTATAAGTTTATGCATTGAGTAATTTTTCAAGGTATTGGAGGTATATGGAGGAAAAAGTGCAATTCAGCACTTTCACTTGACCTTTGACCTTTTGACCTTTGACCTTTTGGCAAGAAACTTCCCACAGAATATATATTGGGTAAGACATGTATACATCAAGTTAAAAAAAAACCTTCATTCATTGCATAAATATAAGGAAAGTAGTGATATTTTGAGGAGTTGACCTTGACCTTTGACACCCATGACCTTTGACCCATGACCCCCAACTTCCCTAGATAATCACTGCCCATCAGTACAAGTATATATACTAAGTTCCATGAAGGTACCTTGAACCATTTGCGAGATATGGAGAAAAACATGAAATTTCAATTTTTTTCACAAAATAACCTGTGACCTTTGACCTTTGACCCTCTGACCCTAAAATCTACACAAAGTATTATCCCCCAAGGGTATACCCTCATACCAAGTTTGATGTAAAACCACCACACGGTTCTTGAGATATTGACAAAAACAAAACGGGACGGACGGACGTACGGTCGGACGTACGGACGTACGGACATACGGACGGACGGACGGACGGACGACCCGAAAACATAATGCCTCCGGCCACTTCGTTGCGGAGGCATAAAAATCTGACAAACACACCATGGAATGTCAGTGGCGGATCCAGAGGGGGGCGCAACCGGCGCATGCTCCCCCCCCCCCCCCTTTGTTTTCTGTTAAACAAAAGAAATAAAAAGAAAAAAAAATGAATTGAAACCCAGAAGTGGTACCAGAAATATTAGTTGTGCCCCCCCCCCCCACCCTTTACAGAATTCCTGGATCCGCCCCTGAATGTGGTGCAAGAGCAGTAGAAAATGGTGTTTCTGGAGCAAGCTACACATATGTAGCCTCAAGATGAATAAATATTCATAATTCAGATAAATCATGGCACCATGGCATAACTCATCACATCATGCAGGCACTCTTTTCCTGTGCAAGTTTTGAGATCTGCAATTCAGACATTTCTTGTCTTCATGTCTTGCCATGAGTGATCAGCATTATTTTCTGAGCTAGTTTCTGATAGGTAATCTAAGCGGATCTATCTATCCGGTTTCATGAAAATATCGTCCCTGCAAATGACCTGAAATTCCTTTCTACCCTATTTTAAATCTGAAAGTTTTGTTGATGTAGGATGTTCTGGTATCATCTACATAAATTGTAATTATGTGTGTATGTACAAGTGTGTATTGCGTGTGTTCAGTATAGACTTGATGACTGAAAAGATGATGTGGTTGTGCATTATTATGAGTGGACTGAACGATGAGCACTCAATCTTCTCGAATGTATTCTTACCTCTCCATTTTCTGTGCTCTTTCTTTTCAGTGATATCTTCTTGACAGAACTTGGTGATTCTACCGTCGGTGACTTTGATGGACGTGAGCTAGGCTTGTCTCCCGACCTTGGACTTGTCCCATCTGGTTTTGATCCCGTTGGTGAGCGAACCAATTTCAGCGTTGATGACGAAGGTGATAACGGAGAACTTGATAATGATGATGATGATGAAGAGGAGGAAGATTGACCTGAAACAAGCTTTCTGATTTTCACATTACCAGTGGGCGACTTTGGTGTATCTCTATTTGAGTCACTTGACTTGCCTTGATTCAATTTCACCACTAATTTGCTCTTGTTAATGACCACTGGTGGGGGTTTCAGACGACTAATTCCATCTTGACTTGAGTCGAGGTTTGTCGAAATCAGTAACCCTCCTTTTCGATCCCTGCAGAACAGAAGTAGAGATGGTCATTGACAAATTTGCAGAGATAATGTGTCACAGAAATATAGCTTCATGCTAGAACATTAAGTATTGCATTAAACATTTAAACCAATGGTAAAGTTTGATGATCAATCTATGATGCTCACTGACCTTAATAGGAATCAAGTCAACACCAACATGTCAGAAAACTTCATTATGAAACAAAGCATCATTTGGGTATTGTTATTGTATAAAGTGTGTGTCTGCTGACCAACACATCCAGTTACTCTAACCACCACATAAGTTTAAATCATTATGCGGCACTGTGGAATACCCTTGTGTGCCAGACTGCAACACAGGCATGCCTTTAGAAAAAATTCCATTGTTCAAATCCATTAAACTACTCATAGAAATTTTATGCTGGACATGCAATTAACAAAGTTGCAGAGATAATTTTATGCTTTGTTATATTCCATTCCAAATCTATGATTATTTCTCTTTCAAATGGCCAATACCTACATTATTGTCCATGTATAGGAGGTATGACTTTTACACACACAACTGTGAATTCTTCAACTCCCCCCCCCCCCCCCCCCCCTTCCCAATCATTGATGAAGCATTACTGGGGAGGTAAGAAGGACATTTACATTTACCGCCAGATTTTGCTTGATTTTAAATTTTTGATGTAGTCTATTATGTGCCTTTGGTATCACTTTGCAAGCTGTTTTGTAACCAGCAATGCGACACATGTACGAAGCACAATGCGCAGATCTGTACACAAAACTCACCTCTTGACTGCATTACCACTTGACTGTTTAGAATCTGTCACGCCTCTTCTGGGCATTTGTCGTGCCCTCACTGCATCTAATTTCTCAATGACCTTTGCTGTGAATTGACGACCTCTCCTGTTCTGCCGTGGCTGTCTTTGTGGTTTGGGGGTCACTGTCCTTAAGAAGATCTCCACCAGGGCTTCTTTATCTTCTTTCTGTGATGCATCTAACCTGATACATCTCTGTTGACAAAAAACAATTAGAGGGGTCCTGAAATCCAAATGCATGTTGATTTGTATTGATTTATGATACCCTCAACATCACTTTTGCGGTGAAACAAATATCTAGAAACATTCCATTATAATTTTCAATGATTTTTTTCTTCTATTTTTCTTCAGATTACTTGGGAAAGCCCACAACAAAATCCTTCCAACCAATATTCTTGAGATGACCTCATCTGTCAATCATTGCTATTAAAAGTACTGAAATGTTAATAACAAAAGACCTTGGAATGCACCTTCCTCTCAAATCAGCATAACTTGTATGTTTCTGTGATATTAATGTGACTAACAAAAGATATGGTGAGGGCACTATTGACTTGCAAGTTATGCTGAGTCGAGGGGAAGGTGCATTCCAAGGTTTATCATGATGAGAATTTTGATGGAAATTTTTGATGGAAATTTAACTTTTGGAATGGCCAAGACATCCAGAAACAAAGTAAAACAAAGCAATCCTGATAAAAGGTGCAGGTGGGTCCCAACTTTTACAAGAATTGTTGTTTTCGAAATCTCAGCCATTTCCAAAATCAATTTTCATCAAATAGACTCTAAATGTTGAATCTCTTTTTGGAATTAGGAACAGAAACCCTACATTCATGATTTGTATGAATGTAAGTTTTTCATTACCTTGGTAAATTACTTGGGAATACTCATGCCACGTCACGGAATAGAGGGTAAATTTATTAGGATCTATCGCTATCTCACCAAAAAAAAAAAAAAAAAAAAATGATGGAGAGAGAAATTCAAAGTCAGGTCTCGACCAAATCTAGTATAAGACATCTAAATGCCTGACTATGAATTATCCCTTTAATGTTGTAGAGAAGCACTCTGAGAGCGCAGACCTCCGCCAACACTACTTAAAGTGAAAACAAAGTTCTGGTAAGGGTTTGAGAACCCGTCTGGCACCATTTCATAATTGCTTGCAATATATCGGAAGAGTCTACAAAGAAACTTGCCAGAATGATGAGTCGTTTTGGAGTATTTTGAGAAAAATAATAAAAGTCGGAAAAACGACTTTTATTCCAGAAGGCTCCAGACTTACTCAGTCTCAGGGAAAACTCGACCCTATTTCGGACAATTTACACGCAGTTCGTGATCGCCATTTTCTATTGTATAATTAATACCAAACGAGGCCTAACTGAACAGACAGGAAAGTGTGTGCTAATCCTGTACAAAACAAATGGACAGCGCGCGGTCCTCAACCCTATACACACATCACCTCAGTTGCTGAGACGCGCGGTCTTTGAAGTTTATGTTGTTGTTTATCAAGCGTCTTTGATTGTTTTTAGCTTAGGTGCTTGATAGGCGCACACTAATTTTGCATGCGCGCCAAAGAAAGAGGTTTTTGATGCGCTCGTTGTAACAACTCGGACCATTACTGCGAGTAGCCAGAACGCGAAGTGCTACAATGTAGTTTATACAGGCCGCTCCCATAGTACAACACTGTACAATCCAAGAGGGACAACCAATAGTATACAGTGTATACAACTCAGCCCGCCGTCAAAGCAAGGCCGAGTTATCCCCGAGTCCGAGTTTAGCCTGACCCCGTTTGGGTAAGTTCTGAGACTGAACCTTTTTGGTTAATTATTTCGCATTTTCATCGTTACCCATCGAATGTCTTGTTATTACAGCGTTATTCCGAACATTTCCAGGCACAAGTTCACATTTGGGAGCAAAATTTGACAACTTTTGCAGGCGTACCAGAACTATGTTTTGGCTTTTTTTGTTGCGACAAGGTTAATACATTCGTACTAATAAACCAAAGGAATTCAACATTGTTCAATCCTGGCCAGAAACATGAATTGTACTGTGAGTGCTTGTGCCTAGAGTGCTGTAAGCCAGGCCACGTACCAGGTAAATTTATTTAAAGAAAACTGCACTGAACCCACTGAATCGAAATAGCTAGGTTGACGTTGATTAACCCACACAAATGTACGCTGGTGGGACTACACATACGTTACTGACGACCCCTTAGTTTAATAAATAAAAACTGCGAGGCGGCATTGCAGCTTATTAATAATGCTTTTCATCGAAAATATGACTGTGTCTGCTTACCTCTTCAAGTATGTCGACAAGGGTGTCTACAGATAGCAATTCTGGCTGCAAAAGATCGATCGAAGAACCTCCCTCCACAGCCATGCCTGCACCGCCTGCGACACCACGCAAGTTCATAATTGAAGAGAATACAGTAGGCATATTGATGTACTAGTATTGCAGCGCGAGTACGAGTAGCAAGCGTGAGCTCACTTCATTCGACCACCTCTGCACACTGGCCCGATCAGCTGCTCATCTAACTCGCTGCTTGCCACCACAATGCACAAGGAAGTCCTGGCGTAATGACGGGGAATTTTGTGCAATGTTTACAGGTGTACCCTTTAAAGAGAGAATGAAAATTGGCTATTAGAGTTTACTCCCCAAAATTGTCATGGTATTGTCATCCTTTTCTTTTATTTTAGTTTTTAAAATTCATGTTCAATTAAAATTCACAGTCACATCTATATTGTTAGTATTTGTATCATTCTCATTATCATATGATGTTATACTTTTATAATCGTTGCCATAATCATCATCTCTTGTCATTTGATATCATTCTTAATATCGATGCTATTTTCGTTTCCGCCAACGTGATTGTCAATATCGCCTTCAAGATAGCTATCAACGAGATCACCTGTCACGTACGCTAAAGAGTCCTAGTCAAACCTGGCTCATATCCCCGATCCTACTTTAGAAAAGTTCAACTTAACCGGGGGGCCAAAAGCTGAAAACAGAGGTCGAGTTGCACTCTCTCTACAAACTAAGTAGACCATGCTTATTTTCAAGTTTTTATTGTAACAAACAACATTCCACTGGTCTACCTCAAAAAATTTGTTGCGAAAGCCTCCAAATCCAAGATGGCGTCCAAGATGGCCGCCATATCTTATTTACTGAATTTGTTATTTAAATGATAGAATTTGATAGAAACATCAAATTTCAACAAATGTGATGTCATATGAAAGAGAATAAAATTTTCTACAAGTTGATACCATTTTTGTGGGTTATTGTGATAACTGGATTGAGATTTTAAGGAAAAAACACTCATTTTTTGATATTTTTCTGAAAAAAAGAAAATCATGAAAATGCTTGATTCAGCATAAATCAGAGAAAGACTAAAGGATTATCTTGAAACATCTCAAGAATTTTGTTTGACATATAATTAATATTTGGAGAAAATTAGGGGTCAGTACCATTTTTGGTTCAGGAGTTATAATGTCTCAAACTTGAAAACTCACTGCGTAAGAATGGCCACTTTAGTTGTGACCAAGACCTTGTTGGTCATAAAAAAGTCTGCGCGCGCCAAGACTACTACACGCACCACTGGCACTGGCACTTGTAGCAGCGCCAGTAGTGCGTGTAGTAGCCTTGGCAAATGCAGACTTTTTCTTTGACAAACGAGGGTTCGTGCCTGCAAACTAACTTTTCATATCAAGTGGTAGCTCAGGTGATACTGATCGCTATTATTTCAAAGTAGATTGTTCTGAAGCAGATGAGATGAAGCAAACAAAATTTCAAATAGAAGTAATAGCTTGAAACTTGGCACTAATCTTGTTATAGATAGTTTAAGACACAATTTAGATCAACCGCTCAAAAAAAAAAAATCAAGATGACAGCCATCAAAGTTGACATAGTGTATTGCGCCAAATTAAATGTATTATTTCGATTTTGATACAATTTTGTCCGTTGTGATATCTTAAATTGTCTTAGCTTTTATGGACACATTTTTAAAACCAGTGATATTCTACTCTCCGAAAAAAGAAAAAACAAATCGAGTGGAAGTTTTTACTTTTGATGTGAGGAGTGAATAACAGAAAACGGTGAATTTAGAGTGAAATTGGAGTGACTTTTGAGTGAAAATGTTCATTTTCACTCATTTTAGAGTGACCTTAGGCAGGGCTCCACACTAACTTTTATTTTTGGTGGCCCAAAGGCAAATATCTGACCTTTTTTGGAGGCCCGATCAGGCCACCAAATTCTTCATTTCTGGCATTTTGGTGGCCCGACGTGCGTTTTTGGTGGCCCCGGGCCACCGGACCAACGTTAGTGTCGAGCCCTGCCTTTGAATAGGGATCACTCGTCACTCTTCGAGTGATCCCCGAGGTCACTCTAAAATAAATGAAAATGAACATTTTCACTCTCGAGTGATCCTGATATCTAATATGGGAAAGCATCTACCAAAGGCATAAGTTCAGATCAATTGTGACACTATAACCCACATGAAATCAGCCCCAAAACAATGTAAGAAAAATCTGATAACAGTAAATACAGTTTCAGCATGCTTATTTGTAAATGTGAATATACAGCACGAGTAATCAATTTGGAAAATTTTATTCGAACAATATACTGAAAAGTAATTTCGCACAACACATTTAAGAGCAAAGTTGAGAAATTGCCGCCATGTCGGATTTTTGGATTTTTTTTTGGGGGGGGGGAGGGGGTTCGGATCAGAAGGGCTTTCAAGGACATCTACGGATCAGACATTATTACACATATACCATCATCATTCACGTTTCTACAACAACAGAGTAACATACAAGTAAAAAAGCATATAGTATCTTTGATACAGAAGCATTTCTTTTTTTATCAAAGATTGGGCCTTACCCAAACACTGGAATGAGCTCCACCCCCCCCCCCCCAAAAAAAAGACCCTCAATATGGTTTACACTAGTACAATATCGTTCGGATGTATAGAAACATGTAATAGACAGAAAGATAAGAAGATTAAAGATATATATCAAATTATAAGTTATAAGTTGAGATCTAACTTTGACGCAACACACTTAAGGTATTGTTTGCCATTGGGAGAGATATCACATTCGATTTGTATGTGCAGGTTAGTTGTATTACAAAACATTCTACCATGTAAAAAAATCATAATAAAGCCTAAAACATACGGAGATATCACCATTTCTTTTCAAGAAACCATAACCATGATAACTGTTAACAATTTAGTATTTGAATTTGAATTTGAATTTGAATTATATATAAAAAACATTCTTATCAGATCTATTTAGTACATCTAACAATATTTAGCATTAAATAATTATACTGATTTAAGTTCGTACATTAGTTGTTCTATCCCTAACTTACAGTTTAGAACTAGTTTGAGGAGTAAATTAAAGCTGGCTTTTCGTTTTACGTGCACTAATGGTAAATAATGCCTTGAAAGACAACCTCGATTAATTACCGCCATCTTGAATTTTGTGTGGATACTGTTTTTATCGCTAATTATTACACATTGGAAAAATTTGTGCCAAATTCCAAGCTCCTATCTCTTTTTGGAAAATACTTTCTGTTCAATCTTATCTGCCTCAGAACAATCTACTATAATGAAATGCTACAGTAATAGCGACCAGCGTCACCTACCACTTGGCATGAAAAGTTTACCTGCATGTCACTAGACCATTACAGTATTATATGTGACCATGTAAACACATTGTATGCAAAATTTATAATGCATGAATACATTTTTTTCAAGTTTTAGATGTTAACTTGTCAACAGTGTATGATATTGCCTGTAATTCCAGAAATATGAATTATGTCTCAATCTCAGTAAATCTCAATCTCAATCGCAGGTTTCAAAATAATTCTTCAGTTCTTCTTTGATAAATACTAAATCATGCATTTTTACATTTCTTCCTTTCTTCAAAAGAATATAAAAACATGGATTCCCCCCCCCAAAAAAAAGAGAGAAGCAAACAACCCCCCCCCCCCCAATTTATCACAATACACAGCTAAAGTGGTATCAACTTTTGGGAAGTTTTGCTCTCCTCCATATGACATCAAATTTGTTGCAATCCAATGTCTCTATCAAATTTTATGTTTGAAATGTTAAATTCAATAAAAATGGCGGCCCTATTGGACCGCATCTGTACTTTGGAGGTTTTTGCAACAAATCTACTGAGGTGTACTTACGGAACATTGCTTAGTATGCTTAATATAATGTATGGTTTTGTTTATAGAGAGAGTGGAACTCGAAAAGTAAGCACGATCTTGGATTTGACCCTCTGTGACGTCTTTGGGAACAGATGCGTGCAAATACATATTATGTAAAATGGGATTTCAAGTTTGAGACATTATAACTCCTGAACCAAATACAATACTGACCTCCATATATTGATTATATGGGAAAGATTTTAATTTCTGCATGGTTTTCATAAACATTTTTGATTTAATTTTTTGTAACTTTTTAGAGAAATATTCATGGTGCATTCTGAAAAATGTCTCCATAAAAACCTAAGATGGTTTGAAATAGCATTAAAATGTTCAGAATATATAAAAGCCATATAAATAGACACCAAAACAGACAAAATTGTATAAAAATCGAAATGATACATTTACTTTGGCGCAATACACTATGTCAGCTTTGATGGCCTGCAATCTTGAATTTTTTGAGTGATTGATCCAAATTTTGTTTTAAACTTTCTATAGCAAGGTTATTTCAAGCTTCTACCTCTATTTGAAAGACATTTTTGCTTCATCTCATCTGCTTCAGAACAATCTACATTGAAATAATAGCAATCAGCGTCACCTGAGCTACCACTTGGTATGAAAAGTTAGATTGCAGGCACAAACCCTTGTTTGTCAAAGAAAAAGTCTGCGTTTGCCAAGACTACTACACGCACCACTGGCACTGCTACAAGCGCCAGTGCCAGTGGTGCGTGTAGTAGTCTTGGCGCGCGCAGGTTTTTTTTACGACCAACAAAGTCTTGTCACAACTAAAGTGGCCATTTTTACATAGTGAGTTTTCAAGTTTGAGACATTATAACTCCTGAACCAAAAACGGTACTGACCCCTAATTTTCTCCAAGTATTAATTATATGTCAAACAGAATTCTTGAGATGTTTCAAGATAATCCTTCAGTCTTTCTTTGATTTATGATGAATCAAGCGTTTTCATGATTTTCCTTTTTTCAGAAAAATATCAAAAAATGAGTGTTTTTTCCTTAAAATCTCAATCCAGTTATCACAATAACCCACAAAAATGGTATCAACTTGTAGAAAATTTTATTCTCTTTCATATGACATCAAATTTGTTGAAATTTGATGTTTCAATCAAATTCTATCTTTCAAATAACAAATTCAGTAAATATGGCGGCCATCTTGGACGCCATCTTGGATTTGGAGGCTTTCGCAACAAATTTTTTGAGGTAGACCAGTGGAATGTTGTTTGTTACAATAAAAACTTGAAAATAAGCATGGTCTACTTAGTTTGTAGAGAGAGTGCAACTCACTCGTTAAGTAAGCGACTTTTTGGGGTTTGGCCCTCCGGTTAACTCGGAAGTCTCTCAGAATCTTACCATGAAACAAAACATGATAAAAGACGAGAATACAAAACGTTTTATCATTATCATTAAAATTCATTTTGTCATCAGAATTGTCATCACCAATTGCACGTCAAAAAGTTATATGCGTAATCCCAGGAGTTTTCTTTCTTTAAAGTAGCGAGCACATCAGTAACATTTTTCCTTATAATATTCAGTGAAAACAAAGTATAACAAAAGAAAAGTGTCTAGTAGTTTCGCAATGAAATAATGAAAGGAAGAAATGTTCATTCATCTGTGACCATGCATCCATGTGAACTTGTAGTTATAGGCCCCGTGCGTGACGTTTGTTTGACTACAAATATGACATTCTTCTGAGCAGTAGTAAGCGGATATTGGCCAACTTTGGAAATACCCATGATATACCACAATAAAATAAATAAAAAATGGGTTTCCGAACCAAAACGAAAGAGGGGAAGAAAAATCAAAAAAGAAGTGAAAGAAAACAACCCATGACCCATCATGGTCGTTATAGCGTGATGATTTTTGGTTGTTTTATATACTGACTCTTTCTTTTTTAAAGATGTCAATCTCCATTAACTATAAAGATAATACTTTAACCGAAGACGACTCGAAGTCTTACCACGAATTCCCTGTGATCATAAACAGTCATGATCATGAACATAACCTTACTCACATGCGAATAATGGTCGAAGGTATAGGTCCCGTGCTGCTCCACAACTTTCTTAAACATTACCATCGGCAGGTTCTAGGCCCTATTATATATTCCCCTCTCCTTCAAGGGACCTCGCTGAACCCCACCCCCAAACATAAAAAGAAAAAAAATAAACGGAAAAAAAAAATCCAATGTCGTTCGAGGGTTCCGACTCAAGAGTATTCCAAACAAAGGAGGAGGAGCGGGGGTGAGAAACATTGAACTTTGATCCAATCACTACATTCCCTCCCCCCTAACACTTAATCCGATGAGGACGGGTAGCTTTTGCTATCTACAACACGCATTTTAAATAGACACTTCCCCGAGTATACTCGGGACTTGTCTCGAGTGTCTGTAAGGGAACAAAAGAAAGAAAGAAAGAAAGAAAGAAAGATAGATGGATAGTTCAAGTTCAAGTTCAAGTTTATTTAACCAATTCATTAAACATTTGACATTTTACAAAAGGATACAGCATTAAGAATAGTGAATGGTTTGGGACCCCAAAAGAAGCAGAGCTTGTAAAAAAGGGGTCCCGGATAAACATACAAAACAAAACATACTAAAGTTTTAAACATATTAACAAGAAGTATAGTTAATAGTAACATATTTACATAGGACAGATGCAACACAAGCACACACACACACACACACACACACACACACACATTCAATCACACAAACACGTGTCACAAAAACGTTGTTGTTGTTGTTTTAAAGAACGAAAGAAGAGAGAGAGAGAAATGGGGCCCTATACAAATAATTTGCCCCAGACAGCACAAAAACGCTCATGGACATAAAAACGCTCACAAAAACGTTCATGGACATACATGTAGTTCACATGAAATTGCAGAAAGATACTTTCTATTTTACTATACTTTTAAATTCAGCTTCCCTGATCAACTTGTTTTACAAATTTCCCTCAAGATAGATGCGACATGTACGTTTAAAGTTGGATAGTGTAGAGGCTGACCTAATTCTCAATGGCAAATTATTCCATTCTCTATTACAAACATTATATACAAATGAATTTTGGGCAGTTCGAGTTCTTACAAAGGGTTGATGAATGAGATTACTTTTACGCGTATTATAAGCATGAACGGTAGAATTTAACACAAACGCATCCTTATCAATGTCAATTCATATCAATATGCAGCTTCTTCTTTTACTTTCCTTTCCTTAGCCATCTATTTCGTGATGATCAGCAGTTCGAAAAATGAAATACACCGTTCTAGGAGTACAAAAATAAAGTAACGAAGAGACGGAAAGTAGTCGAACTCTCAACGATCCAGTTTAGCTTCGATCCAGTTAGCTTTGATAAAATTGAGTGATGGGGAAGCATGCACACGGAACTAGGGAAGATTCCTAAGAAGCGGACACACGCCCTCCACGGCAAGCTTTATAATACAGGTATAACACGTAGAGAAAAAAAATGTAAACAATCCATAATTATAACCATTCTAGAGCAGTTCCACAGGTTAACTGCGAAACGAGCAGAACAAGATCAAAGAGCAGAACGAGATCAAAGGGATATTTTTCCTCTCTCATGGTTCCCCTCGCTCATTCTCTCTTCTATACCTCTCTCCTTTCCCCGCTTTATATCTCGCCTCCCTCTCTCTATCAAGCAATCTATCTCTAAACCACCTATCTATTATCTATCATCTATCTACTTCTATCTATCTATCTATCTATCTATCTATCTATCTGTCTATCTATCTATCTATCCATCTATCTGTTTATCTATCTATCTATCTATCTATCTATCTATCTGTCTGTCTGTCTGTCTATCTATCTATCTACCTAGCTATATAGCTATCTCTCCATCTAATTATCTATCCACACATCGATCATTATATCTATCTGCCTATCTGTCTACATTTCTATCCACCTATCTCTCTCTCTCTCTATCGATCTACACTTGTATATTTTTCTCTTTGTCTATCAATCTACCTATCTATATTTTTATTTGTCCATCCATAATATGTCTTATATATCTATCTACATCTATCTATCTCTATCTATCTGTATTTTTGTATTTTGTATTTATCTATTTACCACTTGCGGGATGGATAGCCCTGCTGTTTTTCGAAGGGGTCTGTTTGTCTGTCTATCTTTCTATCCACAGTGTCTATTTTCCATCTATTTACACCTGTGTGTGTCTATCCATCTTTAGCTATACTTATCTACTATCTCTCGGCCTCACGAGACTGATCCTAACCCGATAGTCAAGTGCCAGTACATCTGTATGCCATATCACACCGTCATATCTATATTCCACTCTACACATCACACAATCACTCCATGGCACAGCCCATTTAGAGACGACCTTTGTGTTTCGTACCACGTGACATATTAAGGAATGACAACTCGTCATGCGATGATTTATTGATTTAATTGTAATGGCTGCCACAATAGAACCGCAAAGTTTGGCGAAACATAATCATTGACAAACTTTTGTTTTAGCTTCAATCATTTTTTTCTCCCGGATTCAGAGTGAGAGAGAGATAATGAGAAATATACTAGTATATATAGATAGATGAATAGATAGATGCATAGATAGATAGATACTTGTTGATAGATAGACAGACAGATAGATGGGAGAGGGAGGGAGGGAGAAAGAGATATTTGATTCGAATACAGTTTATTTTGTGCATAATTCTGTACATGCGCAATTCCACTTTATACCGATTGATTTTGGCTTTATAATGATAACAATAATGATAATAATAATAATGATAACTTTGATGGTAATCAAAGCATACAAATATATACACATAATAATTATGCACATTTCGGTCTTCCTGATTTTTTTTCTCTTTATTTCATCTTAAGATACAGGATACTGCAAACATTAATTTGTGTGTATGCAGCTAAAGGGATGGTGTAGTTTTGGTTTAGATGCAACTTTTTTTGGAAGATAATAAGACACCTCTTATAAGATTTGAAAGAGTATAAAATTCTGACTGGAATTCAAAGTTTATTTGATGGAGGTTAGTTTGAAATGGCTAAGATATTAAAACACACACACACACACACAAAGAGGTCCTAGTAAAAGATGGGACCCACGTTTTATTAGGACCACTCTGTGTTACTTTGTTGGTAATAAAAACACACATAATCATGTCAATTATATAGTAAAGGATCAAACTAACGATTGGGCATGAAATTGTCGCTTCTTTTTATCAATTTTCTTCTTTTTTTCTTATTAATTTTATTCTCTTGATTTTATCTTAAGATAGGATACGGCACATATTTGGTGACTGCAGCTTAAAAGGTTGGTATACTGACTGCAGGTTCGCAACTTTTTAGTGAGATAAAAAACCTCTTATGTCATATTATATTCGATTCTAAGAGAAATTCAAAGTTCATTTTCATGAAACTTAGTTTTGGAATGGCTGCAATATTTAAAAAAAACAAAGAGATTCTAATAAAGATTGAGACCCACCTTTTATTAATACAACTTTGTTTTACTTTTTGTTTTACGAATCCTTCTGACCATTGTATGCTCTTTCTAATTTCATAAGTGGTTTCTAAATTATCTCACAAAAAAGTTAAAATCTTAATCCTCAATCTCTACCAACTACAATCCATCTCTAGTGAGGCTCATCTCATCAAATCATGTACAGTGTGGTTGCAATAAATGATATTATCAGGGCTTCCTGAACATCCTAAACTCTACAGCTTTCTCAACCTCAGCTTATTCTGATAACACTTTTGTCACTCTGTTCATATTTTTTTTTAACGAAAGTCAACTTTACAAACTACGTCTCCTGCTGTTCATGATGCTAACTGATATTCTCCATCTACAAGGTATTGTGATTCCATTTTCATTTTCAGCATGATCGTAAATATCAATCATCTTTGCTCTACAACATGTAATGCATGTTGAGATTAAGCATGATTTATTTTGACATATTTAGAATAATTATGTATATTGCTTTTTATATTAGCATGATATGTCTTGCATATTGATACTTTTTTTTGGTTGAAATAAAAATGAAATCAAACGAAATAAAAACATTTCGCCTTGGGATCTCACGTCATTCCTAATTTCAGAAAGCAGTTGGTTATTATTTCATGAACAAATCACAATTAATCTATGAATGCAAATCAAAAATCACTTGGAAAAACAAAAGAAAAGGACGTGTTTCTTATATGTAGAAATAGAAACATGTCAAAACATATTTTGGTATTCTATCTAACTGGGTTAAGATCCTTGTTCTCTCTGACAGCTGACAAGTAAATACACCAAACGAAGTAGGTGATGACGTAACAGTGTTTCCCCAAATCCGCCGTGCATACATTCCTTGCAAGTCTATTTGTTTTTACATATTTGGGGTTTAGAGGTGTAGCAGCAAACACATCTAATAATGATCTAAGCCGTCTTGACCAACATAATGAAACGGCTAGAAGGCAAAGCATCGTATTATAGAACCATACATTCAGTTGTGTAATTATAAATATGATATGAGATTATGATCTGGACCATAAGGTATGGTCCACATGTAAGTTGAAATGATGACATTCTTGTAAAGTGCAGATGATGTTATGAATACACATACTGACTATCAATGTCATCAACCTCTTAATCATAAAAATAATGACTCTATTTCTATTTTGGTGAGTGTAAACATCGATCTTTGAATCCTCTGAGTTCCCTTTTTGCGTGGACGTTTTTGAGATGAAGATTGCATAGATGATGCAGAATATCGTCCATTTTTCTTTAATGAATGTAAACTAGTCTCTTCCCTGAAAAAAAGGACGAAAGATCTGCTCTAGAGACCCATTAAATCTCAAATCATAAACCTCAGCACACTGACATGACTGAGGTGATATGAAACTGGGCCAGTCAGAAGGATTCATCTCGATTCAAGCGCCATAAGAGATCGCGTATTTTTGTCGTTATTATTATAATAATCATCAATAAATCAATGACAATATTTTAGTTTTGCTGTCATCACTCTTCAATTTCTTCATTTCAACTTAATTCATATTTTCACTTTCTCAACAGATATCACATATACCTAAACTGACTTTTGATTGATATTAAAAATGCATCGCGTACGTTGAATAATGCGGAGGAACTATCGTCATCACCACCACCATCGTAATGAATGTCAGAACAAGATTAATTAATCTGCTGGACGTTTATACATCCTTATAATAACTGCTTTTTGCCACTGAAATAAGGCTCCGTATAGGTATTGGAGAGAGCTCATTCACTGGAATATAAGAGCGTTTGCAGAGTGAACTATGGGACGCGTTATTATACAGCATACGTTTATCAATACGCAGACACACACACACACACACACAGACACACACACACACACACACACACACACATATATATATATATATATAGAGAGAGAGAGAGGGGGGGAGAGGGAGAGGGGGAGAGAGAGAAGGAGAGAGAGAGAGGGAGAGGGAGGGAGAGAGACGTAATTACACAATAAAAACGTTTGCAGCAACTACTCCCACCCCCTTACTCACTAAATTACTGGAAAATGATATAGACATTTATACGCTGATAATGGTGCTGTTGATTGATGATATGACTAAATTATCACACAGGCCTATACACACATCTCTCTGCCATCCTCAGTGACTCCAAGTCACGATGCTATAGGAACTTTGAACAGTCATTTGACTCGTTAAACATTAAACTACTCAGTACAATTCCTTATATAACCCATGACGTATGCCTGCTAAAAGCTGAACGAACCGCCTGCTTGTATATGTGTTGGGGTCTCCTATTCACTGTAAGCACATAAAACGGAATATAAAAACTGTGGCCCAGTCACTGTTCAAGCGATTCCAGGGTGCGCTGCAAAGGAACAGCAGTTGAACATTCAAGCGAAAATCAGCTTGATTGCGACGAGTTTGAACTTTTTTTATTCTTCTTCTGGTTTTGGAAATAATAATCAGTCAAGATGGTTGCCGGGTGTGGAGCAAAATGCGCGAAGATGTTCCTGTTTTTGCTCAACTTTTGTGTCTGGGTAAGTGGTTCGCAAAGCGTACATCCCCACCGATTATCTGTTGAGCCATTTTCGGACCAGGCGTCCTTTACCCCTGGGATGGTGTAGTAAAACTATTACATTTCATTGGCTTATACGCTTTACGTGTATACAGAAGTCGAATCAAGTTTTATGAGTTGCTGTTGTGGTGTCCTTGCTGTTCTTTGTTTTGTATCAATTTCCCCCTTTTTTTCAGAAATTATGAATGTTGGTCAGAGTTAACCTTAAACGCTCTTGAGATCTGTTTGGGGCGGAATTATAGTTTCATCGCATGGTTTCTTCCAATTCTAACATTTTAACGAACATTCTGTTGTGCATGAATCTTTAAACAACGTAATTACAGCATGAACTTCCTTTATTTCTGCGTTAAATTGCTACATTATAATTTTTACAACACATTAGCAATATCATAAAACATGTGATGCGAAATTTTCAAAATAGTCATAGTTTTAGTGATTTGGAAGTTTATACAGCGGGAGAAAACTGAAATGTTATGTGCATAACCTAATCATCTGATTATTTCTTTCTCTCTCTAGGTATGTCACAATCATAATGAACAAAGTATTAACATACATACATCACAATTCAAATTATGTAATTTTATGTATACACCTACTTTTATTACTCTATCATATCTGGAATCAGTGAACTGAAAACCGTCCATAGACATCACGAGTGTGCGAGCTATGCTTTTCCCTTCGGTGTTCGACTTTTCAAGGAAGTAGATTACGTCAATTGATTTGTCCCAGTATAGGCCCATGACCAGAATGGCTGATCTTTTGTCCTTTTTGCTCTTGGATCTAACTGACGTGGTTGTTACGTAATGCTTATTGTTTCGGAAATAAAAAACCCACCATTAGACAGTCATCCTATTGAAAGAGTAAGGTGGAATCCGGCATGATCTGTGTAGACAGCTATAGAATACCAGTGCGATAAGCGAGCAAGTCCGTCAAAAGAGCGAGACTGCAAAATGGAAGTTACATGAGGAGTTTTAGTGCGCCTGATGAAAAGCATGTATTGCTCTCTTTAAGCATATCCACTGGTATCTTATGATGTATAGAAACTCTTTTCCTGAGTTCGGTTTTCCCTGTACAGCACCACCTGTCCTAGTGTTTCATGAAACCATTTAGTATAGTTATTTATCTCATTGTAATATACATAAAATAGTAATAGTGGTAATGTTAGTCTCATTGTACAAAATAGATGGTAATACGTTAATGTGTTTTCTTTGAGTTTGTGTAAAGAATCATAACATAATTAGATGCATTATGTTTTCATATTTATCTAATAATTATAATAAGTATCTTTAATCAGTATTCAATAATTTCCAATAATAGATAATACATTCAATATGTGTGTTCAAATTTCAAACTATACAAAAGTTTTAACTGCATCCCTTGCCTTTTCTCATGTTATGGCCCCGTTTTATCAAAATATATAATCGATTATAAATTTTCTTATAACACAAGCTGCCATTGACTTAAATTAACATAAAAATCAACTATATAATCAATTATAACTCTTCATAAAACAGGGCTTAGTTCAAACTACTTATGTAAGAGGATTTTTTTGACGCATAAAAGAAAAAAAGCAGCAAAATTGCAAGAATAAATGGGTTCAAAGGGAAGCAAAAAGGAGAAGTTTTGGCTACGAGGAAATCAAACTAGAGCGTACGTAAACTGCACCTTAACGGCGTAAAAATAACTGTTACAGGAAGGACATGCTTAGCAAAGGTGCTATGCACTGTCATGGAAATAAGATAATAATCTTGTTTCGTTTGCAAACGGTACTGGTTTTTGGGTGTTTCTTCTGTGACCTTGAGATTGATTTTTCCCTTTTCCCAAGTATGAAATTTAGGCAAGTTTGAAGAAATCATGAAACGTTGGCTGTTTTACATACTAATCTCATTTCATGACGTACCATGTTAACGGATTCAAAAGCCACCTTGCAGAAATGTCGGTGACTTAAATTTAAGTTAACAAAAGATAAGATATGGTGACGCATATACATGGCAGGAATTAGGTGACATAATACAGTACAAGAAGCGAAGCTCTCTCGAACAAGATCATATTTCATACGAAATGATTGATGACAGTGGACCATGCAGTGATACACACAACACGTATGGAGGATTTATTGCGGGTATGGTGGGTGCGTGTGAGTTCTATGCTCTGTAAAAACGGTTCGTTTTGTTCTCCTGGTGATTAAAAATCGGACTTTGCTCCGTCATATTTTATCCGTCCTATTGTTGACTTTGTTCAAGTGAACGAGAGGGGAAAAAAAGCGAAGACCCTACCGAAGCGTCGGTGGGCGGTCACCTGACGCGTAAGATTTCGCAATCGCTGAAAATAGGTAATGACGATATCATGATCATAATAATTGTGTTTGTAAATTCAGGGGCAATGTGTGACCGACACAAAGTAGAACCAACAGCCACGTGACTGGTTTCCAAAGGGAAGAGATGATCCTCGGATAGCAAAGCATGTCACGGCCTCTGCCATATAGGTTATACTTGCGCACAAAGTTCATAAATGCACGCATTAAGGCCCCGTCACACTACAGTGAATGCCCAACGAATGCCCAACGTATGTCCAATAAATTTGAAAATTTGAAGATCCATTGGTAATACTAGAATAGTTCGTAACATGCTTGGCGTTCTTTGTATTCATTAGCTATTCGTTGGGATTCGCAGAGATACGCTGGAGCCGATTTTATTTTTTAAACATGTCCAAAATCTCCAGCGTATCTCTGCGAATCCTAAGAATAGCTAATGAATTCAAAGAACGTCAGACATGCAAACTGTCTTCACATTTTCGAATTCGTTGGGCTTTCGCTTGGCATTCGTTGGGCATTCGCTGTAGTGTGACGGGGCCTTCACGTACACACATATTACACACATAGCTCAGCCCTCCTGGCATACTCGGAATGCTAAGCGGAATGGTCTCTCTTCTCCAAGAAGAGTGGAAGAAACAGACTGAAAATGAAAACTCTAAAAATCTTTTCGTATTTGCATAATACAACGCACTTAATCGTTCGGGATTTTTTTTTTCAAGCGCTGTGTATAAACATGTGATATTACAGTATGCCATGATGGGGTAAGGTATGAAACATGAAAACTCTACCACAATAATTATGCCTACGAATATGCTTGTGAAAGTGGCAACTGGCTGGAATGTTCCCAAGGAGCGGAGAGTGAGCACTGTCAGTGCTGCTTGGAAATAAACACTGTATCCAGTGATCCGAGTAATAAATTCATTCATTCATTCATTTTTCCATTTCCAACAGAAACATATAAATAATTTTACAGAAATTGAATACACAAATTTCATCATAATACATAATAAAAGATAAGCTTAAAAAGTATTGTAAGTAGGCAATACGGAAATACTGATTATG
The DNA here is from genome assembly GCF_040938485.1 of Diadema antillarum. Taxonomy (NCBI): domain Eukaryota; kingdom Metazoa; phylum Echinodermata; class Echinoidea; order Diadematoida; family Diadematidae; genus Diadema; species Diadema antillarum. The sequence goes on along the minus strand of NW_027271249.1, from coordinate 181,777 downwards.
TAATGTAATAATGCAATAAAATAAAATAAAATACAATAATATAATATAATATAGTAATATTACAAGATTATCATGTGTGATGAGAGAGCCGTGTTAGGTGTTGCGGAAATTCTGTTTCTCCTTGAGAAATTTTGTCCTGTATAAACACTCAACAAAATCAGCATAACGATACCCTTCCAGGTTTATCCAAGTAGATTCTGATGATGGATATTGGAAAGAAATCGGAGAATCGGTCGATTTAGGCCTACAGCAAATGTCGCTATCCTTTTGACCTCACGTTATACGTTATTGTACTGTGTTCAGATCACTATGGAAATCGATATGTCGGCGTTTTTCACTCCGAACATGTTTCTGTTTAACTTTGTTTATCTCTCAAGTTCATGTTTTTCTTTTTCTTTTCAATCCCTCGATGCTCCATCAGCTAATCGGGATCGGACTGATAGGGGGCGGGTCATACCTCATGGTCAAGATCAATGACTACTCGGATCTCTTCGCCGAGGACGACATCCGGATCGTCGGCGGCGTGGCTATCGGCGTCGGCTGCTTCGCGTTCCTCGTCGGTTTCTGCGGATGCTGTGGCGCCATCAAGGAATCCAAGTGCCTGCTGGGGTTGGTGAGTGTGCCACGCCCACCGATATACCGTATGCCCCCCCCCCCAAAAAAAAAAAAAAATACAACGGGACCCATCGCAATGATATTTGTAAAAATAGCAAATCAATCCAAATACGAATTCAGGGTGTGAAACTATAACTCATTGCCCACATCTTACAGAAAACCCAATTCGATTTGCTTCAGTGGTCAATGAGAAATGAGGGATTTTGTAGAGGATGTCAAGAATCTCTTTCCTCCAAGTTCTGTCCAGCGCATTCACACACAAAAGCATCGAAGTGCTTAACTTGGAAGAATGAGACTCATATGCTTTCCAACATTCCACATTTCTCTGTGACCGCTTAGCCAAATTGAATGGGGTTTTCTGCAAAATAGAGCTACGATGTTATATTTTGAGACCTTGAACTGGCATTTAGACAGTTTAATCATTTTGGGTGTTATCAATGCAAAAATTTGATTGTATCTTCTTCTTTGTTTCTTTTTTTTTTGGGGGGGGGGTGGGGGGGGACATACTGTACGCTTCCCTACAACAATTGTACAAATTAACCATTTCTATGCCAATGAGTCAAATTTCACACACAGACCTATGAGCAGGTAATATAATGTGGCACTCGCAGAGGGTTAATTTAAACACAAGACAAAACTATGGGAAATGACCATTCACACTTACAATACTAGTAATATTTACAACATTCCACATGTTAGCAGAAGGGTCAGTACACACAATAAATACTAAATTCCTGTTTTTAATTTTTCGCCTTCAAGTATGTCTTTTCATAAGGCAAGGAATTTGATTTCTCTTAACGAAATTGAATTTAATGGTCGACTACGTGTCCAAAGTATAGACCCAGGTAAGAATCGAATGCTACGTGTGTGTGTGTGTGTGTGTGTGTGTGTGTGTGTGTGTGTGTGTGTGTGTGTGTTTGTGTTTGTGTGTGTGTGTTTTGTGTGTGTATATGTGAGTTAAAGAAGAGGATGAATGAATTATAAAAGTTGATTTAAATTGGGTCAAAATGTAGTTTAATAAAAACCGTGCAGTAAAAACAACAAACTCTGCTAGAAAAAAAAAATGGTATGAAAAGACCACAATACTTGGTTTCTGAAAACTTTTGCTTTTTGGTCTGAGACAACATACAAATAATTATATTATTATCTGTTCATAAATGGTGTTTCAATCATTATTTCTTTCCCCCAGTACTTCGTCTTCATGCTGCTGATTATCCTTGCTCAGTTCGTTGGAGGCATCCTTGGTTTCGTCTACAGTGATGACGTGAGTAGGCCTATACATTTCTCATTGAAACAAAATGTATATCACCTCAGTGGCGGATCCGGAGGGGGTGCACCGGGCGCGCGCCCCCTCTTTATTTTTGGTTGAAATAAAAGAAATAAAAAGAAAAAAATGGGGGAGGGGGTGCGTGCGCTCCCTTTGATTCTGCAAAGGCGCCTCCCTTTGAAGGAATTATTCCTGGATCCGCCCCTGTCGCCCCTTATTTTATTAAATGTGAATGTTATTCAATGTCCATGTATTGCTCTCTCCCCTAAAAGGTTTTACATGTTCACAACGTTTCCATTATGATTATCAAGATGTCTCCAGTTCATGCGGACAAGAAAAACAGCTATCGCGTATTTAAATCGTCTATTGTATTATCAAGGATTATCAAGGATTATCATTTTTTTTAATAGATACTTTATTTTCTGCAAATCAATAAATCAATCAACAATTCAATATACATAAGGCACATAATAATGAGCATGTGGGAAATATACATAAGGCACATAATAATGAGCATGTGGGAAATATACAAAGTAAATCCAAAACAGAGTCGTTTGACTTGCATAAACAAAGACATGAAAGGAACATAATGATATAATATACTGTATGCAAATCTATGCAGCGGGGATTACAACAATTACAATTATGGAGCGATTGTGCAGAGGGCCGCCATTGTAAGCATAGCTTGAAAAGATGGCCGGCCCGAGGAAAGGTAGGGACGTATGCTAGATTCGTAACAATACGATACAATACAATACAATCATAATTGTGTAATGCATCGTGAAGTACAATGGAAACAAACAAAGGAAACTAAAAGTAACCATCCAGTTCATTTCGTGGAATGCACAGCACACCCCTCTCGAGAGCGGCAAAATCTTTTTCTTACCTTCATTGCTCAAGGTACAAGGTTTAAGCTACTTTCAGTTGTTGCAGGGAAATCGTTCGCCGTCAATTGCTGTTTCTTTTTTAAACCTTTATGGTTCAAAGTACAGGATAGCCTGTTTCAGCAGTCCCAGTTATTATCCTTGTAATGTGCTCATATTCACATCTGGGTCAAGAGGGATACCCAAAGGGACATCTTGTCAAAATGATTTCAGCATTGGGTAGGACTCGAATTCATGACCTTTTGTCCGAAGGTTCAGAGCCATACTTGTAATGCTGTGAGTGCTGTGGGTGCCATTGTTATTGGCACAGATAAAACCCCACAGCGTTGTACACATTAGCCCGAATTCAAGAAGGTGATACAATCTTTGTCCATGGTTTAAACCATGGGCAAAGATTGTACCACCTTCGTGAACTCGGGCCAATATGTTCAAAGTCTCTGACACTGAAGAGGTTAAAAGCGTAATTCCGCAGCATGTTCAGGTTTACTTTGGTGAGCTGAGTTCAATCAGATGAACAGTATAGCAGGCGTTTTATGAAAAATAGACAGTAGGTAAAGAAAGTTAAAGAGTTCAGAAGTTTGCATAAAATTTTAACCAAATAGTAATATTGGATTAGCCGGGGGAATGGTGCCGTCAAGTAAATTTGTTCACGAAATACAGGAGCAATCATATCATCATTATTATTATTACCATTATTATTATTATTATTATTATTATTACTATTATTACTATTATTATTATTATTATTATTATTATTATTATTATTATTATTATTATTATTATTATTATTATTATCTCTATCATCACAAGATGCTTCTTGGAGATCAACATCACGTCAAGTTCCAGCCTTGAGTCTTAGACTTTTAGTAGGCCTACTTTTCTGAGGATTGTTGCTTTTTGGAGGGTTTGCACTCAGGTTAACATTGAATTATTATTGTTATTATTATTATTATTATTATCATTATTATTATTATCATCATTATTATTATTATTATTATTATTATTATTATTATTGTTGTTGTTGTTATTATTATTATTATCATCATCATTACCATCAACATTATCATCATCATCACCATCATTATTTAGGGGCTGATAATTCAGTAAACATAGGTACAACCCTTTCTACCTAGAACTCATCATTGCACCCTTATTGCCAATATAATACACAAATGTGATGCGAAAGGTTTAATTTTTCTTTTTATCATGTCAACTGAGAAGAAATTCATCGAAGATTTGTGTGCTGGTACTAATAGATATTAAGATTTCCTTTCACTATCCCAATTTGATGAAACTTCTGCTGCGCTATTCCTCTTTGTTTACTAACTGTATCGAAAGCCAGCTTGCACATATTCATTTTTTAGATTGTACTGTGATAGTCTAGGCAGCTATGCTCTTAACATCGTACGGTAAAGATCAGTCATTGTCATTTTGTGATGGTATTTGGTACAAATATATTATGTGCCTCTTTACAGCAATGAAAAACTAACCAATACATTATATTTCATTACATTACTCACTATCCAGATCAAAAGTAGCATGCTCAGAGGTATGACCGACACTATTGAAAATGACTACGGCAATGCTGAAGGATCTACTAATGTCGTAAACGACTGGCAGAAGGCAGTAAGTATCATTCTTTGTGCAGCATTCTTCTTTAAGTTTTTAGGTGCATTTTGTTGAGCTAGTTTCATCTACACATGCTAAAAGTCTGCTTTCAGATAGACAGGGTTTTTTTTTTTAAAGCAAGGCCGTGATGATTGAGGGGCAGCAGAGAGTTCACTGCAAAAAGTCCGATGTTAAATATGAAACATCGAGCCGGTGTTAAATTTCCGGTGCTCATTCATGGTATTAGATTAACACCTCCGGGTGTCATTTCAAAATCTAAAATTGTTTTTTGAATAGTTTCACAGTTGCTGCACTTCTTGTTAATTTTGAACTTCAACAAGACGATAAAGAATTTTCCGATATTAAAAGTACTTGATTTTTGAAAAAATGTGTAAACACATTTACACCACAGTAACACCAGTTGGTGTGGTCCTCTATTGAAGCTGGACGGGTGTTATACCATTGAAATTAACACCACCAATATAAAATCAACACCATGCGGTGTCATTATTGAATTAACTCTAGCGCAGTGTCAAAAATATCACCAGCCACAGTGTCAAATTAATTCCACGAAGTGCCAGGCGAACACTTTTTAACACCGTCACAATACATTTTCAACACCTGTGGGTGTGGTCCTCTATTGAAGTTTGATCGGTGTTAGATTTAACACCCATGGTGTTAAATCTAACACCGATGTTTTTACAGTGTTGAAAGTTGAAGTTGCACAAGTGGAGACGGGAGAATAGAAGACAGAGACAGTTGCAGGAAGAATGCAATGAGAATCCCGACAGATGACTGATTTAGTATCATCATCATCATCATCATAGTGTGCTTTACGTTACCTATGTGTGTAAGGTGAATATATAGTTGGCAATCACTGCGCACTGTGATATATGACGTTCTTGTCCATTATTATTTCCCTATAGTTTGACTGCTGCGGAGCCACAAACTACTCGGACTACGAAAATGCTCAGTACTTCACTGGAGGTTCTGTACCAGAAAGCTGTTGCAAAACTGGCGTCAACGTGACCGCGTGCACGGCAGGGCCAAAGGGTAAACCAGTCGACCCAAAACTTGTTTGGAGTGAGGTAAGTTTAAACAGTGTGACTCTCACCTTTAATCATATCTTCAGAAAAAAAAATAAAGGGTTTCCATTGAGCACACGTGCTTACTATATGTTTGAATACAATAATAAGAAGTTTAGAAAACCAAGTTTGGGGGGGGGGGGGAGGGTGCACGTCACGAGACCGACACCCACGAGTGATAAAGCCCACGAGTCATACAGCTCACGAGTTATACAGCCCATGGGTTCTACACTTCGCTGACAAGGCCAACGAGACCGACACAATAAACTCGTGGACACGGTGGACTGTTTTACTTAGTGTCGAACTCATGGGCTTTAGTCCAGGCTAGAAGGCACCTAACCTTGTTTTTTGATATATACAATGTTTTTTTGATGGGTTCTTGTCAATTCGAGGGTGCTGATTCCAAATCCGATTGATGCCACTCGCGTAACCTTGAGCATTTTCGGCAAAATGCAAAAATCCAAAATGGCCGCCAAATATGCTAATTTGGCCGTGATAATCACAATCATGTGCATTCTGTGACCAATTATTCCACCAAACTTTGTACATTTCTGTTCCTAGAGTTACCTCATGTGCATTTGCAAGAAAATTTTCATATCATATAGTTTCATTTGGTATTTCAAGATCATTTTCAATTCAAAATGGCCGCCATTCCTATGCTCATGTACAATATGAATGGCAAAAAGTATGCATGGAAATATATACCAAATTTACTGTATTTCCAGTTCCGTACCTATGCTGTTATAAAATGTTGCATGTGCAATACTAATATGATGGGTGCCACTTACAATATAGGGGGCCTACATGCATTTTTATTCTTCTAAATGCAAAAATTCAAAATGGTCGCCAATCTTTTTCTCCTGTGCAATATGAATAGCAAACATATACGTGGAAATAGAAAACTAAATTTGCTGGGTTTTTTTCTGACATGCAGCTACATAGTTTGTTAAGATTTAGTGCTGATCATTATCTGAAGGATGTTCTTAACAGAAAGTTTTTCTTTTGTGATGCAAAAGTCCAAATTTACCACATAAATTAGGATTTTCACTAGGAATTACGGATGGAGTTTCGAGCATTTAACAATCATAAACCTTGCGATGTTTAACACAATTTCAAATCTTTTATTTTATTTCAACAAAGAATATATATACTAAGTGCACCAAACACCACGCAAAAAGAAATCAATAATGTACCATCACATTCTACAAGCAGCTTGAATATAAAAGTGTAATACTAACAAAATATATTAAGAAGCCTAGATGCATATCATTTATCAAGTGTTCAAAATGGAGTGGAAGCTAGAAAGCAAAGCTTCAATGCATTCCCCTGAAGGTACAGAAGAATCATATACAACACTGTAGAATGTGTCATAATTGCCGACAAAAACATTATGACAAAACTAACAACCCTTTACAATGTAGCTTTTTTTTCAGCTAGAAGTTGGGGGAGTTTTAAATGGATGATAATCTCCATCGCTTTGTTATGATATAATTTAGGAGTAACGCCTTGATATTATCGAGCAAACTTGATTTTCTTCATTTTTATTGTCTTTAAAGATCTCTTTATTTGGATATTTGGCAGCAGGTGACATCAGCCCCAAATTTGCAAGATTCTCAGGCTAAAGATACATATCAGCCCTGCAATTGCCTTAATTGCAACCACATCTGGTGATGTTCAGCACTTCCTCAGGGGTCAGAGGGTGATTTTTTTTTTTTTTTTTTGCCATAGAAACAGGATGAAGACATCAAAGACTTGCTTCACTACCCTTTGAAGCCCTTTGGCTTTGTCGCCAGGCAAGAGACAGTGTTGTAGGTAACTTGGGTGGTATCAGAGATGACATCAGCCCAGCATCTGCACCACCCTGTTTTGAGGTCAAAGCTTTGAAGCGAAGGAGAGAAATCTATAGGTTGGCTTGTGGGATTTCAAATGCATTGATGGCAGGTTGTTAGGGGGGCATGCAATGAAGCGTTTTGTCAGTTTTTTTTAACAAGCTGTTATAAGCTTCTAAAATCCTTGTATCTGATTGGCTGAGAGCAAATTTGTCAGACAAACTTGTCAGACAAAACGTTTCCCCTTGTAAGGCAATTGCAGGATTGCAGGGGTCGCGGAACCGAGGGTTGGGCAGCAACAGAGGTGGGGGCAAGCATGTGTAATACAAGCCTCTTGACTGAAATGGACCCATTACACGTATATTCATCATGAATCTTCTGCGTTATATTAACATTGGTAAATATTCCATGATTCCACAACTCATCATTGAAGGAAAGGTGTGAGCAAAGTACTCATCTCCAGACAGAAAATGAGTCCCTTTTACAGTGGCGGCATCATATGCGTCAATTCCATTACAACCTTAAGTGACTGCATTCCTAGAGAAAATACAAAATCATTCTTGGATATTTCAAAATAGGACTACTGTGGTGGGATGGACTTTCTGTTTACTATAATAGAATATAAAAAAATATAGTGGTACCACTAGCAATACTTTACCAAACTCTTTGTAATCCTCCAAACACACTTGTCCGTTTTGTTACATTCTAACCAGCCTTGAGCAAGTAGGGAAAATCATGCAAGTTGATTGCAAGCACAGAACCAGTGGTAAATCTTATCTACGATATACAGATAAGACAGAAGGTCATTTGTCATTTGTGTTTTCAAGCAAATCATATTCTGGGTTAACATGGCAAAATGTGGGGCTTTTTTATTTCAGAGATTTGACGAAAGAAAGTGAGATGGTCCCTTTGTTCCACTTTCCCCTGCCTTATGTTCTTTCTCGGATGAGGGGGTTGAAAAGTTTGTGTAATATCGCTTTTAGATAATGTAGGACAGAACAGTTATTTCGAAATTTCATTTGTGTCATCATCTAAGATTTAGCCGTCTAATTCAATAAACAGTGAATATTATGATGTTGAACATCTCAAGGCAAATAAGTATCAAATGTTCATATCTAATAATTTCTGATAAAAGATCTTGATGTTGGCGTCAATTCAAGTTTTGGTGGGGAAAAACCAGATTGAAATACAATGTAGCAAATTTGGATGTTTGCATCACAACTAAAACAGCTTTTTGTTATGTTAGTAACAACCTTCTGATTTATAATCAGCACCCAAATTGATAACCAGTGTAGCTGCGTGACAGAAAAAAAAAATATGTCTATTGCCATGTGCATTTTGCCGTTCATATTGTACAGAGGAATATTAGTGGCATCCATTTTGAAGATTTGTTTTAAGAAGAATATATAAGCCTAAAAACAATATATTTTATGTTTGTTTGTTTGTTTGCTTGCTTGTTTTGCTAGTGGCACTCATCAGATTTGCATTGCACATGCAACACTTAATAACAGCATAGGTACGGAACTGGAAATACAGTAAATTTGGTATAGATTTCCATGCATACTTTTTGCCATTCATATTGTACATGAGCATATAAATGGCGGCCATTTTTAATGGGAAATGAGCTTTAAATGCCAAATGAAACTATATGAAATGAAAATTATCTTGTAAATGCACTTAAAGTAGCTCTCGGAACAGAAATGTACAAAGTTTGGTGGAATAATTGGTCACAGAATGCACATGATTGTGATTATCACGGCCAAATTAGCATATTTGGCGGCCATTTTGGATTTTTGCATTTTGCCGAAAATGCTCAAGGTAACGCGAGTGGCATCAATCGGATTTGGAATCAGCACCCTCGAATTGACAAGAAACCATCAAAAAACATTGTATATATCAAAAAACAAGGTTAGGTGCACTTTCTATGGAGCCTAGCCTGGACTACTTTATTTCCCTAGTGTTGAACTCATGGGCTGCATGACTCGTGAGCTGCATGACTCATGGACCTGTTTTCAATGTCGAACTCGTGGGCTGTGTGACTCGTGGGTGTCGGTCTTGTGGGATGACCCCCGGGGAAGGGATAGAAATCTTATCAGCTTCCTCGTAAAAGGCCACTTGAACGGTTCCCAATGCGGTTTGAGCCATCTTAAAACAATTGTGGGATTATGCGTGTATGCATATGAGAACGCATGTATAGATTAGTTTATCAGTTAAACTGTATAATACGCAATCGTGGTCGGCACGGTTACAGTTCCTTATTCCCAAGGTTCGTCATTTCGAAGGTTCGTTATTTCAGCGATTCGGTTTTCCCCCCGTTTTTTCGCAATTTCGAGGGTTTGTTAGCACTACGGTCTTCACATTGTTCGAATTGACGAATCTTCGGATTAACGAATCTTATTTCATATTTTCGGGATTACGAACCTTCGGAATAACAATCAACTTTCGGAATAACGCCACTAATGTACGGTTCCCAAACGGACCCTTTTTCCATTATTATTATTATCATTATTTTTTTTTTTTTTTTGGGGGGGGGGATTAATGAACCTCTCTTATGCAAAATTTGTATATGTTTCCGAATAACGAACCTTCGGAATAACGAACATCAACCACCGGTCTAGGGGGAGACCTCGGGGCAACTTTGTCTCATGCGTAGCAAGGTGTAATAATATTGTCCTAAGGCACACCATAACCCCTTCCGCTTGTCAACCTGCTACGGAGAGCATTGAAGACATATTTATCATTTGCAGATCAAACAAAGACCCAGCATTAATGCTTCAAAATAGTTCTAAAATGCCAGTTAGGGATAGAAACAACCAATGTGAAAAATTGAAGCAGTATAATAGAGATTAAGTATTGTTAAATACACAAAACGTGAGCAATAGTTATAATAAAAATGTTTCTCGACTAAACCGTTTACATTTATGGTTTAATTATCTCCTTACATTTTTGAAAAAAAAAATGTTATAAAGATATAGTAGGATGTTTTCTGATACAACTGACTTACACATATACATCAAAACTGATATCATGCAATTTGAGCGTCATTTCGAAATGCTAATGGTGTTTCTGTTTTTGTTTTCTAGGGATGTGTTGACGCCAGCTACGAGGAAGTGAAGGACCATTATGTAATCATCGCTGCGGCTGCCATTGGCTTAATACTGTTTGAGGTGAGGATTGTTTGGTTTTTGGTTTATCATGATTAATTTTCGTCTACTGCAAGAGAGTGAGGTATAGGAGTCACTTTATTTTGATTTAAATTTGGTTTTTCTGGACAGAACCGACGGTTGAGGTTTTGTTATTATTATGTAACTAGAAATAACTGTTTCATTGATATGCTCTAAATGCACAAAGCGGACACACGATAGTATAATACCATTATTTACTTTTTTAAAACTCTGCCATGTAACATTTTGGGACAAATTTACTAGCTGATAATCTGCTTATCTTCTGATTAGCTGACTACAAAGAATTGAACGATCAGATACATTTCTTTTTTTTTATATGATGTTGACTATGGTTTTTGGCCGAAATTATACATGCATGTGACAAGTCTGACTGTGTGGTAATGTACTGTAACGTGTTTTGTAATATGCAATGATAATATTGTTATTGTAAAAAAAAATACACTTATTCGCTTCCAGTAAGAAGGCAATTGAAGCATAACACAGTTTGAAAAAGATGTATAGTATAGATTACAGAGACTCCAACCCCAAGCACCTTCTGATCTGGAGATTCTCCCGCCCGAAACCCCTAGCAAACGGGAGACTCCAAGTTGATGTGTGCGAAGCACGAAGTTCCTAGGGTTCTAGATGTTCTCTGGTGCTATCTATCTATAAGGCTTATTTTTTCAACATACGATAGCAATGAGTAAGAAATCCCTTCCACCAGGAGACACAGAGCCAGGGCGGGAGAACGGGAGATTTTGCAAAAATGGGTTTTCGGCGAGAGATCTCCCGTCGAAAACGGGAGAGTTGGAGTCTCTGAGACTGTCAAAATGGTAAAGCCATCACAAACGACGTGAGCATTTTGTAAGCCGATGCTTGCTTCTTTTGAAATGGCAGTGCAAATGTTAAAATAACTTTAAGGTCGACTAAATGAATGCCTTTAATTTTTTTTTTCATGTTATGATTATCATTTTAGGTTCTGGCCATGGTGTTTGCATGCTGTGTCATCAAAGGACTGGATGAGGACTACGACAAATTCGCGTGAACAAGTCAAAGTTCAGAGCGGTTGTTTAAAATGAAATTCAACTTGCAATAGCAATTAGTAGTTTTACATCTTGGGAGAAAGAAAGATCATCAGTGACGCCGACTTTCCCCTATGTTTTCCTCAAAGTTTGGCATACAGCGATTTTCCAAGAGAGCCAGCATTATCCCTCCAAGAAAAAAAAAATATTTAAAAATTTCGCTCTTTCCAACCAATGTTTCACAAAAATTAAAAATTGTATACGTATGTAAAAAAAATTTTAATTTTTTTTTCTAATTCATGGACAAATATACGTATTGAAAGTAGTGCTTGATGATATGTTGTAAAATTCATTCCCACAGAAAGAAAGGCAGAACCTTGATAAACAGTGAATAAATCTGCAAAAATATACATGAACAGATTATTCTAGATTCCGTATTATTTACCGATGGAAAAAAAAGCAACGTCATGAATGAACGGACCAAGGTGAACATCAACTTGGATATCTCCCAATGTAGGCAGCTAGATGGCAGAGATAGATTGAAGAGAATGAAGAAAATACGAAGATACATGTAATATTGTATAAACATGTTTCTGAAGTGGTGGGTTGGTTGAGTTGGGATGTTTTTGAAATGTGTACGTATCTATCCCTTTCTGCAACCGTCCCACACGTAAACACCAGCTGCATGAGAAGAATTTCACAATACAATGAAGCGAATGCTATAGATTGCTTTGCAGTGTAGGTACTGGGTAAAAATTTATTACTGCAGGTTATAGTTAGGTCTTCATTTTCGTGTGTAGGTCGACATAGATTTTTTGATTTCCACAGTACTATAAGTAAAACACGACAAAACCTAATTAACATGATTAAGAAAAGCCGAGGAGGTTATTAAATTCAAATTTTTCATTCGTTGTTGGCGATCGATCATATCAATTAATGACAATGACGTTCATTTTTTTTTCGAGCACATTTCACTGTGAAACTGCTGTCATACATCACAGTTGCACCTAAGAGGATTTAGCACCGCGCACCTCTTGTTTTGTTGCTTGTTACTATATAGCATGTATGCCTTTATAAAAGATATCTATCTTTTGTAGAAAATAAAAAAAATAAGACGTAAGACGACACAGCTGTACATTTATTTTATCAAACCATTCATCGACATTTTCCCATGACGTGTGTGGTATAATTATAATCTATCTGTACATTCTGCGAGTTTGAAGAGGTGTTAATCACCTAAGATTTCCCTATACAATATGACAATATGAGAGAAGAAGAGTCTCGATTTAATACTATTCAACACCCATCTGTTTTATCATCATCTATCTGCCAGACAAGAAATGATGATTAATTTTTATCGATTATTTTTTCTGTAAATCATAGAATGATAATCCACATCATTTCGGAATCACTATTTACGGCAATAGAGTGTATGTTCGTATTTCATTACACAATGAAGTCTCACACACTGATAGTGATGGATATCTCACTATTACGCGTGCTGTGCGTATCCCGACGAGGCATACAGTATCCCGCGATATATTTCTTATATTCATGTGTGTACATATATATACATTGTACTGTTGTACTATTTCCCTCAAAGAAAGTACCGATGAAAAAAAAAGTCGAAATAGCGAATATATTTTGTTACGTCTTTCATTGTCTTTATGATCAGTGTTGGTTGATGTTATTTGATTATTTTGAATTGTGCGGGATAGAAACAATCTTTAACTTGGGCCTATTCCTATAAATATTTAATTCTTGTAAAGTGTATAAAAGATTTGAAACAGAATAAAATCGTGATGAACTAATTATAGCACTTCTGAGAAAGAGCATCTCTCTTCTTTCATGTACATTGTAATCTATGGATACTGTTTTTATTTGAAGGTGTTATAATTGAACTTCTATTTCACATCAAAGAACACTAAAATAAAATTGAAGAGTTTTATCGCAAAACGAGCTAACTCCATTCTTCTTAAATTGAGATATTTGTGACAAAAGCTGCTAAAAAAACAAAAAAAAATAATGAGAAAGTATACAGGATATGTTTAATCATAACTTGTAGAATATTCCTTGTTATGTCACAAGTGAGGTATTACTGGAAAGGTTTAATCTTGCTCTATCTGATGATGGACTTACTTCGAAATGTTTAAAAATGACGCTTAACTCATTTTGCAATAAAACTCTTGTCCATTATTATTTCCCTATAGTTTGACAAGATAAGTTCAGAGCAGAACCTTAAAAGGCAGATTGCTGCATACAGATCTAGTAAATTGTTTCCATCTGCCCTTTTTGTTTATTTGCAACAAAATGAAAACTACCATTTGACATAGAGAGTAAACTGCGAAAAAACGGATACAAAAAAATGGAATATGCGAAAAAAAAAGCAAAACAGATGCAATACAGTTAGTTATTAATCTACAAATTTCATTTTGGTAACAACAGAATCGAAACAGAAGCAGAACGGCTGAATAAATCTAAAAAAAAAATGCTGGCGATTTAGTCTGAAACAAGTGCTATAAATAAGATGTGTGTCTAAATCAATTCCTGGTAAATATTCCTTGAATCTTTAAACTTTCTCCGGTTTCTCAAAAATCACACGATGTAAACTATTACTGTGACAATGAAGTTTGTACATCTACAAACACTTGTTCTTGGATAGAATCAATCCATCCAGTGAGCATATCAAGACTGATTAACTAGTCAAAATGAACTGTGTACAAAGTTGCAGGTGCGCCAGAGTTAGGCCGCATTACTTTTCTTCTATTAACGTACATAGGGGGCGCAATTAACATCGAGTCCAGTGCCGTTGAGATCAGTCCCTCTATTTCCTCAGGTTGTAAAGTTGAAGTACTAAAGATATCCCGAATAATCCTAACCATGCATGTACATGTTATTTAGATATTGTGTACATCCAGTCATACATGGATAGCCCCCAATGGACAGACATTGCTGAAACGTTTCTTATAGCACCAATTTTCATACCTGTTATTGTATCTTTTTAGAAATACTTTAAAAATGCCACTACCAGCGAATTTTACAATCAATATGACAATCAAACATGGGTTCCACCTTGTGACGATGAATTCTAGCCTTTTTGTATGAACAGTGTCATAAAGATTACACGATGTTGCTTGATTTAAATTGGGAGCTTGGTTGAGGACTGATAAAACGATACATCCTATGAATAATAACGATAACAAGATTCTGTGCTATCAAAAATAGACAGACCTAGTAAATTGTTTAGATTTACGATTAACACGATTAATGGGAAGAAGAAAAGTTGATGATTTATAGGAAAATATCAGCAGTATATCAAAACCGATACAAGCAGTTAAGAACAAAGCTGAATAAATGAAAACAAGATTACACACAAAGAACATGAATACAAGACAGAAAGGCATAAACATACAAAACGACAAGCAACTGTCTTCAAGTTAGGGGAGGAAGAATTAAAAAACTAAATGAAATGGTTTAACTTTGAACACAATTGACGTTAAATGATTAACATTGTGGCCTACAGTAACTTCATGCGTGATTATATAGATATGATATTTATATATATATAATATGTGAATAGCTATATCAAACTCTGTGAGTTGAATTGAGCTATATAAAACATTATAATCAATATGACTCATTGGGCTTATCATGCCGAAAGGGTGGGTTGGGTGGTGGCGCGTCGCGTTAATGGGAACACCACCCTTCGTCCAAAGCCCCCCCCCCCCCCCCGATAACAATTAGATCAAACAGTAATTGGACGAAATGATGACTAGACCAACTGGCTATTAGACCAACTGATATTAATCAGTCTATTAGACCAACTGGCTGTAGACCAAGTGGTAATAGAGTGTAAACCGATCCGGACGATAGCCTCTTTGAAATGGCTGTTTGAAGTTTAAATATAAATTCAAACTCGTCTTTTAATATTACATGAGAAAAAGTACCAACGCACCCTTTCGGCAAAACCGGGGGGGGGGGGGGGGCTTTGGACGAAGGGTGGGGTTCCAGTCAACGCGACGCGACCCAACGCTCCCAACGCACCCTTTCGGCAAAACCGGGGGGGGGGGGGTGGGGGCTTTGGACGAAGGGTGGTGTTCCCATTAACGCGACGCGCCACCATCCAACCCACCCTTTCGGCACAAGCCGACTCATTGTAATGTAAATAACGAGATTGATAGCAAAAACGGGCAAAGTATCATTTTCAACATTTTACAGTTAAGTACCTAGAAGCATGTGAAATAAAAATCCAGATTTTGTCCTTACCACAAGAAATACATTTATCACCTGTTGGAAAAGAAGTCTTCTACTAGTATATTGACATTTCAATGTGTGGGTGTGCATGTTTGTGTGTTTACACAACTTTTGTCGTAACCTTGATAATGAAAGATTTCGATAATATCTATAGCGATTATCACGTGGAATATCTTCACATCGAAGAGTCAAATCAGAGAGGTGGATAGATGTCTCATTCCCACCTCCTAATTGGTCAGCATAATATGAAGCAATCAAGTGGAGAGGAGTATTTCCGCCTGCAAGAACATGATTATAAGCACTCCCAATAATGTTTGAAAGAACAGATAAGAGATTCGCGATAAATGTACCCAACTTGTTTGATAAGGCTCTGCATCCAAACCTCTTAGCTCAAAATGCATTACACCGAGTCCGGAGTGATTTCCAGAGTTCTAAAAAAAACCCCAAGGCAAACAAACATTCTTATTTGCATCTTGATCGATACAAGCATTTCCCTGAAGTCACATAATGTCATTTTTTACCCTGACCGACCCTGTATGCATATCGTCATTCTATCAAAAGAATGAAGATACAGTGCAGACCCATTCGAAAATCCTAAATTGGTTACGTCTGGGGTAATGCTGGGTCCTTACCCGTAGTCGTAAAGAAGCTAGTGAAAATTCAATTTCCTTTTGAGAGAGGTTGATTAACAAGAAATAGAGGAATTGATGGGTAATTGATAGCAAACAGATTATGCACAAGGCACTTCACATACACAGATATGCATGCACAGTACGTCTACTGGTGTATTTTTTTTTATTATATAGACCTTACATATATGCATATACACTCAACAAACAAGTAAGTTAAGAATAGATTGGGCATTTTATTACTCATAACATGAATGGCATATCATTGCCACCAGATATCATTATGAGTGTGAAAAATGCATTTTATGTCAAAATGCATGGGGAAAAAAGTTGCACGTTAGTGATTTGCATTGACTTTTACACAAATAATCATCCAATCACTCATGATTCTGAACTTTAAAGCATGGCTTATAGCATATTTCTCTATCTCTTTCTTTTCATGAGCATACAGTGAAGTATTTAATAATTGATATGTCCAACATCCGCTTCAAGACCAGCCGGCATCTCTTCCTCATACTGTTAATTAAAGTTTGTACTTGGCGCTGCTCAATGTTGGCCCATGCTCTCTGCAAGATACGCTGAAATTTTTGCAGCGAGGTGTCATCTTTCACCTTCTTGCTCGCTTTTCGCTTTCGTTATGGCATTGGGCGAAACCCCAAGTCTCCTGACCCCTCCTTAACCGGAATCCCAGCTTCAAGGAAAACAGTAGCTCTCCCTCTTTCAACAATTTGCAGACGCGGTATGCTGCAAAATGGCCATAAGCACATTAATGCGATCAACCCAAGCTGGAATTAAAAAGCACATGACTTCTACCAACATTTTCATATTGAAAAGGCCTATTGCTGAAAAGGTATGCATAACATCTGTTTAATAGGGAAGCACATTGTACCTGAAGAAATTCCTGAGAATTACATAACAATTTAAAAAGGTCATTTGCTAACTTGCATAGGAAATGTATGCTTCATATTCCTTAAGTTTAACTTTTTTCCCATACATTTTGACATAAAATGCATTTTTCACCTCTGGTGGCAATGATATGCCATTCATGTTATGAGTATTAAATAAAATTCCCTGTTCATTCCCGTTTGAATTATGAAAATCGGTAACACACTTTTTGAAAAATATCCACAAATGCTAGGGGGAACTTACTTTTTTGGTTGAGTGTATATATAAATGAATAACAGCAATAATTAGTTTCTGCTCGGAGTCCTAAGAAAGTATAGATTCACAACAGTAGGTCAATATAAAAACTCCGTTGTCAAATTCACGTCTCTAACGGAGTTTTTATATTGACCTACTGTTGTGAATATATATATATATATATATATATATATATATATATATATATATACATATATATATATATATATATATGCATGGCTCGATATTAGCGCGCCCGATGGCCCGGGGTCAACAAATTTCTTGATGCCAGACCACCAACTTTCGAAAACGTTTATGTTCTGCTGGCCCGATCAGGCAGCGAATGTAATATTTGCTTTCATTTCTGGCTACCACCAGAGAATCGAGAGCTAATGTATATATTATATAGGGCATACATGTCAGAGAGATAGTAAGATAATCATAAAGGCATTATTCATAAACAGAAAAAAAAAAGAAAGTAAGAGAGAGATAGTGTGTATATGTAAAGTGTAAATTAGGAGTAACCGGGGAAAATGAAGAGAAGGAAAAATACAGAGTCGCTGATCATATTTCTTTTCTTTTTCTTCTTTATAAGGATCTAAAAGAACACCGTGAGCAAGAATGGGTATAAAAAGTTCGACAATCTTTCTGTCGTGTGACGTCATTTAGCACGAATTAATATTTCAACTTACTGACTTCATATCCCGACATATCGGTGGTGCAAAGTGTACCGCCCAAGATCAATGATTAACATTCACAAGGGGGAAAGTTCAAGTTTGCGTTTATCATCCGTACGCGTTAGTTTATCCGAAACTGATTAAATTTTGAAGATTAGGTTATTGATTAATATTGGGCGTCTGTTGTTCTCAACAGCTCTGTGATGCTTGTTGCCGTGCATTTCACCTTTGTCTTGGTATAAAACAATAGTGTGTGGCAACCAATATTCGAACTTGATTGTAACAGGTGGCAACAACTCCACAAAAATCTTCCTCTTTCTCGCTTTTTCCTTCGTTCTTTTAATTTAACAAATTTTATTGTAGTCATCGCCATAAGCATACGAAGGATCCAAAATGGTAGCTGGATGTGCTCCAAAGATCGCTAAGCTCATTCTCTTCGTTTTGAATGTCTGCATATGGGTAAGTGAAACGTCTTCAGCTTTTAAGTTGTAGATCACTGAAGACCTATAAGAGTATGCCGACCTGGCATTCTTCTGACGATCAGTGATGACGAACCTCCATCTTTCCGATATCTTAATGCTCCCTAATGTATAGTCGACAATAGCATTATTGTATTGATGGTGATGATGGTGATTGTTGCTAGTATGATGACTTTATAATGATAGTAAACAACAGTCAAAATGATGGTATTCACTATGACATGTACGCCTGTTACTTCTGCTTGTATTTTTACTATTACTACCACTTCTTTTGCATATTACTGTAGCTCTGCAATTGCTGCTCCTACTATTTCTAATGACAATAAAGACAGTAATGATGATGTTATTTTCGTCATCATTTTCTTATTACCATTATCATCATTATCATCATCATATTTTTAGTACACCTATTATTGATGTTATTTTGATTATCATTATCGTTATGACTATCTTCATCATCATCGTCAGAAGCATTGCGATTAATGATTTCATCATGATATCCAAAATTGGAAGTCAGTAAACATTGCAGCAAATTTCATTCATTCGTTCATTCAATCGTTCATTCATTATTTTTTCCCATTTCCAAAAGAAACATCTAAATATAATTTTACTGAAATAGAATACATAAATTCCATCACAATACATAATAAAGTATAGTTTACAGAATATTTTAGCTGTACGGAAATGCTGGAAATGGGGAGGATTTTTAAGGATTGCTAAGGGTGCATTTCCCCCTACACGTACTACAACAGAGGTTACTATTTTGATTGATATACTGTTATACATAAAAAGCGGAAATACAAAAGAAACATAAGATATGGAAACCTAACTATACTAGCTCAAAACAAAGACCCTGTACAAATCCCTACACAAAGTTGCTGTCATGCAGGAAGAGAAAGGAAAGAGGGAGAGAGAAAAAAGAATTATTACGGGGTTTGAAGATAAAAGATAAAAAACAGAATCACACTCAAACGAGATGAGAGTTAATGGATGGTTGGAGTCGCTCAGCAGTGATTGCTTGATTTTGACAGAAAATAAAGTTCGATTTTCCAGGTCTTTGCAACCATCAAAGGATCAGAACAATTTTTACGATTTAATGATGTTAATATACATCAAGTTTCAAATTTGATGCGGGCCGAAGCAGTTCAAAGTAAGCAATCGCGCGGTTCAGAGGGTATACTAGTAGTTATACATTATGTCGAAATATACTTACAACGTAATGATTAGAATTAGACAGACATAATATTACGCATAATACATACACCCCCCCCAAAAAAAAACCCAGCATGTTCATATATACTATCAACTGAATCCCCCTCCACAAACAAACACACACACACACACACACACACACACACACACACACGAGGACGCATACACACACACTTTTTATAATTATTCTGCTTGAAATTACATGTCCAATTTCAATCACAACGTTGTATATTCTGCTAAGAAATGAGAATAAGCTTTAAATTGATAACTTGCAATATACTGACATGACCGGTGGTAGCAGATTATTAGCAGATTATAATAATATATGTTCTATTTGATTCGGTCATCGTTTCTACATTCAGGGTGTTGGCATTGCCCTGATCACAGTAGGGTCGTACGTGACGGCCGAGCGCGCTCAGTACGAAGACCTATTCGCCGATGACTATATTCTGGTAGTCACCGGTCTGATCATTGGCGTCGGTTGCTTCGTCTTCATCGTCGGTTTCTGCGGATGCTGTGGCGCGGTGAAAGAAGGGACATGCCTGCTCAAGACGGTGAGACACACGCGAGCACCCGGCTTATTAGAATGTATAATCAATCAATTTGTTCATTAATTCATCTCGCTCTCTTCTAGCTTAAAGTCACCAGGTCATAGCACTTAAAGATAACATAGCCGTAACGGTATAAAAGATTTAAAAGGATAAAGTTTATAATAAGTTTACAGTTTGGAAATTAAACTATTGCGCTGGTCATTTCTGTTGTCCTAATAGGTATGCAATTACCAAAAGTGATTCAATAGTTTTGCTATGATATAATGTATCATTGTTTATTCGATTGACTGAAAGTGTTTGAATATTGTGGGTTTTGATATAACAAAATTATTGTGAAACAGCAGTTAAAGGGATTGCATAGTCTTATAGATGACTTTAGGCTACGGCTGTTTTAATGCATTTTTTAAAGAATTTACAATTTGTGATGTTTTAACGGCAGGTGCCGACAAATGACCGACCAATTCATCTGCTTTTAGTCTCTAGGCAGATTTCCTTCTAAAGCTCGTTTTGGTGATGTTTTAACTCGCAATCAGCCAATTTTGGATGTGTCAAGAACATTTTAAGTATTACTGCGTTAGCAATATGAGAAAATTATATTCAGTGGATCGATAAGATTCTTAAAGCAGCCATGGGTGGAAGCAAGAATGGTCGTTATTAAAGGGGCCCTGAAATCCAAAGGGCTTTTTACACTTGTAAATTTTTGCTTAGCCCCGGACCAACGGTGGGGCTAAGGGGGGGGGGGGGGGGGGGGGCCTTAGCCCCACCGTTGGTACGGGACTATCCTTAGCCCACTTTCTGTTTACACTCGTTTTTGCCAAAGTGGGCTAGCCCCACCGATAGTACGGTACTATCTGGCCCTGCAAAATAGCAGGGGTTAGCACCGCAACTGCGGTGCCAAGCAAGTGAGTGTAAACAGAACGAAAAAATAATCCTGGGCTAAGCGACGGAGACGAAGTCCGACCCTCACTGACCAATCAGAAACGAGGTAATCAAGTGCTGCATGCCGGTGCGTGCGTGTACGTGTACAGTACACAGCGTAATTATGAATATTCATGTGGTTTGGAAAGTCCCGGGCTAAGAAATACGAGTGTAAAAAGGTCAGTTTTCTCCTTAGCCCCGGACAAGAGATTATACGGGACTAATTGGCGAGTGTAAAAAGCTGAAAAAAAAAATTGGTACGGGACTAACGATAGTCCTGGGTCAGAGAAAGTCCGGGGTTAAGAAACACAAGAGTGTAAAAAGCCCTCAAATGCATGTTGATTTGTGTTGATTTGTGATACCCTCAAAATCACTTTTGCGGTGAAACGAATATCTAGAAACATTCCATATATTTTTTACGATTTTTTCTTCTATTTTTCTTCAGAACGCCCACAAAAAATCCTTCCAAACCAATATTCTTGAGATGACCTTATCTGTCAATCATTGCTAAAGTACTGAAATGTTAAAAAAAGACATTGGAGTGCACCCTCCCCTCGACTCAGCATAACTTGCATGTTCCCTCGCCATGTTTTTTGTTAGTCACATTAATATCACAGAAACATGCAAGTTATGCTGAGTCGAGAGGAAGGTGCATTCCAATGTCTTTTGTTAAACATTTCGGTACTTTAGCAATAATTGACAGATGAGGTCATCTCAAGAATATTGGTTTGGAAGGATTTTTGTGGGCGTTCCCAAGTACACTGCAGAAAAATAGAAGAAAAAACCGTTAAAAAACATGGAATGTTTCTAGATATCCATTTCACCGCAAAAGTGATGTTGAAGGTATCATAAATCAACACAAATCAACATGCATTTGGATTTCAGGGCCCCTTTAAAGTCTCAAGTTTTTAAAGAAAAGGTGGCTTCTGGATCTTTGAACATGATAAGGATTACCTGGCTGTACGTATAAATACATTTTTTAAGTAACTTTTATAGTGTCATCAATAAAAAAAAAAAAAAATAGAATGACTGCACAGTATTCAGCAGAGCCCAATCAAATCATACATCATATTCAATTTTACTATTTTTTTATTACAAAAGTGTAAATCGTCACCTGGACTTGAGAAGACGGTAGAAGGCAGATGAACCACAATTACGAACAGACAATTTGTATTATTCTTTTCACTGGTACACTCAATTTGAAATAGCTCGATTTCCCTCTTTTTTTTTTCCTCCTATTTGTGTCTTCACACATTGTAGTACTGGTTCTTTCTGCTCTTGATCATCTGTATGGAAATTACAGCAGGCGTGCTGGCTTTCGTGTACGATGACGAGGTAAGTAGGCCTATATCGAATTCAGATCCAGTGATTATGTTCAAACTAAAGATCAATTATAGGATTCACTTGTTTCAGGAAGTATATTTTTCCTCGACCCCGGATGTGTATTATCACTCCTGCACGTGTTTGCATAATAATGTAACATTTTCACTCCATGATAATGTATATTGAGGACTATCATTCTTGGGGGTCGGGATGATGTTTCAGATTAACGTACAATTTAATGAAGGAAAGATTTATGGTGTCCAAGACTGACAAAGCTCTTTTATGCACCCTCATCTTAGTTGGAATGCACAACATCGCCATCACTGACAGTTGTCATGAAATTTGCAATATCTGCTTGATATACTAAATATCAGAATGAACATTTTGAGACTTTGAGTAAAAGCACTTTCTTTGTGCAAATTAGGCAATTTCAGCTTTCTTGTTCGCAAAGAAGATGCCATTTTTGTCGGTCATGTCAGTAAAGATATGGAAGCTTTTAAGCTATGTTCAGTTCATAGAAAAGATGTTTTCCAATGTCTTTTGTTACCCTGGCAGTGAATGACTGAGATGTCGCTGACAGAGTCGTAATTGGTTTGGTAGGTTTTTATGTGCGCGTATTTTATCCAAGTAATCCGACGGCACATGATAAAATATATGCATAAACATAAAGCTCCTAATCAAACATTTTATCTTTTCTAGTCACACATAAGTGATGATCAGGGTATACACTATCTCGACATAATTAACATAATCATATTTGCATTGCATAGTTTATCTCAGCCAAGTTTAGACATTGAAAAATGTAATCAGTATCTGGAATGAAGAGCGGAATTCCAGTCTCATGTCGCAACAGATAGAACCCGACGTCTGATGAATAACGTTTATCTAGTTTATCTATAAAGCTAAAGTCCAACTTGCCCCTCCTTCCAGCAGAGACAAAAGAAAAAATGGGAAAAAAATACATGTAAATCGCTCAGCAGCAAAAAAAAAAAAAAAAAAAAAAAAAGACTCCACAGACTCACGGGATGATAGATTCAAATTCTCACGTCGACACTCTTTAAAGTTTCGCGAACTTTTGCTTTTGGAAGGTTGAGGTTAACCATCAAAATATTTCATTTGTTTGCTTTGAGTGCCGATCGTCTCAGCGCAGAAAGTAAAGCCCATAGGCGTTATACACCATGTCCAAAGTCCCAGCTCAGAAAGGATTAATCAACTCAAGGAGGAAGTTAACAATATGAGTTTGTCTGATCTTTTTAATGATTCATATCCGAATGATTCTCACCTAGATCAATGAAAACCATTACTTGGGTGACCCTGCACCACAAAACAAAACCATACTCTCTAAAAAAAAATCGAGTGAAAATTTTCACTCTAAAAAGAGTGAATACAAAAAAGAGTGAATTTCGAGTGAAATTGGAGTGAATTTTGAGTGAAAATGCTCATTTTCACTCATTTTGGAGTGACGTCAGGGATCACTCGAAGATTTTGGAGTATTGGTGCAAGGTGAAGACGAGAATTGGGCTTTTAACTTTTTTGCGAGATACCAAGAAATCACAGTTATGAAATAGTATACAGAGCATACCATTTTAAGAGGAATTCAAAGTTTATTTGATGAAAATTGGATTTGCAATGACTGAAACATCCAAAAACAAAGTAAAACTAAGAGATCGTAATAAAATGTGGGTCCCCACGCTTTATTAGAATCGCTCTGTTTTGGATATCTTAGCCATTTCAAAACCAATTTTCATCAAATAAACGTTGAATTCCTCATTGAAGTACATCATGCTCTTTCATATTTCATGAGGTTTCTCATTATCTCACCAAAAATGTTAGAAACCTGGAATTATGTCTCACCCGAAACTATATAATCCCTTAAACGTCAATAATATTGGTATCCAGCGTGAAGTATACGGAGTCATCTATGTAGTTTGAATATACCTTTTGATCTTCTGAAGTTTACTTGCCGTTGTGTGTAGTATTCAGTGAATTGGGATAAAGTTCGTAGCAAGGTTCCGAAAATGAAATAAGTTTCATTATTACACGGAAGGTTCGTTAATCCGAAAATGAAAACCAACGGTTTGTTAATCAGAAAACGAGATAAGGTTCGTAATCCCGAAAATGAAATATACCTCATTTCATGACAAAATATGGTGTTGTCATTACGAAAAAAGGAGGATACGCAATGAAGACACGCGCCGCGTGCATACCCATATACATGACCTCACCTACACAGACATGTTGCATCAATGCACATCCAAACACACACGATACGTATACTTATTGACTCACTGGAATACAATCGTAATCTGTAAATGTTTATTGATGAAAACATAAGTATTTTCCCCTCCCTCATATGTTATGGTACCCTTCCCAGGGGCGTCACCAGCTTTTTTTCAAGGGGGGTGCGTTTTGACCCTAATGTAATGAGATTTTTTTTTTTTTTGACAGACATGTGGAATATAGGAAGCTCTCAATCCCTAGACTTTTACTGTTTTTGAGGGAAACCAAACGGGGAAAGGGCATCGGCGTAGCTAGGATTTCATCTTGGGGGGGGGGGTGGTGTGTTAGTATGCGAGGGAGCGAGCAAGGGGGGGGGGAGAGGGTGTGGAAGTGCCTGTTGTCCCCCCCCCCCTCTCACGGTGATAACTTTTTGCATTTTGATGTTGTAAATGGTGCAATTTGATGCAGCCTTTTTGCGTGTTTTTATCGACTTGAGACAGTCCCACTTGTTTAAGGTAGCAGTACATTTTGATGGAATTTGTTTTTGAACAATGTGCCTATAAACTATATCATTTCAATAAACTTCTTGTATTGATTCTTACACTCATGTCATGAACGCGACCGAGCCCGAGCAAGCGCAGAGAGCGAGGGGGGATTTGATGCATGTTTTGCTTTTTTTTTTATCGACTTGAAACAGTCCCACTTGTTTAAAGTAAAGCAGTATATTTTGATGTAGATTAATATCGAACAATTTGCCTATAAAATAGTATCATCCAAATAAACTTCCTGTTTATATTTACACTGAATATCATGAACGCGGCCAAGCAAGAGCGAAAGGAGTGAGCGAGTGGGAGGATGTGGGAGGGAGTGTCCCCCTCCCACGGTGAGCACTTTTTGCATTTTGATGTTGTAAATGGTGCAATTTGATGCAGGTATTTTGCGTGTTTTATCGACTTGAAACAGTCCCACTTGTTTAAGGTATCAGCACATTTTGAAGTAAATTGTTATTGAACAATTTGCCTATTAATGGTATAATTCAAATAAACTTCTAGTAATAATTCTTACACTGATGTCATGAACGCGACCGAGCCCGAACAAGCGGAACGAGCAAGGGGGGAGGTTGTGGGAGGGGGTTGTCCCCCTATATGGATTATGGAATGACGGTGAGAAACGACAAATTACTGGCAGCAATATCGGGAGAATGGCTTAACGATTGTATGCGAGCGAGCGGAGCGAGCGAGCTTTAAAATTTTGACATTTTACAGTCCCAAAATTGCCGTTTGTAGCCATATTTTTTTGCTTTGGAAATTAAGGGGGAGGGGGCGCACCGGGCGCAACTGCTGGCAATTACTGGCAGCAACATCAGGTGAATGGCATAACGATTAAATGCGAGTAAGCGAAGAGAGCGAGCTTGAAAATTTTGACATTTTACAGTAAAAAACTACCATTTGGAGCTATATTTTTTCGCTCTGGAAATAAAGGGGGGGGGGGGAGGGCGCACCGAGCGCACAACTGCCAGCAATTACTGGCAGCAACATCAGGAGAAAGGCATAACAATTAAATGCGAGCGAGCGGAGCGAGCGAGCTTGAAAATTGTGACATTTTACAGTCCAAAAACTGCCGTTTGTAGCTATACATATATATATTTTTTTCTTTTTTGCAGTAAGGAGGGGGGGGGGGGGGGCGCACCGGGTGGAGCTGCCGGCAATTACTGGCAGCAACTTCAGGAGAATGGCATTACGACTAAATGCCAGCGAGCGGAGCCAGCGAGCTTGAAAATTTATATATTTTACAGTCCAAAAACTGCCGTTTGTAGCTATACTTTTTCGCTTTGGACATTAAGATGGGGCGGGGGGGGGGGGGGGTAGGGGACGCCCGGTGCGCCCCTCCCCCTGGATCCGCCACTGGTAGTCAAGGGTGTCGGTTTATGTTCATGACTGGGGGAGGTATGACCAGCGAGGTGGCGTCGAAGTGACCAAGCATGGTAAATAGTAAACACTGTATAGAATACACTTGTACCAGTAGATATGTATAAAATCAGTGCTGCCAGAACCAGGGGTGCGAATTGTTTTGTCCACGATTTTTTTTTTTTTTTTGTCCCCGATGCAAAATTAAAAAAAAAAAAATAAATAGATAAAGAATAATAATTATTTATGGTCCGGCGTTGAGGTCGCTCGCAGACTGAAGTTTTTTTTTTTTTTTTTTTTTTTTTTTTTTTTTTTTTTTTTTTTTTTTTTTTTAAGGTCCGAAGGGGGGGGGGGGGTGCGTTCGCACCCAACGCACCCCCCCTGGTGACGCCCATGCTTCCCCCTTTCAAAACATCATCAGGATGAGCCATGCATGACGTAGAAACAATTATGATAAAAGGTCTCTCAAAAGGGGAAAAACACCGCAGATTATTCAATTTTGGAATAATACCCCTCATTTCATTTCCGGATTAACGAAGCTTACTTCATTTTTGGATAAACGAACCTTATTATATTTGGGATCAACTAACCTTTGGTATAACGTATCTTTGGAATAACGACCTCATTTAATTTTCGGATCAACGAACCTTCGGAATAACGAACCTTATTTCATTAACCCTATTAAGCCCAAGCTATTTTGACCCCTCGCAGGCCCAAGGGGGGGGGGGGGGCACATTGTGCCCCCCCATATAACTTTTTAAGTATTTGATGTATCATCGTCATATTTGGCACGTGGGTAGAGTAACTCATACTTTACATGACCGTACATTTGAATTTTCACAAGGTCACCCATGGAGGGCGCTATTTACAAAAATATAAAGAAATACATAGGAAATATGCTAAAAACATGATTTTTTGGTATAATTTCTTTATCCCCATTATATATGTCTTATTATAGACCAATCATTTTCATATTTGCCACAAATGATAAGCAAGCGGAATTTTATTATTTGTTATGTTTGAAATTTCTCAAGGTCACCACATGGGGGCGCTATTCATATCAACAGAGACATTATGAAACCTGAGATGAAATGTTTGGGATGGGTACACGTATAGTTATGACATTTCATATTTGCATAATAGTGGAATTTTGAGATTGCAAATTGAAAATATGATAAACTAATGATATTAGAGGCATAACTTGGGTGAAGGAATCAAAATAACTCAAAATATAAGGGCAATCTGTAGAAAATATTATTGTTTTCAATTATCTCTACTATATCTATTGTTTTATGCCTTTGTCACATAAAAACAAAGGAAATAATAAGAAAAACTTTCCAGGACCATGATTACTTCAAATTTTGCTTCTTCAACAAATTTCAGCCAAGAAACACCCATTTCATACACTGTAATGCTGTTAAATGAAATGGGAACAGAAAAAAGATGCAAAATCTGACTGACATGGTTGTCAGTTTATGGTTGCCATGGCAACCAGCAACATCAAATATAGCTAAATTATATATCAAAATGTTTGCAATAAGATTTTAGGAAAAGTCACCAAATTTGGTTGAAATCAGATTAAGGATGAAGGAGTGGCAAACAAAAATCTGGTAGGGGGGGGCACAATGTGCCCCCCCCCCCCTTGGGCTTTATAGGGTTAAAGGGTGTGTACAGTTCTGGTCGCGGTGAGGATTTATCATTTAACGTTTTGCGAGATATTCAGAAACCACTCCATGAGATGTCAAAGAGCATGCAATTCTAAGGGGTATCAAAAGTTTATTTGATGAAAATCTGTTTTGAACTGGCTGAGATATCCAAAAACAAGGTGAAACAAAGAGATCCTAATAAAAGACGTGGCCTGTCGCCTTTTATTATTATCACTTTTTTTTGATATCTCAGCCATTTGAAAACCAATTTTCATCAAATAAACGTTGAATCCTTCTTAAAATTACAATGCTCTTTCATATTTCATAAGAGGTTTCTCATTATCTCACGTTAAAAATATGAATCCCCACCTCAACCACTACTGTACAGTCCCCTTAACGAACCTTCTGGATGACGAATCTTCGGAATAATGCCACATTATGTTCGGATTAACAAACCCTTTTTCATTTTAGAAGTAACAAACCTCTAAGTATAGGGAATTTGTGTTTCGGAATACCGAATTTCGGGAATTCGAACCTTTTCTCATTTTCGGATTAACGGACATTCAGAATAATGAACATCACCCTGTTTTTTTTTTTTTTTTTTTGTGCAGAATCTAAACGCTATTTCAACTTGATCACCTCGCGTTGGTACTGACATAAGCCTTTACGGACTACGTTTTCTCTTTCTTTCTGAGACGTCACATTATGGTCGGACCTGTACAGTGTTTGGTTTTACTGTTTATTTTGATTCGTGTAGATATAACTCTACACCAGACCTGTACAGTGTTTGGTTTTAGTGTTTATTTTGATTCGTGTAGATATAATTCTACACCAGACCTTTACAGTGTTTGGTTTTAGTGTTTATTTTGATTCGTGTAGGTATAATTCTACACCAGACCTTTACAGTGTTTGGTTTTAGTGTTTATTTTGATTCGTGTAGGTATAATATTCTACACCGTTATAAGTGTCATTCCCATCTCTGCCTGTTCTCTATCACAGCTTTCCTCGCTTATTTTTCTCGCTTTCACTTTTCATTAAATTGCTTTAATGATTGCTTAAATGATTTAACAACCTTTTTAAAATGCAGGTGTATAAATACATTAATGACGGGTTTATTAAAGTCATGGTAAGATTAAGACACAGTTCATGAACAACAACAAAATAGCAATCCATAGTGGCGGGGTCTTCATCATAGCATGATTACGTAGAAGCAGGTCATTGTAAATTTCTGGTATAAAAACAAAACACGTATATAGCAGGGCCGGCGCAGTGTTTTCAAAAGTGTGGGGGCCCACTTCCGGGTTTCATGAGCTAACAAGCAAAAAAAAAAAAAAAAAAAAAAGGTCCTCAGCTCATCTCTCCCCGTCCCCGTCCACTTCCAGGTTTCTTCGGCTGACAAGCAAAAAAAAAGGTTAACCTTACCACCGCCATACTTCAAGATCTCTATCTATTTCTATTTTAGTGCCACTTACGTACTTCCGGGTTGAAAAAAGTGTGGGGGCCCAAAGTGATGACACCTTATGTATTCCTTTGTATGGTGCACAAAAAGTGTGGGGGCCCGAGCCTCTACGTCCCCCACGGCTGCGCCGGCCCTGTATAGAACGACTAGGTGGCTAGGTATGCATTGACCAAACCAGAAAGAAAGAAAAAATATCGTTGTGAACACAACAACGTGAAAGTTTCAGATGTATTGGAGACAAAATTTTACATTAATACTTTTATAGAAACACTTATAGCAGCACAACGAAATGCGAACAAATGAAATTTGTCGGCATTAACCAGATTTGTTAAATTGATTTTTGAAACATCGAAATGTAGTTGTCTGTACTGCTCTCTCCCTCTCTATTCCCCCATTCCCCATCCCTCTCACCCTCCCAATGAAAGGGTTCGTACAGTTTTTGGTTGAGACCTAATTTCCGGTTTCTAACATTTTTTTTAATGAGATAATGAGAAACCTCTTATGAAATATGAAAGAGCATGTAATTCTATGAGGAATTCAACGTTTATTTGATTAAAATTGGTTTTGAAATGACTGAGGTATATCCCAAAAAGAGCGATTCTAATAAAGTGTGGGACCCACACTTTCTTACTATCACTTTGTCTTACTTTGTGTTTGGATGTTTCAGTCATTCCAAACCCGATTTTCATCAAATAAACTTTGAATTCCTCTTAAAGGACAAGTTCACCTTCATAAACATAAGGATTGAGAGAATGCAACAATATTAGTAGAACACATCAGTGAAAGTTTGAGGAAAATTGGACAATCGATGCAAAAGTTATGAATTTTTAAAATTTTTTTGTTGGAACCGCTGGATGAGGAGACTACTACAGCTTGTGAGTCATATGCGTACAACAGTATAAAGAAAATGTAAAAGAAAATTCAACATATTTTCACTTTTTTCGCATAATAAAAGAGCTCTTGACTTGCCTCTTTCTAAAGGCAGTGGGAATAATATTGCTCATAACATTTGTCGATAACGAGTCAGGGGAATGTGTACTTTTGTCAAAAGATGGAATTTTGTGAAATTCTCTTTATATTTTCCTTATATTGTTGTACGCAAGTTATTCATCCACTGCAGTAGTCTTCTCATCCAGCGGTTGCTGCACAAAAATTTTAAAAATTCATAACTTTTGAACGGATTGTCTGATTTTCCTCAAACTTTCAATGATGTGTTCTACTAATATTGCTACATTCTCTCAATCCTTATGTTTATAAAGGTGAACATGTCCTTTAAAATGGCATGCTCTGTACTATATGATAAGTGTTTTCTTGGCATCTCGCACCAAAGTTAAAAGCCAAATTCTCATCTCCATCCAATACTGTACCATCCCTTTAACCCCCTACTCTCCCTATCTCGCTCCCTTGCTTCACTTGTAAATGAATGAGGGGACGTTGCAAGAAAGTCGATTGCAAATATATATTACAAATCTTGCGCAATTAACGGATCGATTGCAACTTGCAATTATAGCAAGATTTGAAAGAGATTTGCAATCGATTGCAAATTTCTTGTGACCCTCCATCCCCCCCCCCCCCCCCCACGTCTCCGCGTGTTGTTGATTTATTCATTATATATTGTGTTTCAGATAAGGGACAGCTTAATGACGGGCATGACGGAAGCAATCACACATTATGACGACCCGAGTGCTACAGCTACTACCAGTGCAGTCGATGGCATGCAGGAGACGGTATGAATTATAGCGGACTCTTCCTCTAAAAGAATCCGATCAAGTTCAAGTTGATTCAAGTTGATTTTATTTCATTTCCAACAACAAACAAAATAATTATAAATACAATGAAACACTAGTATACACAGATGTCAGGAAATCAGTACCACAATGCGATGAACAGAATAACAATGTAAAAGAGATACATATAAATTATCAACAGAGATACAAATAACTGTTACGTCACTGTGATAAATGCATAAACAGTATTGCTGGAAATGGAGGGGACTGCTGAAAAGCAGGGCTTGTAGAATGCAGCCCCCTCATACAGAAAAAAAAATATATTGCAAAACAACAACAACAACAACAACAATTTCCTTAAGCAGTAGTAGAAAAAAAAAACACAGACAGAGTAATACACATGTACATGCACACATACCAACGCACATTAACAAACACAAGGCGGCTCTCTTGTAAGGAAAGATTGATCAAATGATTAAAAGTGAACCTATCTCAAAGGCACTTCAGTGCACTCTCGTTGTAACGAACAAGGTTATAACGAAATTCTCGTTGCAATCTAGTATCCTTGAAAAAAAGAAGAGTCCCCTATATCTATCATGTTCATTATACATATACTCTACTGTTCGGAGATAACGAAGTTCCAGTGTACGGAAGAAAACTGCCGGTTCCGAGGACTTCGCTTTTAATAATGGGGGCCTTCTGTATAACAATTTTCATGCATGATTTTTTAATGCTGAATTTGGAACGTTTATGATAATTTTGGAATTGTTCGTTACATTCAATGTATTATTGGATTAATCTCCACCATTTTGGGGGTGGGTTGAGAGGTGTTTCTGTTGATTAAACCCGGAAGTGGCACATGAAACAAACTGCCTCTTCACTTTTAAAAACGCAGCGCCGGCCCTGATACGTAAGTAATAATCGACTTGCAAACTTGCAGAAAAATACTGAGATAATGAACAGATGAACATAATAGGTAGAAGACAGATAGAGGGATAGATAGTAATAGAGATAAACAGGAAAATAGTTGGAAAGGCTTTGTAGCACAGGAAGATAGAAGAGAAGATAGTACATAATGGAGTAGGCTATCGGAAAAAGAATAGAGAGGAGATTGAGAAGGAAAAGGGAATTAAAAAGTAATACATCTTTTGTATAACACGACAGAGTTTCCACGAGCCTTGTAAGTTTCATTATGCACGAGCCCTATATAATAGACATTTTGTCCTTCGCATTCAAGAGGATCACAAACCTACACACGCGGAATCCCTACGATGTATTTAACATATACACAAATTGTGTATTAGTTTGGCATGTCATACCTATTAAATCATATAGAATTCTCTAAGTTGTTGTCATTTTTAGTTTAAATTGCAGAAATAGGATTAACTTGAGCCAACATGGCATCACATTTTTTTTTTCAATTTCTATTTTGCAATAATTATGTTCTGTCGCCATCTCAATGTTTCCTGTATCCTGCATATAATTTTTTTCTTGGCATCCGCTTTTTTTTTCTTTCTTCTTTTCCTTTGTGGTTTCTACGAGATCAGTTTGACTGCTGTGGTGCATCTGGCCCATTGGATTATAGAAATGCCTCGTTCTTTGATGAAGACACGGCAGTACCTGTGTCATGTTGTAGAACAGAAGATAACATAACAGCTTGCCAGCAAGGATCCAAAGGATTCCCAGACAATCCAGAGCTCGTCTGGGATACGGTATGTCTCCTGTTGCGTGTTTTGGTTTAAATTTGATTTTTCCTTCCTGGCCGCTTTAATATTCCTGACGAATTAACAAGAAGTACCTGAGGAGTACAGATCTCCGCTAAGGCTATATACGTGTCAATATTGTCATCGAACTTTGCACGCATCCTTTAAAAAAAAAAGAAGAGATGTTCAATCCGCCTCAGGAGATCCGGGCAATTACCAAGAACCAATCACCTGTTCGTTTTACCACATTTTAGACCTATTGGAAGATACTCTCTGAATCTGTTAATAACTTTCTGAGCCATATACTCACAAACAAGCCCAACAAACAAACGTCCGCAAAACGTAACTATACATGGCGGAAGTATGAGATTTTCCTGTGTTAATGGTGTATAATTATTAAATATAATGATGGTAGTCGCAGTTAAACTGTTCAGACCATCAGAAACAACAACAACAACAAACAAACAAACACGCAAAAGAAAAAAAGAAGAAGGAATGGTAGATTGTACAGTAGAGTTCCTTTCCACAAGATTCACATTCTATATTTGGTTTAATTTCACATGCTTCCAAATGTTTTCATGCAATGCAATATGTGTCCAGCAGTGGCGGATCCAGAGGGGGCTCGCCGGGCCCGCGCCCCCTCTTTATTTGTTGTTAAAACAAACAACAGAAATAAAAAGGAAAAAATAGATGAAACCCGGAAGTAGCACGAGAAATATTGTTTGCGCCCCCCCCCCCCTTTATGGAATTCTTGGACCCGCCCCCTGATCATAGTACCCCATAAAGTTGTAAAATAAAGGAAATGTACCTTACGTGTTTATACACTGATTTTTGCACTTCCTTCCTTCTACATTTTCACAGACTTCAAGGGAAAGAGAGAGAGAGAGAGAGAGAGAGAGAGAGAGAGAGAAATCCTAAGTGTGTCGGCCCAAGTAGAGTCTTAATCCTGTGTTAAGGTTCCATTTTATATCTTGTGCAAGTCAAGTCTACCATTCCCTTTTAATGTCAACCAATAGTCAAGAAATATCTGGGTCATCAAATTTGTTATGGAAAGCTACACAAGCAGGGAAGCTACTGCGATCAAAGTGCGGTCAAGCGTGTACCATAAGGATTATTGATTAGATTCTGCTGGATTTAGCACCTTTTGGAACAAAACTCAATAGAACTTCGGTAGAATGTGACGAGATTACTGTGTAGGATTACTAAAAATTAATGTATTTCTGTTCGAAGGTCTGATTTGATGAAATATGGATTTCGCACCATTTGGAAAGGAACTCATGCTGTGATCGTGGTGGATAGTCATCGTCGACCTCGATCTGTAAAAAAACAAAAAACAAAAACAAAGAAAAAAACAAGAAAACTAGAAATGTCGCTATGGCGACTCGTATGCCTCCGCCATAATGCATGATTCTCATGATAGGTCTATAGTTCATTGTATGTGGACAATGTGTGATTTTATTTTCACAAAATTGGCAAAAAAACCCCCCAAAAACATGTTTGTCACGAATGTGTTGAATGTTCACCTTTGACCTAGGTTTAATTGCATGAATGAGAGAGTATGTATTTTAGGGGATTTTAGGACTTTTACTTGACTTTGACCCTTTCATAAGTTTATGCATTGAGTAATTTTCAAGGTACGGGGGAAAAAGTGCAATTTCTGTATTAAATAGTAAATTGTTACCATTTTCATTCCGCCTTTGAGCCTTGACCTTTGACTCTGAAATTCATAAAAGAATCATTGTCAGGCAGAACATGCATAGGTATATACTAAGTTACTAAAGATAACTTGAGCCACTTTCGAGATAATGGAGGAAGAAATAAAGTTCAGCACTTTCACTTGATCTTTGACCTTTGACCTTTTTGGAAAAAAACAATCCCAGAGAATCTCTACTGGGTTAAACACGCATACACCAAGTTTAAAAGGAAAATGATTCTGCAGGCATTGCATAAATATGAGGGAAATAGTAAAATTTTGAAGTGTTACCTTGACCTTTGACCCCTGACATATGACCCCCAGTCAGTCCATGCATACATACTATGTTCCATGAAGATACCTTGAACCATTTCCAAGATATGGAGAAAAAAGTGAGATTATTATTATTTTTACTTGACCTTTTGACCTTTGACCTCATAACCCCAAACTTTTTAGTTACACTGTCCACAAAATTCATTACGGACGGACGGACGGACATCCCGAAAACATGATGCCTCCGGCACCACTTCGTGGCGGAGGCATAAAAAGACACACACACACAAAAAAAAAAATCACAAACAAACAAACGAAGAAACTCAAACGATACTGTGGCAAGGAAAACACGGTTTACAATAATTTAAATGTACGACGACTAGAATCCTTCCATTCAAGATTTTAAGAAGCCATTGTCTATATATCGTTATTATATTCACTGACGTGAATCCTGTTCAAGTTTCCCTTGATCGCTTTGAGATGTTTACTTGTGTGTGTGTATGTTTGTCTGTTTGTTTTGCACAGAACGTTGTAACATAACACAACATGATTTGATATCAGCGTTTAAAATGCAAGATATTCGAATCTAAGTACTAGTATTCGCTAAACTGGGGGGGGGGGGGAAGAAATAAGAGTTTTAGCAATCCAGTAAACCCGTCAAAGTATTGAAATTCTTGCGAGAAAATATAGAAATTATTAAACACAACAATAGTTTTATTCCATAACGTGCTAAATACATCTTTAACCATTATGTATGGCACCGACTGTTTTTATCATGGCTATTATACTAACTAAACACTGATTAATTTAGTGTTTATTTGCGTTGATGCATAGGGCGAGTTCACTTGTCGGTGAGTTGCAGTAGAGCCGGCTCCGTTGCAAAAATGTCATCAATTTGAAAGAAATAATGTGTAAAAATGTAATATTTCCCAGGCCTGTCTCACTCAGTAATGTGTAAACTGTTAGTACTTCTGTCTCACTCAGGGTTGTGTCGACGCAACGTCTGAAACCATCAGCGACAACCTATTGCTGCTCGGGGTGGCGTGCTTCTGTCTTCTCGCCTTTGAGGTAAGAAATTTTATCTTTTAAAATTTGCCGTGTGAAGTTTTTTTTTTAAATTTTGTCAATTTCATTCAATTTTATTCAACCTTTCAGTAAAAATATACGCATACACAAGAAAACAAACATGCGTGTAATTATGTCGGAAAGTGTATAAATACATAAAAGTCATTGAAGTGAATTCTTTCTGTCTGAAAAAGGGGGAGGAGTATAGCCATCAGGTCCCCTTACACTCTACTCTAGCGACACATAAACTAAACATTGGGATATCGGGACATGATTCATAAGGTACAATCAACATCCCTGCACCTCCCTGGTGGGTGCGCTTCCCGCTATGGTGTCGTTTTTGTTTTTGTTGCTTGTTCCCCCCCCCCCCCCTTCGTGACTTTGGCGAGTGGGACGTCCCAATCCTGCGGACGCTGCTTATGATGATCAATGATTGAGCAAAAAAATCAATACCATTTTTTGTTTCACTGATCTCATCTCGCTCTCATTCTCTCTGCAAACTTGAAATGAATATAAAAAAATAAACACTTATGTATATATGGAATAATCTTCTATTACGTTAAGCAGATAATTTGTTTCATTCTCTTCAATTTAACTTTAACTGATGTGTTGTAATGGTAGGGATGGGGTTGAAGAAAGCTTACGATGAGGTGATATCCGGGAAAGCTGATAGTATCAATCAGTTATACGCTTATTGTCTAAACTCTCTTATGAGATGTTCTGTATTTGTTTTTTTTTTTTGTTTTTCTTTGTTCTTCTCTGATTTCTTTTCCATTTTTCTCCTTCATGACATTCCCAGCGAACAAATATTCAGAATTGATTTCTACATCGTAGTTTGTCTATCATGACTTGTGAAGATATGACACTTATTGTTTTATTATGGCCAATAGGCACTTACTATTAATATCAGAAACTACAGTGTAGGTGCATACAGTAAACATCAAAGTTCTATTCGTGTCTCCCTTCGTATCTCTCCTTCTCTCCTGATCCCCAAGTAACCTATAAAAATTCATATTGATAGTTTGAATTATGCACGTGAATATATCTCGTATGAAAATGATATTTTTTGAATATCAAGGGAGCCCCCTCACTCAAATGCAGTCTGTTGTTAAATCCATGCTGATATTATTGCTTATGCCTCGTTTTGTATTGGCAGAGCAGACACAGGCCACGGACGTGTGTGCCCAATTTGATATCATCGGCTATGTCTTGTCTGCGTCCTTGTTGTTTTTCGTGTCTTGTTTGTGTCTCATGTCTATGCTTCATGTGTGTGTTTCTAGTATGTGTTTCATGTTTGTGTATATGCGTTTCTCTTTCTCTTCTTCCAGGTCTGTACATTCCTACATAACTACAATCTCCAGGTCTAGGTCTAAGTGGAACTTTTGTCGATTCCGCTGTGATTTTCTTTATACTTATGGCTAATCCAACATTTGTTTTCAACTCTGTGAACGATGATGAATTTTATGATACAGTTGGGCGCTCTTTTACGTCCGCGCAGGAAAACAAAACTTCCACCTTATATGAAGCATACATATCGAACAAACTTAATGCTTCAGCACAAGAATTTGAATATAATTTTGATCCTGAAGATCCTGTGCAAAGTTCATCATGTGTTTATCTGACTGTAAATCAGTATGAACAATATGTTATGAATAGTGATGATGACAATCTTTTGTTAGCTCATTTGAATATACGAAGCATAAGTAGACATTTTGATAAGTTGCGATTATTTTTAGAAAACTCTGGTAATAACTGTTCTGTTATAGGTCTGACCGAAACATGGTTGACTCCCAATATAAGTCATTTATTTTCTATATCCGGCTTTGATTTCGTGTACAGAAATAGAAAAGAAAGAATGGGTGGTGGCGTGGGTTTATACATCCCCAACAAATTTGAATATTCTATCCACGAAGAATTGAATGTCATGACTGATGTAGTTGAATCTCTTTTTGTTGAAATGGTAAACCCGAATGGGAAAAACATACTGATTGGAGTTGTTTACAGACCCCCTGGATCGAATCCGAATGATTTTTTGTTGTATGTACAAAATTTAATGCAGAACTCTATTTTTACAAATAAACATGTATATTTAATGGGTGATTTCAATATTGATCTTATGAAATGTAACTCCCAACATATTTCGCAAGAATTTGTAGAAACCTTAATGTCTGTTTCTTTATTACCGTTAATTTCTAAGCCGACCCGTGTTACTGACCGATCTGCCACTTTGATTGATAATATTTTTTGTAATATTCTCCCAATTCCCGAGTCTGGTATTGTTTTATCTGACATCTCTGATCATTATCCAATCTTTACACAAGTGCCAATTAAGTTATCTCCTAGGCAAAATAATTACCAGAGACGTCGTAAGATTACGGCCAATAATCTTATTAATTTGCAAAATAGTTTAAAAGATATTGATTGGTTTTTTTTTGTATACAATACCGATCTTGATTTGTGTTATGATTATTTTATGAAAACTATCACTTCTAAAATTGATGAACATATTCCGTTTTGCACAAGGAAAAGTTCTTATAAAAGAACTCCAAGACTCCCGTGGATAACCCAATCACTTTTAAGATTGATTAATAGAAAAAATAATTTGTTTTATAAATACAGGAGTAACCCTACGGATAAAAACAGACAAAAATATGTGATTTACAAAAACACGCTTACTAATTTATTGCGTTTACAAAAGAGAAAATTTTATGTCAACCAGATAATGAAATATAAAAATGATATTAAGAATACTTGGAAAACAATAAAAGATGTTATGAATACATCTAATGATGCATCTAGTATTTCAGAAGTACGATGGGGTAATACCTCAAGCAATGTACCTGCTGGTATGGCCGAAATTTTTAATGATTTTTTTGCATCGATTGGGAAAAATTTATCACAAAGTATCCCTTCATCTAATAACGTGTTTTCTGATTTTTTAGATATACCTAATCCTAAAACTATATTTTTGGACCCTACGTATAATGAAGAAGTTATTGATATTATTAATAATTTGAAAGAAGGGAAAAGCCCAGGTTGTGATGGAATCGATAATTATTTGTTGAAAAATATAATTCTTCAAATAATAGATCCTTTAGTATATATTATTAATCTATCACTTAGTACTGGGCTTGTACCAAGTCAAATGAAGACTGCCAAAGTTATACCTATATATAAGAAAGGGGAGAAAAATGATGTCAATAATTACAGACCAATATCGTTATTAACTTCAATTTCTAAAATTTTGGAAAGAATAGTACATATCCGAACTGTAAAATTTTTCAATATGAGTAATATATTTACGAATTTTCAATTTGGATTCAGAGAAAATCACAACACCACCCACGCTTTACTTACCTTTGTGGAAAAGATTACACATGCACTTGATACATTTTCGCATACAATAGGCATCTTCCTGGACTTCTCAAAGGCTTTTGATACGATTAATCACGGTATACTTCTTTCTAAGTTATCCCATTATGGTATTCGCGGAAAAGCCTTGCAATGGTTTACGAGTTATTTATCTGACAGATTTCAATATGTACATGTGAACAGTTTTGATTCTTCTATGAAGAAAATAGAATGTGGTGTTCCGCAAGGAAGTTTGTTAGGCCCACTGTTATTTATAGTTTACATTAATGATTTTTATAGATCTTCAGATAAACTCTCTTTCATATTATTCGCGGATGATTCCAATCTTTTTTATTCCCACCCTGACCCTAATACTTTGATTAGTACAGTGAATGATGAATTGAAGAATGTCTCACAATGGATATATGCAAATAAATTGTCACTGAATATTGAGAAGACAAAGTATATGTTTTTCAGTAATTCTTTAGATAGATTACCAGATAACATGGATAATTAGGTGATCCGAGTATCCTCTCGGATCACCTTCTGTATCTGTACGGATTCTTTGTTTTTCTTCTTCTTCTTTATTTCTCCTCAAAAGTTGTGCAGAGGTTAGCTCACAAAGTGCATTGCCTCTCAATGTCAGACTTATACCATATATGTATCATGTCGCAAAGACGACAGCGCAAGTAAAATCATAGTGATCAATCGACCGTGACGTCACTATGACGTCATTATATGAAAACACATTCTCAATCATATCTCATTAATGGAATGGAATTTTTCAATGAAATTTACGTCACATATATTTCAAGTTATGCGCATTCTACTCATGTTCTCAAAATTTATTTTTTATCTCAAAACGCGCGCGTACGCGCGCGTTGAAATATTTGTATGCTCAAATCGAGCTCAAATTTTTTTTGCACACGTTTCAGACCATTTGGAGCATTTTTTGAAAAATTGACAAAATTGGACGGACGCGTACGCGCGCGCACATATTCGCACGCACAGCTAATATGAAATAGAAATTTTCAATTTTTTTACACGGATCGGATGTCCAAAATGTCAAGGAATATTTCTACCAAGTTTCAAGTCGATCCGACTCAATATGACGTCATACGGGCCCGTCAAATTCAAAATTCCGCGCGTGCGTCAATGAGGATACACAGTGCAACTATGCTAAAAAACCGCCAATTTTAAATCGGATTTTACTCGTCAGGATGGACGGTGACCCCCCATTTTCTTTACATATTCTGAAAGCTGATGAGTTGTACATGTCATTTCATGGGCTGGCAAAGCTAACAAAATGATTAAAAGATATCAAATTTCTTAATAAAGTAAAAAAAGTAAATTTTCAAAATGACGTCATCAAATTTCAAGTTTACTTGAGCGTATCCCACTTATCCTTTCCCAATTTTCACCCAAATTTCAATATGTTGTAGGTTATGGAATGCTCTTTCATTTATGTAATTACACAATTTTGATTTGATGACGACATTACCTCGAAAAAATGGATTGAAGGTAACCTTGTCAAATTTGACCAGTTTACGTGTAATCTCTATGGGAGTGCAATTTTTATGGAAATGAAAATTGACATGACTATCTTTATCGAGCACTAGCTCACTTATGCTTCGGTAAATTTCTCTAAGATGTTAATATGTTGTAGCTGAGACGTAGGGCTATCGTAAGTGTGCCCTTTGTTTTTTCATACATTGTCGGGATCACGTGAAAAAACTTGGTTGAAATTAAAGTTTATCTTCGATGTATTGAAATATTTCTTTCTTTTTGCAACTTTATGTGCAATATATCAAGAAAAACATACCCTATCATCACCATATTTTGCACATCTTTAGTTCATGTCACGAACATTATTTCATAAAATAACAAGTACTTGACCAGACGCCATCTTGGGTATGTAAATTAGGGTCAAAGGTCATAGATGTTTCATCCTGTATCTTGGTGAATACGGGTCCTATCTTTCCCATATTTTGCACACGTAAAGACCATGTTACAGGGATCATTTCATAAAATAACCACTTTTTGCTCAGATGCCATCTTGTCTGTGCAAAGTGGGGTCAGAGGTCATATGTACTTCTTTTTCTATGTTCGCTATGACGTGTTATCTCTATGGGAGGGAATTTTTTAGATGTGAAAATTGACATGACTCTCTTTATCGAGCACTATCTTACTTATGCTTCAGTGAATTTCTCTCAGATTTTAATATGTTGTAGCTGAGACTTTGCAGTATCAGGCCTCGAATCATTGACTAAAAAAAAATCGGATCACCTTAATTTGTCAGTGATGACAAATTACAATCTCTAGTGTTATATTTGACACTACTCCCCTAGAAGAGGTTTCGTCTATTAAATTCTTAGGTGTTTGTGTTGATAATAAGTTATCATGGAAGTGTCACATAAACAATATTTGTAAAGTAATTGCACGTAACATAGGCATAATGAATAGATTGAAATATTATCTTCCTTCTTCGTCTTTGATTACGCTTTATTCAAGTTTGGTATTGCCGTTCTTGAATTACGGAATTCTTGCTTGGGGGAATACATATTCGACATTGTTAGATAAACTTTTTCTTCTGCAAAAGATGGCGCTCAGAATCGTTTTTAACCTTCATATCCGAGCACATACTGACAAGCTTTTCCTTGAGCACAAAATTCTGAAAATAAAAGAGTTGTATTTGTTTCAACTTGGTCAATTTATGTTTAATTACAACTGCAATCATCTGCCCAAAATATTTTATTCTTTATTTCACCGTAACAGCCACGTACATAACTATCCCACTAGACAATCTAAAGAATTTCATCTTCCCTTAGTTAGAACTGTACACACTCAAAATACATTTGTTTATACCGGACCCAGATTTTGGAATAGCTTAGATAATG
Source organism: Diadema antillarum (assembly GCF_040938485.1). Classification (NCBI taxonomy): domain Eukaryota; kingdom Metazoa; phylum Echinodermata; class Echinoidea; order Diadematoida; family Diadematidae; genus Diadema; species Diadema antillarum. Next base: position 139,179 of record NW_027271249.1, on the reverse strand, counting down.
ATCTAAAAGAATCTGTGAAGTTAATTACATTTAAGTATAAACTCAAAAAATATTTATTTTCTAGATATACCAGTTAATTCTGTTCAATGAAAAAACCCGTCATGTTTCACTTTTCCTTGAGATTTTGTAGTGTGTCCACAGACCTTTTCCATCCCTCTCCTTTTCCTTCTCTATTCTTCCCTGCTCCTTTTTCCTCGTTCTTCGTTGTCCAGTATCTGTCTGAGTGCATTTCCTCAAATTCTGTTGTTTCTGTGTATTGTGTTATTGTTGTTGTTGTTGTCGTCGTTATGTCTTTTTTTGTGGCCGATTGCATATCTTCCTTTCCGTTCAATTTTCCTGGCACACCTGGCCCCATAGTGTCTGTGCCACAAATGTGATATGTTATATAGTTTATACGTTTGCATCCTAAAATCCTAGTAAGTATTGTTCATAGTATCAACATCATTATATCAATGAGTAAAATGTACAATAGTATATAGAAGAATTTAAAATGAATATGTCTTATTGGTATAACAAATTGGTGCTGTTGTTGTTTTGTTCCAGTGTTCCACGTTTTACAAGCGTGGCTTTTTTAGTGGAACATTGTTTTCCATCATTGTGATTATTTACTATTTTTGTTGCCATGACAAAGTGCATTGTTTCTTTTTTACGACATCATTCGTGTATAATTTATATTGTATTGAAAAAAAATCCTTTATCGGACGAGTGTAAGAGAAATGAAAAAAAAATTGTATCACTTTGGATTATGTCAACTTTTTCTTTTCTTTTCTTTGTGATGATGGAAATAAATAAACTATTGAACTAATTGAATTGAACTAACATCATGATGGGCGCATCGACAGTAAGGCAATAAAATTGCATTGAAAAGTAAATGAAATGGATAATTCATATTCTCCCTACATGTTGGCAGAAATAGAACATAATCTTCTAATAAATGACTAAATATAACAATTTGAAATAATTTATCAACGCTCTTTAAGGTAGTGAAGAATTATGGGAAGATTTCGAAATATCAAATTTTATTCAAAAGAGAACAATAAACAAATGAAAATCCGACAGTGAACATTTAAAGGAATAGTTCTACGCTACGGCACACCAGCCCCCCCCCAAAAAAAAAAAAAAAATGTTTGATGAATTGCGGCATAAAGCATTTTTCATAGTGCACATGCTAGCATGAAACATTCAGTGACTTTCTGGTGTCATAATATTATGATAGGAGAGACCTTCGGCTAACCAAACATATACTATAATTACACAAAAAACCCTCATTTTTTGTTTGTTTGTTTGTTTGTTTTTTGGTGGGGGAGGCATTTTTTAAAAGCCTCTTTTTGTATCAGGAGGGTTGGAGGGGCACCCTGATGGTAAATGCTCTTCCTGTGTACAAGAATCAGTAATGAAAGCTAAATTTTAATGTCGCAAATGTGTACAAATAATATTATTGTGTTCAATCTCTAATATTCTCTTTCTCACTCTCTCTCTCTCTCTCTCTCTCTCTGTCTTTCTCAGATCTTAACCATGATGTTTGCTTGCTGCGTCATTGATGGTATTCAGAAAGGCGAGTATTCTTAGAGACCGGACATCTTTTGGAGACATCTCAACATCTCTGTGGAAGCAGGAATACCAGAAAAATGAAAAATTCTCCTGTGTATTATGGCTTTGAGGAGATGAACAATCAAACAATAGTGTATAACCACATACACACAAAAAAATCATGCAGAAACTTTTAATATCAACAGTTAATTAAGGAACTCGTCGACACAAACAGGCGATATCTTAATCATGATAATAATTATTATGTTCTCATGCATTATCCAAGAAAAATCGTTTTTAGTTTTCTGACATAAGACTTGCAGAAAGATTCAAGTGATTATGGACTTCCAATTCGACTGATAAGATACATTGTATCTAAGCAACTGCATGAATTCTGAAACTGGAATAAATTAGAATAGATAAGAGCATCATAGTCATAAGTAAGAGCGTTTGAATAGATTGCTAGACTTTGATCGTGTTGTTCACCTTCGTTATTGTTATTGTTTGATATTGGAAGCATAACATTCTCGCAATGCCTTGCTGTATAATACAAATCATTCTATTAAGGTGATACAACTGACATTCTTCCATATACGCAGATGACAGGAAGTTTCATGTGAAACTATCTAACCCTGAGAATGCCATCAAGCGGGGGTTTTTTAATGTCTCTTTGGGTCTGTAAGTCGTACTTTCTTACATCATTGAGCAGTTGCAAAGACAAAATTAAATCATAGCCAATATGCACAATTTAAGTGGTATCCAAGTATTCAAGTGAATGGTAATAAGCTATAGAGCAAGTCAGGGTATTTTGGAAGTCCTTTTATCTGAAAAATACAAGGTATATATGGACAATGTGATATGTACCTATACAGTTAACATCGACATTACTATAGTTGACCGTGCAAGTATAACCGTTAACATATAGGCATATGCATTGTTTGTGTTGATAGATTCTTATATCGAAACAATGAGATTATACTCTGGAGGAGGGTAAGTTTTTTTCCTAAGTTCCAGACTATAAAATGTTGAAGACGATAACAAGATGAGCTTTAATGAAAGACGTGCCAAAATATTCATCCCCTCTTTGTCATATAGAGTTGATAAGGTCTGAGTCATTCGTCTTCACATCAACTATTGTAATAAGAGAGTTAAAAAAATCTAGACTTTGTAGGGTACTGGTAAATTAAATATTTGAAAATGTTAGTATTACATGATAGTCATTACACATCAGGAGAAAGAAAATTACGTTAATTACAACTGATATACTGCATTATCATCTATACATTGCATATTTCGCAGCGAGAGTTAATGTTTTGTTGCAGCGCCGTTCTGTATTTTTAAGCAGACTTCTTGTTTGATCAAACCATCATAAACGGGCATCGCTCCCGCCACCTAGTGGCATGGCATGGCATGGTGTGGTGTTTATGTTTTATGATGTATAGTGTTTTACAATGTACATGTATATCTGCTTTTGTTTTCCTGACAAGAACCCTTGATCACAAATTTACCAATTAATGACATACATATTGATTTTGTAAATAAACATATCAACAACTATTTGAGCTTATGATTCTTCACTTCGACAAACTAACACCAAGATACTTGGTATACCATCAACTAGAAAGTAAAAAACATTGTACATTTTGAGAAAAGATACCACGACGTTTCCAATTGATCAGTAAGTTCATATTACTGCAAATGATTGCTTATATCACACAGTCAATTTAGTAGTATCATAGTAGTTCTATGTACATGTACCATGCATGTAATTACCATTCATTTTTTTTAGGTATTACTGGTTTGAAGACATGAATGTTTACTGTATTTTGTATCTTATTAGTTAAATTAGTTAAATTTGAAAGTCATGTTATACAAATTGCTTTCTTGGTGTATTTGGTTGTTATGGATATCTATATACCGTGTGTAAACAGAACTACACAGTGCATAACTTCAATGGATGGACGTTTAGTCAAGTGTAGTTTATGGTATAGGGTGCATGAAGGCTCAAAGCTTGAAAACCTGTATAAGCCAGTTGAATGCTGTATGTGTAGTATATATTCCACGAAAGTTTGAAGTTAAATGTACTTAAATCTCTTCCCATTTTTCTGAAGAAATTTTTTTAAAGTGTATACATGTGCGTGTGTTTCTAGAATTTGTGTCAAGAAAATGCAATTGTCAAAAATAGCATAAAACTGTTTACCGGTAGTCAGCATCAAAGGCGTACACTAGTGAGGGCACCCTAAGAACCATCGTGATCAATGCTTGAAAAATAAACGCAGCGTTCTTCATATTCAAGAACAACTACAACGATATGCCCTGTTGTATCCATGGTGACATTTTTGTCATTGTTCATGTAAGTATACAATTGCGATTTATCTGTATCTCGCTCTATCCATCATGTCCATTGTGTCTCCGTTTCCTATATCAACAATCCACATTTCACAAGGAGGCTGTTCTATCCCATACTAGACAAATGCAGCCTCCTGTGAGTTCTCGCATGGTTTATGTTACTGGCTTGATTTTTCACTTGCGCTAGATGTACTTTACTGACGTATGTGTATGCCTATATATATATATATATATATATATATATATATATATATGTATATATATAAACCTTATGCCCCCCCCCCCAAAAAAAAACAACAACAACAACAAACAAACAAAAAATACAACGGGACCCTCCGCAATGATAACTTGTGAATCAATCCAATCACAATTCTACGGTATGAAACTTCAACCCATTGCCCACATCTTACTCAAAACCCCATGCAATTTGCTTCAGTGGTCAAAAGGAAATGAGGAGTTTTGTAGAGCATGTCAGGAATCTCCCCCCCCCCCCCAAGTTCTGTCTATTGTGTTCACACATTAATATGCAGTTCCAAGATCATTGAAGTGCTAAACTTGGAAGAATCAGGCTTATGACATGCCTTACAATAGTCCATATGAATTATTATTTCTTTGTGACCGCTCAACCAAATTGAATAGGGTTTTCTGCAGAACACAGCTAAGATGTTATATTTTGAGACCCTGGAATAGCATTAGGACAATATCGAGTGTTATCAATGCGAAAATCCGATTGTATCTTCTTTTTTTTTTCTTTTTTTCTTTTTTTTTTGGGGGGGGGACATTCTGTATAGTCCAAAAGTCGATTTATTCAAACCAAATTTTCGACACATACACACGTCTATGTATATATATATATATATGTATAAAGATATATATTATATAGTATTTGTCATGTATATAATATATAAGTCCATTCTGTCATTACCAACGTTTCATTTTGACACGCAAATTTTCAAGTGATCGCCCTTTCTCAAGTGTTCCTGATTCTGATAGAACTCGTCTTTATAATATGACAACCGCGTACACACACACACACACACACACACACATGTATTTGTTATATATATAGTTATACAGTGAATATTCAAGTTTATATATAGTTATATATACTATATACATTATATAAAACAAAAATGTTTGGGAAAATGTCCTTTTAATATGCAATATCATATCATGGGCGATCATCAGGGGGCGGGTATTACGCGAGGCTGGAAATCGATACCATAGCATTTTGCCAGAGCAATTAAGACGTATTAGAAGTTTGCAGAGCTTTGCGACCAAAAAAAAAAAACCAACAACACCCCCCCCCCCCCCCCAAAAAAAAAAAAAAAAAAACCAACAACAACAACAAAAACCACCCCAAAAAAACAAAAACAAAACAACAACAAAACAACAACAACTAAACAACAAGACAAACACAAATCTAAAGCAACGGGAGATTTATAACTTTTACTTGTTTGTGAGTGTGGTTTTTTGTTTGTTTTGTTTAGGGTATTGCAATTCCTATATGATTTTAGGCATCCGTTTGTTTACCAATAAATACCGTGATTAGGCCTATAAAGCTCTTCAGAAAAATAAAAACACAACAGCCCAACAACCAAATACAAGAAAAATAACTCTAGAAGTCCATTTTATTTCGCTTTAACGTTCAAGATGGAGTCAAAACTTTAACTTTCCATTGAGTTCTTCACTCTAATAGTAGATGCAATAAAGTTGTGTTTTAACAAGAAAGATGGTGTAGGTACATTGTCATGAGCTGACCGAATTATAGCGCGTTTGAAATGATGTACCCGACAGTAAATACAATTACTGTACTCACGTTGTATCTCATCCGGGTTTCATAGAGTTCTCCTAGTTTGACACTTTCCAAACAGGATACCGCCACCGGTAGACCATACAAAGTGTAGAGCAGATTCACTTGCAAATTAGAACACTGAATTACATGTATGTCACAGAGCAGAATGAAATAAAAGTGGGGATTTCCCTTTCCACACGTGATCAACACACCAGCGTATGAGGGGACGAGGGCGCTCTTCAGCTTTTGCTCAAATTCATTGCCAACACGAAGCTCGAAGATCAACTCGAGTGCGCCGCGCCAACCGCGATTTCTGGATTAGAACGCCATTTACACTTTTATAGGTAAGATGACATCTTCTCCGCGGCGTTTACCCCTCTAGGCTCTACTCAGACTCTTTTTTCGCGGCGAACTCCCGCATAATATGTACAAACTTAGCGGTTTCCTCACGAGGTGAAGAGTCCCGGTGTGAATCTTTGTCGAGTGGTGAGTTGAAACTGGTACAGTGACTGGGTTTGGACTGCCGAACGGGTGCCACTACAGCTACCAGCCCTGCTCCAGCCGCGTCGATCACAGCCACCGATCCGTTCGTTGGGCCGGCGCTTGGGTGTTGGTACCCCGTGTGGAACCCGAGATTGTCGGCGCGGGACACGGACAGCGATCAGCGCTTGCTGTCAGCTTCTTGCTGAGTCCAAAAAACACGAAATGTCTCTCGGGTGTCATATACTGGAAAACATCAGAGCAGGTGACAGTCTTTTCCAGGCAAAAAGCAGAATTGTGTCAGTCAGGGATGGAGGAATCCACGTGTTGAACAATGGCACGGACCGGGTCTATGTCTACGACAAATCTTGTCGCAGACGAGTCGTAAGTAAAATTGTAGAACTCTAAGTAAAATGTTAGACCTGTTAAATTAAATTCAGTGCAATTTATTCATAACCAAAAACCAAGCATATATCAGGGATTATAAGCATTGTTACTTAAAAGTTCTTGAGTTACATATTTGCAACTTGGCAAGATTTTTTTCTTTCCTAAAGCTACCAGAATCCTTCATAATCAGCTGATAATCCCTTGATCAGCTCATTCTGGCCGACTAAGAGTTAAGCAATAACATTCCGCTGTGTGCTGACGTCAGTATTGTAAGTTACAGTATCTCATCCAGTCCAGTGAAGATACTTAGAGTGGCGTATAGATCTAGAGTACGACTAGTTTCGATCCGTGCTGAGCTGAGTAGACTTCTAGGCTCTGTACTATGCGTGCCCTTGGTGACAGTGCATGACAGCCATGTCACATACATATGGCTGCATACAGGGACACAGTGCACCCATTCACTTTCACTCAAAATTACACCTTTATTCAAAAAGAAAAGAAAAGGAAAACAAACTACACTTGTAACCCAAAACAAAATATAGCCCTGGGCCTATGTGTCATAGCAAGAAATAATCAACACAGAGTTAGCCGCCATGACAAAACTCTGTTAGTATACAAATGATGCACAGCACGAAATAATCCTGTGCATCATTTGTTTTATAAAATGGGTCGAAAACTAACAGCATTATTCACATACCTTTGTGGGTCAATACCAGTCAGCAACATGTAGCACTCGCTCAAAAGTCAAGATGTCCGAAGATGTTCGTCCCAAACATTTACGCACGTCGCACTCGGAAATCCCGCACATAAGTACTGTACATAGAGTATACGTACGCCACGTACTGTTATGCACAAGAAAGGCCGCCGGCTGTTGTGGCAGCCCGCGGCCCGAACTAGAAGTTGTTTACAGGATTGACAGCGCGTATAGTAGCGCGTGACGCACTTGTAACAACTGATTGAGTGCGCACTGCTAGTGTGAACATTGTGACGTACGTCAGGCCAGGGAGGTGGAAGAGAGACTCTTCTTAGTGCATACCTGAAGAAAATAATGCACACACACGTGACTCATTTCAGCGCTTCCAATTGGCTACATTCTTGAACCCATTTTATAAACTGTAATATTAAACACATGCTGGCTGTAAGCTGTAGGATGCATTTTGGTCAAGTTTTGAATTCAAAGCTGGAGTAGAAAACACAAGGAATTGGAACGTGGTCACTTTCACTGTGTACGTGCCAAGGGTTGTCATACGGCTGACTTTAAACAGTCAAAGGGTCTAAAGAGAATCTCTTAATCTGCCGTAAAATAACATGAAATTGATGTCACGCTTTGCAACATCTTTATTCTTACTGCAGGTTCAAAGGATATTGACTTTGCTCCTGTCTAGTAATTGTATGGAAAACTTCTTAAATCTTCAACTACGCTCTGCATTTAGCCCCAATAAGCCATGCAGATGTATAGCAACAGCTGAAATTTAAAGCATGCAATGAAATAATGCCTTTCCCAAGGCTGTTTGAAGAAGTCTCATTTTTGTTTATTAGTGGCATGTCTTATTCCTTTACTCTAAGGTCACCCTGAAACTGCCAGATGCTTGCCTGTGCTTCGACATAGCCTTCGTTCAAGGACAATGCTGTTTGTTGTGCGGTCTCCGAGACGGTCGTATCCTCAGCTGTAGCCTGCAGCCATGGTGTCAGCAGCAGAAAAAAAAGAAACGTAAAAGGTTGGTGTAGAGCAGATCACATGACCAATTTGTGCGACGTAGACAAAGATCTTTTCCCCAGTACACTGCTAGAGTGGGGAGTATGCATATGCCCTGTACTATTGTTTTGTGAGTGCACGGGGAGCACTTGGAAGATGACAAGGCGGTGGGCTCACCCCTCACGCTAACACGCTAGCAAACGAGCAACCGAGGAGCAGCCAAATCTAGAAGTGCGTACTCGCGTAAAAGTTCAAAAGTTTGCGTAATACGTGCTGTAAAAATGTTACTTTAGTAAGCAAAGTCCGCCATAATACTAAGTAGGTAATGGCAGCCCCCATGAAATCACTGACACCAATGTATAGTTCGCCCTCTAGTGGTGGAGAGGAGAAAAATCTCTTTGGACATAGATTACAGCTGCATCAGAACTGCTGAGTCAGAAGATGACACATTTCATATGATTGAGAACTTTTGGTAGTCTTATACTTCAAGACTGCATGTGTTATTGTATTGTCACCAACAGTGACATTTTAGGGAATCAGCACCCATTGTTCAACTTGGCACTGATAAAGAGGAGTAATAAAAAAGAAAAATGTTAAATTGTCTGGAATAGATTCAGACAAATAATGGGAAAAAAATACAAAATTCTGATGATTTTGTGTCTTTTCTCAAAACAGTACTTTCTTTTTTTACTATCACATTGTATGCCAGTTGTAGAAAGTTGAGGATGTTCTCTCCAGCAAGCATTAGAAAAGCTTGTGTAGGCAATGCTTACAAAGCAGAGAGTACAGGAATTTTGAAAGAGTCAACCATTTTATGCAATATAATATTCATGTCCATTGCACTAAATTCTTATTTCAAAAACATACAGCAACCCAAAAACCCTTTAACCCATTGAGGATCGACAAGTCCCGAGTATACTCAGGCAAGCGTCTGTGGAAAATGTGTGTTGTAGCAAAATCAAACCGTCCTCAATGGGTTAAAGACTTACTTGGTAGAATGGCAAGAAGAATAAATGCCCAAAAGTACTCTTCAGCTTTCTGAGCTGGTGTTGAGAATGATGAGGGCATTAAGTTGCCACAAAGCCAGAGTGTTCGAGGCAACTTAATGCTCTTCTCATTCTCAGCCAGCGATATGTTTTACATTTGTACACCCATAAACCAATCTGTCATTCAGGGAGGTGGTGGGGAGGGGGGGGGGGGGGGGGAGTAATGGCATGGGGGGATAAAAGAGTATGAATGGCAATGTTAGATTCACCAACTCTGCCTCATGGTCACAGAAAATGTTTTCATGCATGTATATCTGTCTGTCTGTTAATCTACACTGTATTTATCTATTACATAATCTATCTATTTTTCTGTCTTTCTACATTGTATCTTTCTATATATGAATATACATATATTGTAAAATGCAGAGGACAAGATGAAGAAAACAATGGAGCAGAGGCAGAGGTGACAACTGGAAAGGACAAGAGGAAAATTCATAATGGAGGAGGAGGAGGAGGAGGAGGTGGAATAGATGATGATATATTTGGAGACCTGCTAGCAGAAGATGAGGCCACACTCCAAGAAGCTGGTGGTTGGGATGGAGACAAGATGTTCTCCAATGAGATGGAGGAGTTCTACCAGGCTCTAGGTGATGTCATCCAGGTAGGCCTGTGCTTGTGGAGGGTAGATTGATACAACTTGGGAGATTTAGCAGCAATTGATGACTACCAATAACTTTATGCCAAAGTGATTCCAGTATGAAAATTTGTGTACCAATATTTTAAGAAATTCAAATCTAACTGAACTTTAAAAGTGAATTATTCTGGTCAGTTCAAACTACATGTATAATGTACATTCCAGTAAAGGGAGTTAACAGATTATCGTCAGAAATGACGATCCCAAACATGCACTCCTCAGTCAATATGACTACAGCATGATCAACGATTATAATATGAAAGTAATGATAATATTATAATAATGAAATTGATGATTGTGATGATGATAATAATCATAACAATTACAGGATTTATTAATTGATATGAATGTCTTTATAACTTTTTTGAAACAATGTACAATTTGTATTATAATCACCACAAAAACAAATGGTGTATTGAATGTCGATGCAGTGAATAGGTTTCACATCTTTCACAATGTTCTATATTGGCACATAGCAGTTTGTGAGACCAAGGAGGTACTAGGCGAGCTCCCCTAGTACCTCCTTTGTAGGATTAACAACTATCATTCTTTGTCCCAATCAGGAGGTAGGGGAGGACTGTGAGGTGCTTAGAAGGGATGGATTGGAAAGCTTCACCCTGGTGAATGACCACCTTGCCGCTTGTTGCAGGGAGGGCCAGGGATGGCGGGTGTTCCTTCACGAGTGCCGGCCGGACCTCGGCCACAAGGGTCTGTTCCGCTGTGAGGGAACTCCCGCTTACTCCACCCTGTGGCTCGATGCCTGGGATGGTGCGGAAGACCATACCCCTGGTTCTTATTTCCAGCATCCGTCTCCCCTGAGTGACCATCGCCCGCAGGAGACCAGAGAGGAGACGACCGAGGAACCCCCATCATCCCCATCACTATACGTGGTGATGTCAGCCTCCACACGAGATCACACAAGCCACCTTCTGATGCAGTCATCCAGTGTTCTCTCAATGTCAGATGCCCTCTTTGATGCTCTGTTTGGGTCAGAGGTCAATCTGCTCGAGTCGCCAGTGGTTCTTATCTCCTTGCCGGATGGCCGTGTCTTTTCTCTCCTCCTGGCAGGTGAATCTTATTCGACCAATGTCCACATCCTTAAAATTTAACCAGTTCCTGACTGGACACTTTGGCGAACTCAGTTCTACGAGCCAACAACGAGGTCTACTGCAGTCAATGTTTAATTCTTTGATCCCTGAAGACTAGTCCCAACATTAGTCGGGCAGGTGTCTGTGGGAAATGTATGTTACAACAAAATCAGCTCATCCTCAATGGGCTAATTATCAAAATGAATTAAATTTACAAAATAAAAAGTGAATGAATGTAAAGCAATGATTAGTACAAACTAAAATGCAACAATCTTGTTGTAGAAGCAAGAAAATGTCATTAATATGAACAGTATAGAGAGAATAATTATTGTTCTTGACAGTCTTGTTTACGTCAATCATACAGTCACATCAGGCCCTGCAGTCAGATCATGTGACGTAAATTGGTTTGGTGACGATGAAAGCAAAATTCTCAAGGTCATTTTTTTTCTCTACAAGTATTTACTCAGCAAATGACAGTGAGAAGCAGAATGAAGCTAGTTAAAATGTGGCTGTCTACGTGTATGTAACAGCTGCCACTCATGATTATGAAGCTGGGTTTTTTTTTTGTGTGTACTCTTTGCCCAGTGCAACTAATTCTTGACCATGAATTTATGCTCTTCTGCACAGCCTGCCATACACATCGTGTGAGACTTCTTCACCACTCTACACAGCCAGTGGAATGCATTTTCGCTCTGACATGCACCGGCACTCTGACCCAGTCCAATTCTGACTACCTGGCTATGGTTTGCGGAGATGGACAGATAATCACCTTCCATGTTTCTTCCGCTGATTCAGAGATCGCCACGGAAACCACGCACTACACTGGGGGCGGGGTAACAGCTGCCTCTGCGACGAGGAATGCAATCTTGTGTGCCACCAGCTGTGACCTTGCTATCTTGACCTTCAACCTCAGTCCACAGGGGAATACCCTGGATATGACCTCTCAATATCACAATGTGTCAGGATTAGAAGCCGTCTGTGCTCTCAAAGGTAATTTACATCTTCACACTGTAATAATAGTCTGACATGATAAACATCAGATAATACAGACAATCTGTCTCTAATGTCGAGTTGGAAAATGGATGACAATAATCATAGGATACCGGGGTCACATTTTATCAAAACTTATAATTGAATACCATGTCCCGAAAAATCAATGATAATACTTGGGCCTAGAGCTGTCTGGTCTCCCAGATTCTGCAGGATAGTCTCCCTGAAATATTAACTGGCTGTTCATGCTGTGATAAAGAAATGTAACATCTTATCAAATTGGGGAATAACAAGCAACCCCTGTGAAAACAAAGTTCTCAGGACCAGCAGTTTTGTTTCGTTACGTCAAAATTTGATTAAAGCTGAACAATTAAGTATGTAATGGTACATGCATGATATAATGATATTGAGACCTCAATTTTTATTTCATTGTAACAAAATTTTGTCATAACTGAATATGTGTTTATTATAAAGTTCGAGCATTATGTCATAAGATGAACATTTCCCTGTTATGAAACACATAGGAATATTTCTGATAGCTTTTTAGAACCTTCTGAAATTGATGTGTAAATGTAAAGGCCGTTTCACACCATTCCGGGCAAGCTACGCAGGCTTGTGGCGAGGAGGTAGTTTCCAGCACGTAGAAGATTTTCAGCGGGCAAACAAGAATGTTTGCAATTTTCATTCATGCCTTGTCATACCGTACGGGGGAACTTCTGTGGCTTGACTTGCGGGGAAACAAATTTACTCCCCGGAGCTCTCCGCAGTTGGTCTGCAAATGACAGTATCTAGCGCATAGTTGCCCGGAGGTGCTCACGCAAGTCCGATTTAACCGCAGCCAAGTTTTGAGCATGACCAAAACTTTTTCTGGGTGAGTCGCGGGAATGCCCATAGAGGTCCACGCAGAATGCCAGTAGGAGACCCTTAGTGGCAGTACTTCCCAGGCAATTCCCACGCAGGTACTTCGCAGTCCCGTATGCAGCCAAGATAATGAAATTCTGTGAGATTTCAGCCATTCCATTAGCGGAATTCCTTCAATGAGTTGTCAGCCCCCATGCGACTGGTACAAAGGTCACACAGTATACTCGCAAATATAACGCGTCCAGCAAGTAAGACACATGCGCTGACTCGCACAAATCCTTTTCCGCCCTCAGGAATGTCCGGTATGCTAGAAAATCCCTACACGTAACAAGCCCGAGTAGCTTGTCCGGAAAGGTGTGACAGGGCCTAAACACGGTTGCGGGTAAACAAATATGCGTTCGCACCTCCGGGCGACTACTTTTGAGATACATGCTAGGTACTGTCATGTGTGGATCATCTACGGGGACCTCCGGGTAGTCAAAATTGTTCTTTGCAAGTCGCACGCCAGGCTGGTGTGACACGGCCTTTAGCAGCCTTATTTTACAAAACCCAGAGAATGACTCATTACATTGTGTTTTCTTGTTTGTTTGATGTTTGTTATATCTTTTCAGAGAGCAGCAGTTCTTACAAGCTTCTTGCCTTGAAGAAGAATGGGACAGTCCGCCATCTGTCTGTGCCCTCGGGTGAGGAAACCTCTTCCAAGGACTCCTCCATCAGTCCTGTGGATGCTGGCCAGCGCATCAAGGAGCTCCTCCACAGCATCAAGGAGATAACGTCAAAGATGGCCGCCCTCGCAAAGTCTGACCACGAGCAGAGTGCGGTCTTGGAGGAGCTGAGCAAGGCACACCACATTGTCAGTCTGGTCGGAGACGGGAAATCATCCTGGGCTTTTGACTGCAGGGCGCGCGTGATTTGCATCCAGGAAAACGGACAGAGAACGGTCAGGGTCGAGTGCACTGTGAAGAACAACACGGAGTGGGTGCTCTCGCGGGGGTGGACACTTGTCGCTACTCTTGCCAGCCGTGGACTGCAAACTGGAGGATGCGTCGGTCGTGGTCGATGCGACACCTCACAATACATTCCCTTGATTGACTTTGCACCAGGGAGTTCCCTGGCGATCACCTATGGCGTGGGTGAGCGCAGAACTGCCGTCTTTTTTCCCATTTCGGTGCGCTTTTCTTTGCTCTTGGATGGAGCAGCATTGCCCAGTAGCATTCAACGCAGAACGCTTAACGAAAAGAGCGGTAGTTTCTTTCACCTGGATGGCCAACACTTTGGGACTGTGTTTGCCATAGGAACCTCAACCATTGACCACCTTGATGCACTGCAACCTGTGCAACAATCCGTCCATGATAGGACTAATCCTGGTTACAAGCCACAGCTAGGGGGCAGCAAACACAATGCAGACAGTGGATTCGTCCGAGGAATTTCAAGAAAGTTCTTGCCCTTTTCTGTGTCAAATGAGAATCAAGTTCCACCATCACCTGTGTTGAGTGATTCAGTGGACATCAGCCTTGATGCGTCTCTCTTGAAAACATTGACCAAAGGTATGACACTGATTCAAGAAGTTTCATTGATTCAGGGAAAGTGTAATGAAAGAAACTCATGGATGGTTTTAGGATATCGAGTGGATGATTTCAAAGGTTTATGAATTTTTCATTTTGGTGAATGTGCTACCCCATGCAAATGGGAATTCTACCAGAATTCATGATTTTACAATAGTAGATTATGACTGAAGAAAATCATTAAGTTGAGTGTCACAAAATCTTTAGCACATCCAAGACGGTATTGACAAAGTTGAGGGAATGTGTACTTTTATTGTAGAAATTCAAATGTTATTTTCTTTTGATGTAAGGATTGTCTGACTTTGTTTCACTTCACCTTTCACGGGTTCACTTTATATTTCATGGTTATATGTGGTTAAACTGTTTCTTTCAAGTTGTAGACACTTTTCTTTTCTTATTGAGATAATATATGTCTGACAGGTGACCTGTTGGAAAAGAATTGAAAAAGACCTAGTTCTTTATCATTTGATTGAATCATGCTATCATGTACTCCACGGTGTGTGGTGTTGTGCATAAAGCTGTTATATTATCGTGGTAGCATGCCAGGATTGTGACGATAAACAACACCAATGTGCTGATGCTGTAATATGAAACATCAAATGGATATTGTACTTAGTCCTCCATAATCTCTGATGGCTTTTATCAAACTTGTCTAAGAGCAACTATGGGTAGGAAATGACTAATAGTATGTAATCAGATACAAATCGATCAAAGAGGATGCTGTTTAACCAGTCATCAGTTTATAAATTTCTTCTTCTCTTTTTTTTTGTGTGTGTGTCATGTATTCTTCTGTCATTGGTCAACAATTGTTTGCATGCCCAATACATGTATTGCTATCTTAAGTACTCTGTTATTGTGTGGTAAACATCCCAGACCCAAATAAACATCATTACAGTTGTATGAATATTTCTTCTTCTTTTTTTCCTTGTCTAATACTTCTGAATTATTAGCTTGAGGTAACCCTGCCATCACATCAAGAAAATAAAAGCAATGTGAAATTTATGAGGAAAATGTTGTTTCTGACGCAAAAATCAAACATAGGCCTAATATGCTTTTGCACATCACAGGTGACAAGAGTCCACTGGAGCAATTGCTCCTCCTCCTGTTGCCAAGCAACACACAGATTCAGGTCAAGGGTCACTGCTTTGAAGCTGAGACACCAGATGGATGCCTAGTCTCCTTTCAGGCTGTGAATTCAAGTTCTCCTGGAGTAGTGTTGCTGAAGATAACCTCCTCAGATTCTTCAGTGACAAAACGGCTGGCTGAGGCAGTCCATAGAAGGCTGAAGGTATGTTTGTTTGTTTGTTTGTTTGTTTATTTATTTATTTTTTCTGGGTAGATATGCCAAGCTCAGCAATAAAAAACATGTTTCATTTGAAGAGCATAAGATTGAAAGGAGAGGATGAAATATTAACATCACACAAAGGTGACATAAATCCTTCACTAATGATTACCTGAGCATTGGCATACGACTACGTGTAGGCTTTAAATTCTTTCATGACATTCCTTAGATAAAAATGGCCTTTCACTTGAGACTAGCAACTGATTTAAACCTTGCATGTAACATAGTGAGATATATGTCTGAATTATCACGGTATCATCATTGTGCATATTTAATCTGAACAAAGAAAAACAAATATTCAAGGAAAATGTAAAAATATTTCATGCATCAAGAACTTGATTGCCATAAAAAGAAATGTTAAAAAAAAAAAAAAAATTGATAAAAGGGAGCAACAGTATAGTACCATGCAGATAATGTTTTACAGAAAATACAGAAGTTTAGCTCACAATATTTTATTTGGTTTGTGTTCAAACTCCTTAACTATGTGTAATACCAGGTATATGTGTACTCCAACACGAAATGAAATGCAGGCAAAATTTATTATTAACACCTAGTAAATGTTTTGATTCCAGTTATATTAAAGAATCTACTTTTATTACCATGAATTTGAATTTGGTTTTACTGTAACCAATTTTAAGGGTACGTATTTTCAATATCATTTTCATGAGGTAATTCTTTATCATGATATTATTTTTTTTTGTTTACCTTACAGAACTGTGAGCTGATCCAGAGCCCCCTGACACTAGACATAGAGACACTTAACAGAGAGCTGAAAAGCATTGAGGTAAATTAAGTCAAACATCACGATGACCTTAATTTGAATAGTAATTGTGACTTGATAGAGTCTAAAGCATACAAGTGTACAACACTGTAAATTTTTTGAGGTTTGACGTAATGTTTGTTGAAACACATTTATGTCAACCGACTCATAATGATTACATATACTATTGATATAATCTTGGCCGTATGATGGATTGAAATCAGATTTTATATGACAATGACATTTTGAAGTTTGATTACCAGAGTATTATATGTCCCTCTCACCAGAGGCAATGTGTTTCAAAGTTGTCTGTCATGCAGTCTGTTGCCACTTCCGTCCATGTGTCATATATTTTGTTGTTACCATTGGCAACATGAAACATAAAGTTATTACATTTATATGTGGGCATACAAATATAAACTGGAAGATCCGGAAGCCACAAGGCTTGAGATTTAGTGTTGTAATTTGTGGTAAATATGGAATTTGAGGTAGTTTATATCACAGATAAGATTAAAGTCTGAAATATCATTTTGATTTTGGCTTCTCAACAAACATTTGAAGAAGCTAATTTTAATCTGGTTCAAGTGGGCACTTGAACACACATCTTTATTAGACCAATACCCAGGTAGACCTGTGGTGAATGCTGTGCTGTCTACAACTGAATGGTGTCAGAATCTCTTGATGACATTCAGTCAGTCCAGGCGAAGTCTTGACTGAAGGATTTTTTCTTTTTTTTAACAGATACAAAGCCACACAAGTACATTATATTGTATTGGTAACTCAAGAGTTCAGTGGCAGAAGGTCACAGGTAGTGTGAAAAAAAAATACTTTGCAGTCATGTAAGTGGCTGAGATGCACCATATCATTCAGTGACCAAGTATCTAATAAAGGTTGGAAAAGACTTCTGTCATCTTTAGCAGCGCTGGACCCTGTTAAGAGAAACTTGACTCTAAAACAGAAATCATTTCAGAAAAAGAAAGTGATCTGATATTGATGTGTGATAAATTTGTAATAGATATAATTTTAATCTGAGTTTCATGATACTTTCTCTGTTGCAGTTGCGTGACTCCAATCTTTTAATTCATGTTGAACAATAAGTGGAGTCTATGAACCAGTAATATATAATTGTTTTTTTTTCCCCTCACCACAGACTCATCAAGCACAACTTCAAGTGATCCAGGACCAAGTGACGCTGGGCTTTCATGAGAATGAGGCACTTGGAATAGCAGAGGAACTTACAGGGATTTACAGGAATATCAGGGAACAGCTGTTAGTGCACTGAAGTCCTGAGAGACGATGCGGCGTAAAGTCGCAAAAGTTAGTTCTCATCAAATCCCTGGACTATAACAAACTTGGAAGATGTGTAACTAGCACATGCATACAACAGTATACAATAGTTCATTATTGGACATAGTAGTCAGGCGTGTGTGATATGTTGAGTGCCTTTTTGCAATCAAAATTTGCATAAGCCATGGACTAGATGTAAGGATTCCAGCCTAAATGGTCAGCATGCAGTCACCCTGTATTGGGAAAAAAAAAATATGGTTGCATCAAAGCGTGATCATAGTCATCCACTCATCTCGCGTGAATTCACATTGAAGTTCATAGTGGGCTACTAAAGATAGTTCTGTATCTGTATCTGTGTGGTTTAGTCAGCAAAATGTCCAAGAAGACACATCCACGCTAACTTCTCGAGGAGCACCATGTGTGGACAGAGTGCAACCAGAAAATACCATAACTGGAATTACTTCAAATTTTGTGTAGACTAAGATAATGATGGACACTGGACTACTGCACTAGGGACTTGGTTCCAGTCCTTAACAGTTGTTATGAAGAAAGAATCCTGGAAAGCTCCAGCTCTATGCCATTGCTGGATGAATTTCTGGTTATTTCTTCTGATGTCACATGTGCTGAGTTGAGCATAATCATGCAGAGGGACATTGACTAGTCCATTTTCAGTTTGTACAGCATGCAGAGCCTCTGGTGTTTTCTCCGTGTCTGAAGTGATCCCCAACCCAGCTCAGATAATGCCTTCTTGACAGAACCCTCTTCCATATTGTTGGTGTTCATGCAGAATCTGGCAGCCTGCCGTTGAATTCTCTCGAGGGATTTTGTGGATAGTTTAGTTGTAGGATCCCAGGCAGAAGATGCATATTCTAGAATAGGTCTCACTAAAGCCAAGTATGGAGTAGAGTTCACCTTCACGTCACAATTCCATAAATTTCTGCAGATGATATTCTGCACATTTTGGGCCTTCTTGAGAACTTGCTGAACATATGGGGGTTCCAATTTAGGGTGTTGGATAGATGAACACCCAAGTAGGGATTAGTCACCCCAGAACCCCAGAACTTTCTTTTGTATAAAGACGTTTAATAAATGACCAAAAACTTTTGGATTCCTCCAGCAAGTCAGTCCCTAGAGTATTTCTGATGTGGGAAGACCAAGATTTCTTGGTGAGTTAATATACTTCCTAAGGGATCTGAGTTCTTCCCAGTCAGTTGGTTTACCAGATTTTGTAGCTTTATTGTAAAGGCGTTGTTTTTTTCTTGATCATGCGACATGGGGATCTATCAAGCCAGGGTATGTTAAAACAAGAAGAAAATTTATGTGGCACATAACGTTCCATCATTTAAAAGATATTATGACTTGATCTCTTCCCATTTGTTGTTGACATCATAGTCAAGGCATTCTTCTTTTTTTTTGGTGATAATATTTGGCAAATTCATGAAGTGACTGCTTGACACCCTCCACAGCAGCCTTGTTCCGTAAGAAAATGTTTCTTTTGGCTGGATGTATGGGCATATGATGTATTGTGGCTGCGTCACCTAACATGATTTACTAAGTGAGGAGTTTGGGTCTAGTTAGACTATGATAAAACACTCCAAAAGAAATAAATTCAACTATTCATTGAGCAAAGTTCACAAAACAAATTATTCATTTTGATCATCACTCCAGAAGTGGTTGAACAACAGTCATAGAACAGTGGAAGAACAGCAGAGCAGCAGAAGAATAGTAGAAGAATAGCACATAAAATAAAATTGGAGGCTTTGAGCTGTTAAAAACTGGTTATGGCAAGTTTTTTAAAGTATTGGTAAAGGTTTGAGTGTTTTGATCCTACAACACTGGCATTTGAGGAATATAGCCTACTGTTCTGACCAGCTTGGCATTCTGGCTAGCTTTCCAAGCCAAGGTTTAGTGCAAAAGCTAACATAGTTCCCACGCCAAGGCTACCAGCAGAAGTTGGATTCTAACTGTGTGGGACTAGTACTACACAATTTAAAAGGAGTATTTGTAGTGTGCTTTGGGGTTAAGTTTGGACTTATGATATTGCCCAAGTGGCCAACTCCTACACATAATAGAGATGAGGGCTCTAGGGGCAGTGCTGTTTAAAGCTGTATAACAAACACTGACTTGCAGGTACAGGTGCATGTGTAAAATGCATGCATAATGTATGTAGAGCAAACCTGCCTATGTACAAAATTGCCACCCTGATTTAAAGTACAGTAGGGGCATACATGTATACACATGTTATATGAAGAATTCTGATCAATATATACTCAAGAAACTGCAGTAAAATGCTCTTTTATATCTCTTCATTGCATACTGCTGCAGTGAGATGGCTTCTTTAACTGTTTATGAGCAGTTACCTAGTCAAAGTATACCTCAATCTATTATACCTCAATGTGTATATTTGATAACAATAATTCAACGCAATTTAGGCAACTGATATGACATTAATTATAGTGGAATAAGGGTGTAAAACCTGTCCTGGAATATAAACTACATCAATACATTGGTAACAACAATCCACATTAACTATTTACATAATATATGATTTGAGCAAAGATAAGAAATATGGAGGGAGAAAAGATTGAAATAAAGATACAAGGAAATGATTCTTGAGGATAGAGAGAAGTGAAAAGAAAAGAAATAAAGCAAAATGAATGATTTCATTCAATCAAATCAATGTTCACTATACTGGCTCTTCGATGAGGATTCCTGCGGTCTTCCATGTTACTTGGTCTTTTCTGGCGACAGGGGAAGGACCAGTTTGTGAACTGGCCTTTCCATCCTGATGGGCTGCTTCTGGCATTTGCCTCGACTGTCCAGTGATGGATCTGCCATCATGAGTGGGACCTTGTGCACGAGACGGTCGAACTGGGATGCACCTGCAATACTCTCCCCAGTGGCCGCTGAACCATTGCTTCTTTGCAGATGACAGTGTCGCTGGCTTCGAGATTTGTCTGTGGACAAGCCCACTTCTGCCGTGACTGCAGTTTGAAGCCTCCATCTTGCCCAGAGCTCATTGACAAGGTGCTTGACGCAACGCCACTATTTCCTGATATACATATCTTCTCGTTGGGTTTTCTTGATTCCAGTTGTCTGTTGTCTCCAAAGTATCGTTCAGCAACATGATGATTCATGGGCAACAATATAGAATGTTTGCTTTTGAGAGGAAGTGTCATTTCAGAGTACCCATCCGGTCACTCCTTGATTTCTTCTTTACTAAAATATAGCGCTGAGACAGTCATTCCCGATGAGGAGAAAAATTTAAACCCTTTCATCATCCGGCATCATTTCGTCTGTTATGCCCACCAGATGAGACTCTTTTGGCTACGTCTGCCTTAGGGATTTGAGACCTAGTGACAGGAGTTTCTGATCTGGTGAAGGCAGCTGGAAGTTGAATGACAGATGTTAAATAGGTACCTCTATTAGGAAGACGATGACTTGTAGGTGTTGGTGTCAATGGTGTCAATGGTGTGTGGGGATCCACCTCTGTCTTGGATAGTGTTCACCTGCTTTAACCAATGACTACGAAGATGGTATGGTAGCTTCTCGGTTATCTTGACCAACTCTCTATGGTTGCTTATCTCTTGCAACATTCCAAGTGCCCTCAGTGTGTCGGCACAGGTCTTTAGTTGATCGACAAAGTCTCTATGCTGTCTGCTGTTACTCTGTATGACTGGACCCTCAACGACACTGATGACAAAATCATTACCAAAACGATTAGCTAACAAATGTTTAGGAGAAACTTACGTTAAATGGAGACCCAGCCACACCAGTAATATAAATAAACATTACATTTATTTACAAGCCTTTAATACTCATGTCCATGTACAGCAAACAGTTCAGAGCACCGTACAACTGAAGTATATGCATTAAAACCAGGTGTGAGCTTGCAGGCAGAAGTCAGTTTTTGCACAGAACAAGAGTGCCGAGCCAAGGCCAAACCGCCTTGGCTCGAGATCGAGGGCATGCGCAAGCAGAAGCTCCATCAAGTGACAGTTTAGGAGAAACTTGCGTCAAAGGGAGACACAGCCACACCAGTAATATAAATAAACGTTACATTTATTTACAAGCCTTATTAATGAGCCGTATGAAACTATCATGAGAAACATGATTCATAAAGAGGAGAGAACGGGTGGAGGAAGGAGAATAAAAGCGAGGAAGGTACATCAATCATGGGAAATGGAACTGGTATGGCCAAAAACCTTGATGGGGACACATAGGGGCAAATTTCGTAAACGAAGAAGGTGTAATAACATAGACCACCACCAATTAAAGGGGGGCAGTGAGCAAACCACAACCAAAATAGATGAAAATGCACGGCATAATTGTACATAGAATCAATGAAAAGATAGAATGTTGAAAGTACAAAAGGTTCATAAGTTCAAAACAGTCAGAGGCAAATATCACTTCACGCCTTCAAAAGATTGTCTGTGAAGTCATTGTTCATTTTGTTTCTTACATAGTGATAATAGAACACTTCTTGAGTCTTCCATCGGCTGAGCCGTCTCACCATGTCCGGCTCCACGGCCACGTCCACCGCGTTTGTTGCACCCTTACACGTAGGTCGGAATGACTTGGCCGTGAACTCGCGAGGGTCAAGACCCGCGGTGGCAATCGCGTCATTCATAATTTTTGCGATACTCGAGACATCCAAATGTCTGAAGGGTCGACGCAATGTTAAGAAAACCGGGGAGTGTCACGTAGTTGCCCGCTCACGACTGGTACGATCAATATACGCACGGAGAGCATGTACGGGATCAAGAAGGGGGTCACTGTGTGGGGGAAGATGGCACTCAAATCCTGTACGCTGGGTGTCATTTTTAGTACCGAAGAACGTGAGCACCGCCGACCCATCATCCACAAATTTAACATGTTCCATACAAAACGACAGGGATTCAGCATCTGAAGACCGAGGAGGTCAAAAAACCGCTCTGGGGGCAATAACCGATGGTCTCAACATGAGACATAATACTACACGTAACAACGTAATCACCTTCAATCGAAGCATTTTGATTGTCAGAAGCTCATTTGGGGGCCCAGAAGAAAATATGTCAACAAATTTTCCCATAGGCATGATCAAAGTAGATCGCATAGGTTCACATGTGCCAGACTTGATTAGAGACGTTACGAGCAAGGAAATAGCATGAGCTTTCGTGAGGTCTGGAACACCAAGACTAGTGTATAAGTGCAGAATTGCCGCCGTCGCATTGCGCTGTTTGGAACGAGGCTTCTTTGAAGAACAAGCGATATGACACAAAAAGTCCGCGAGAAAAGCCTGAGACGGGGGAAAATCCGCTCCTCGTTGCATACAAAATTCGTGGAGATCACTCAAAACTCTTGAGCCCTCTTGAGTTTGTTCCATGAAGAGAACCTGGTTAACAGCTCCCATAGGCTGTCAGTGGAAACCACTGAATTGACATTGGCTTTCTTTACTTCTACATCTTCTTGTGGCAGTCCCTGGAGCACTTCTGGAGGTGATGGCCATTTTTCTTCTTCTTGCCATAGGAATGTGGGACCCTTCAGCCAGCGTGGGTTGTTGGTTAATTCTGTCGCTTTCGTGCCGTGAGATCCATCGTCTGTGGGGTTGGATGTTGTATCAACATGACACCACTGAGATAGTGTGGAGGTGTTGTGAATCTTAGCGACACGATTTGAAACAAAGTTCTTGAAATGCCTGCTTTCGTTTCTTATGTACTGTAGTACTGATGTGGAGTCAATACAGTATTTGGTGTCTGTGACCTTGATCTGAAGTTCGTCCTTGATGAATTGGTCCAACGTCACTGCCAGGACAGCTGCCATCAACTGAAGCCTTGGTATGGATACGGCCTTCACAGGTGCTAGTCTGGATTTCCCCATGATGAAGGAACAGTGCACTTTACCTGTGACGTCTGTTAAGCGCAGATACGCCACTGATGCGTATCCTATTTCGAATACATCACAGAAGTGATGGATTTGAGCTGAGGCTACTTCCTTGAAACCATCTTGTTTGATACATCTGTTGATCTTTAGGTCTGTCAATTTGGGAAGATCTTCCAACCAGTTTCTCCATTCTTTCTCTTCCTCTGCAGAGACTGGCTCATCCCAGCTTATTAGACCTCGTCCATTGAATCAGTGCCTTTGCTGGAAGTACAAATGGTGCTACAAACCCTAGTGGGTCGTATAGGGAGCTAGCTGCAGACAAAATGCTGCGTCTTGTTGCTGGTTTGTTCCTTACGTTGACCTTGAACTCAAAGGCATCCATTTGTACATCCAAAACGATTCCAAGCATTCGTTCTTCTGGTATACTCTTCAATGTCAAGACTCGACATGGATGCTGCCCTGTCAGCCTCAAGTACGGTAGCCAGGACGTCACGCTCATTACTCATCCACTTTGTGAGCCGGAAACCGCCCTCTTTCAGTAACCATCTCAGGTCTTCAGTCAGCTTTATGGCTGCTTCTTTGGTTTCACAGACTTCAAGCAGTCGTCGACATGGAAATTCTTCCGTACCGTGTCGTCTGCATCTCCGTCATACTCGCTCTGCTGGTCTTCTGTGGTCTTCCACAATGCAAAGCCTGCACAACTTGGAGAAGAGGTTGCATCAAGCAGATGAACGTTCATCCTATACTCCTTTGGCTCTAATGCAAGTTCTCCCTTTTCCCACCAGAGGAATCGAAGTGCATCGAAATCTCTATCGGGGATCTTTACTTGATGGAACATGGCTTCCACGGCGACTGGTTCCTGTCTGAATCTCAAAAGTACACCCACCAGGTTGTTAGTGTGATCAGGTCCTTGAAGTAGCTCGTTGTTCAAAGAGGTACCCTGGTACTTCGCGGCGCAGTCGAAAACGACTCTGACCTTGTCTGGTTTCCGAGGGTGAACGACAGCATGGTGCAGTAGGTACCATGTATTTGAAGTAGGCTTCTCATCTTTCTCTTCTTGATGTCCTGCTTCTCGTGTGTGTATTGGTACCCTTTCTGCATAACCCTTTGTTATATAGTCTTCAACATTTTTTGTGTACTTTTCTTGGAGGGTGTCATCTTTCTCCAGTTCCTTCTTCTTCAAGTACCGCAGTCTTGCTTCTGCGAGATAACGATTGTTTGGTAGGTTCAGAGGCCAGTGGCGCCATGGTAAGCCTACTTCGTACTCCGACCATGGAAGCACTTTCTTCCATGATCTTCTGCGCGGAGGTCTTCGACTGAGTTGCCGATTTTCTCATCCGTTAGGTAACCTCCATAGTCCGACTCCCAGAACTGCTTTAGCTGCTGCTGAAGTGGATCATCATGACATGTGAAGTGAACATTGATGGAGGAAGGCCCTTGTCGCGTTGACATAGGTCCCATCAGCGTCCAGCCGAGTGGAGAACGTATGGCATAGGGTTCTTTTCTCTTTCCCTTTCTTTGTTCAAGGACCCAGAATGCTTCTGGGGTGTCTACGCCAATCAGAAATTTGACCTCTCTTCGATCTATTGATGGGAATGTTATTCCTTGGAGGTGGTCACATTGTTTGACGTCTTCCTTGTTAGGAATAAGAGCGTCTAATATCTCTACTGTCCTGACATGTGGTATCTCGATTTCTTCCCTTCCATTGAGATTCTGCACTGTCAGACTCACCTCGAGGCCATCCTTTTTGGAGCTAACGCCATTTACGGTTGTTAGTTCGAACTGCCTTTTTTTCCCCCTTTTACATCAAGTTCCTCTATTAGGCTTGCATCACACAGAGATATTACACTGTTTCGCATTTCCTCATATCCCACGCTAGAGCCCACAGGGCGTCTCCGTCATTGGGTCTGAGCGGAGCGCGACTTAACATCTTCTTCATGTGGGCAGTGGTCACTACGTAAGACTGTCCGAACTGTTCAGACAGGATCTGTTTGGCCTTAGCATATCCCTCTCTGCCACTCAAAAAGATACAATTTTCTATACTACTTTTGGCCTACTTGCCTAAACAGAACTGTATGAGATACATTAACTTTACCTTGTCATCAATTGGTCGGCTGGCTACAGTGGCTTCAAATTGATGAGTAAAACTCCAGTATTCTGGAGGACTACCACTAAATGTAGTCAATTCTGGTTTGGGACATATTTAAGGCTACGTCTACGGCATGGACAACATCATTTCATTTTGTTTCAACATTGGCATTATAACTAATGCTTAGAACAACATTAGGTACTACGCTACCTTGCCATACTGGAGCTTTAGGATTTAGCTCCTCTATCTCGTTACTCCTACTCTTAACACTGGGGGCAATTACCTCACCCATTGAGGAACCGTCTTGGATTTCCACTTGGATTTCCACGTCATCATTATCACTCTTTGTTGTTACATCATTTGACGGTGAGATATCCGCTTCCGGCGTCTCGCCGCCCTTCGTTGTTGATTCATTCGGTGGTGGATCCGTCATAAATCCTTTGTTTCAAGCAGTAACTTCGTTGAGATACAGAATTGTGAACTTTAATGTAGCTTCTCCAACAAACGGTCTACATTAGGGGGTATCGTCATTGGAACACGCAAATAATCATGAATCCAAATCCACAGTACTTTAATTCTGCTGAGCAAACTGTTCATTTATTTCGTCAGTGTGCAGAAAAAACTTTCATGTGGAGATGTATGGTGTACGCAACTTCGTATGGTTATGTACAAGCATGTGTACTTCGTACATTTGCGATAGTGTGAGTGGCCTCATACATTTGTGATTGCGGTTCACAATTGTTTGATACTCCATACTTTCAATAAACTTTTCACAACTTGACTTGGGATGCTCTCTTTGTCTTCATAAATGATGGTCGTGGTCAGCATCTGAGCTTTACCACGTAGGTGTTTGTATTATATGGCCAGGGAGAAGGAGTGGAGTGTGGCCTAGCAGAATGCTTATCTTGCAAAGTGACCACTGTGGGGTAGGTAAGGGCCCCAGGGGTGCCTATCCTATAATTACTCAGGAAGGGGTGCCACTTCTATTATATTGGACGATCATAGGCTTTATACATTCTGCCGCTACAGCTGGCTAGATCTACAAAATATGAAGGTTACTTGAAGCTTAACTTTTTGTTGTGATACGTCCTTCCTAGACCAGTGGAAGCTTACTGTAGAATAGTGAGGATAGTGTTCTGACTTAATTGTGGCAAAAGTTACTCCTTGTTCCATCATGTGCCTGTGCTAAATTTTAGTTTGATTGGTAGTAATACGTCATCTCCCACTGATTTTGCAATCACAGCTCATTGGTGATACATTTTTCAGTTTTGCATGAAGCCAGCCATGTTATGAAATTATCATTTTATTTTCCTGATGATATCACAATGTTATGATCACGTGCTAGAAGCATGCAGATATCTGTATAAGACAATCATAAGCCATGAATGTATGTCAATGATGATACTTTGCAATAGTCAGAGAAAAAGAACACAGAACCGATTATTATGTGTTGTATGTGTGATGCGTACATATTTTTGTATACTCAGTATAACATGATCATGAATACTTTCACTTTTTGTACTTCACGTTAGAAAAAGAAAGCTATACATATAGTCAAACCTTTTCTATAGTGGCTATCACAGGGAGATAGAAATAGTGGCCTCCATAGACGTGGCCACTATAGACAGGGTCATTATTGTACTTGGCTTTTCTCTCAGTGAAATTGTTTTTAGTGTGGCTGTATGTGGCAGGTGGCCATTATAGACAGGTGGCCACTGAGGTATCCTTGACTTTATATTGATCCATGATCATGAACTTGATAAAGGCACCATCTTTCTTGTTCTATGCAAGATTGGATAAGGACAATGACTTGTCCAGTCCAAGTGCAGTTTAAATTCACCAAGGTCAAAGGTCGGGATGAATGAGATATGAAATGTGTGAAGGCTGTTGACTCATTGAAGACTAGTCCCATTTTGAATGCATAATTGTCTGAAACAATGTTTGACAGACCATGCACCATTTTTTTTTTTTTTTTATCTACAGTCAGTAAAATGTGTTGTGATTGACATTGACTTGCACTTGGGTCTATTCATATAATGTGGGATTCCCCAAACCACAAGAATTTGAGGCTGGGTGCATGGCCATGCATGAAAATAGATAAACACCAATGAATGGTGCTCCGTCAACCATTTACAAAATGCATTGAGCAAGTCATTATGGTCATAGCTGCTTTGTATTGTATGTATGAAGGTTTTGTGCACTGACTTTTCTCTTTTGAGAATGTATGTGAGCTTGTGTTGTGTGTAATTGTATTGTATTCATATGACTACAAAATTCCCACAAGAAAAGCATGAATCATTTAACTCCCAATTATATTATTATTATTATTATTCATGGTTTATTGAAATCGTGACTCGCAGCAATGTGATTGCTCACAATTGTACATAAAAGTCATGATGCATACATATAGATATAACAAAACTGTCTGATACCTGTACTGCAAATATAACTTCATATTATAATCATAAAATTCTTTATACATGCAGATAATGCATAAAAATATATGTATAATTCCGATACTTTGCTACGAGTAAATGCCTCTTGGTGCATTTCAAACACCATGCTGAGGTGCAAGAGGGATGTGTCTTTAAACTTGTGTATGTATAAAGTGTGTATGGTTATGTGTGTGTGCATTTAGCGTGTGTGCGTTCAAACATATGAAGAGTTTGTTGGCAAAAACCGATAAGTCCATATTTGCCAAATGGAGATATTTACGATAAAAGGTCAAGAAAAATAAAGAGAATAATAAGAAAATATTAGCTTCTTTTGACCATAACTTCAAAAATGTACCTTAATATGTAGTGACCAATATGGCATTTAAAAGGTATTATTTTGTACTTTATGACAGAGACCGTACTTCAAAATCTTCAAAAATGGACTTATCGCTTTTGCGAACAAACTCTTCATATTATGATTTTGCGTGTTTGTTCATGCTGAATTGCCACCACTTGTGATCAAAGAACATGCATACTCAAATCATAACAAAACTGTCTATTACTATACTACAAATACAACCACAAAAATGCTTCCTTACATATATAAAGCGAAATGATTTTAAATATATATAAAATTCCCATTCTTACTACTTTGCTACAATTAGCAAAGTTATCAATGACACAATAGGATTTGCCACATTTCATTTAGAATGAAAATTGATTTATCGACCTTGCCTAGATCCTGCATCTGAAAAAAGCATTATCAAAGGATCTGTTCTTATGCCTGTGCCATTAAGTGTCACCGGAAGCATAATGTTTTTGGATCGTCTACCATCTGTCCATTCTTCTGTCCATAATTAATTCTGTGCACAGTAGATGCTCAAGTACAAACATCAAATTTCAAGGTCAAATTCTTAAATTTCACTTTCCCCCATGTCTCTGTAGTAATGCTTGACGGTAGTTTCTTAAAACTTAATGTATATTGCCGGGTTCAGATTCTCTTGGATAAGTTTTTAGTGCATATACTCAAGGACAAAAGGTCAATGTAAATTTCTTGGAATTTACTATTTTCCCATATATTTGCAATGCCTGAAGGTATTTCATGAACGTTGATATGTACATTGTGCATTTGTTAGGGCTCGCCAGGCATGCCAGGAAAAGATTCTCTAGTTTGAATGTCAAGTGGAAATACTAAAATTTAATTTTTTCTTCGTCTCCATATTTTGGAAGCGGCTCAAGTTATCTCCATGGTATGAAACTTTTAAGTCTACATGCATGTTCTGCCTGGCAATGATTTTCTTGAGAATTTTGGAGTCATTGGGTCATGTTCAGGTGAAAAAATGTCATTTAATGTTAAGAATTACATGTACTTTTTGTTATTACCTTGAAAAGTACTCAGTGCATACACGAAAAATAATGATTCTTAATGTTGAAAATAACATGCACTTTTTCTTCATCCCTTGAAAATTACTCATTGCATACACTTATGGGTAATTAAAGTAGGGGCCTACATGCTACATCTATTACTGCACAGTGATTTTGTAAGGAAAGATTTGAACCATGAGGTCAAATATAGTGTATGTGATGATGTTATAAAAATGTCACTGTTTTTTAAGTTTCTGCAATGAACTCATTTCTTCTTTCCCATCATAGTTTGAATAACTCAAAGTATAGTGGTTAAAATTTTACAAATTATTATTTGAAGAAAAATATTGGTCATATGGTCCAAAAGCAAAGGTCAGAGTTCAAGTGAAAATGCTCAAATACTTAGGACCAACTCTCTGAAACAATTTAGCCATCCAAACAAAATCTGGTTCAATGGATATATATTATGATATATGTGTGTGTGTTTATGTACATACATACGATACACATACTATTTAACACATTTGAGATTGTACCATCAAACTTTCAAACATGTCATTTTAATTTCTACCAATCATGTGAAACTAGTCTCTCACTGTCAAGACTTATGGCAGAGTAATGCGACATGGTGAAGGCAAACGAGTCACATAGCAACATTTTTAGGTATAGGTATAATATGGCATTGTGGACATTCTCCCATTATGAAAACAAAAAAGTAGGTTCTTTTTTCTATATCACCTTTTAGGAGTCTTCATGGTATTTTACAAAGAAGTGTTGTATTTTTTTTAATTTAATTTTCATCACCATATCGGGTTCTATTTCTCAAAATCTAGTTTTTTTTTATACTACTATTCACTGGGAAAGGTGTGTACCACTGGTTGTGACTTAATACCTGTAGGCCTATAAATCGGACATCTTTTTAAGGAATACCTTACTGTATTTTAGGAAAGTATTTTATTAGTAGTTGTAGTTTTTTTTTTCTTAAAATGGTAGGAGCATAAGAAACATATTTTGGGGATATAGGCCCATTTTAATATGCCAGTTAGGGTAAGAGATACACCTGGTATAGTGCCATTTAGGGATACGAATTTGCATGATTTGCCATAAGACACCATTAAAAAGGTCTATTTTCAAGGAGTTTAGGCGTGGGTATCTAGGTAGCACATTTCTTGAAAGAAGGTTTTGTCGTTATTAGCACTCATCTTTCTCAGAGTCGTTACATTAGGCCCATCAAATACTTTTTCTGTATAATCTAAAATTGATCAAGAAATACCACTTAGAAAAAAAAAAGAGAAGAACATGACCAGAAGCTGTTTTGAAATCTAAATACCCTTTTTGAATCTTCAGCAGATTTTTCAAGAAATCAAAAGGATTTGAAATGAAAATCCATGCCTTTTTCAAGCTGATTTCAATGAACTGAGTTACATAAAAAAGGCTGAACCGTGAAAATATAGACATCGGAAAAGGAATGTGAATGTTATGGAATTTTACACATTATAATGTTTTCTTAGGGAAGTGGAATGAGTTTTTGCAAATGAGGTTAACCCCATTATATTGATCAAATCTGAAATTTCAGCGGTTTTGACTTTTGTCCAATATTTTCAAGACATTAGACATAATAGGTCGTAGAATATAATTCTTGCATCTCATCTATCTGTGGCGAGTGCTATTGGAGTTGACATGGATTTACAAGAAAAGAGAGCTGGAAGAATGCATGTAATCATATTCTTTCCTCAGGTCGAGGGATATAGGTCAAAGTGAAAAACTAAATGTTGTTGCGTTTAGAAAAAAAAAATCCTGTCAAATGAATGTATGGATTTTTAATGTACGTTCAAAGTGATATTTTCCTAAGAAATTAAAATGACACTGGTTACAGCAACATGCTTGTGGCTGTAGGTTCTATAGTGTCATATTGATTTTATGGCCTTAATTCATATAATAAACATATCGTGTCAAAATAAAATTTCCTATTATCTGAGTATAGCGCAGATATTTTCTCTTGTTCTTCCACTTAGTTCATACCTTCTATCAGTATCAGCACCTAAAGATAAATTAACGCCCAATCCACCTGCTTTTCCAAAAACGGCAAACCGTGGTAAAAAACAAACAAACAAACAAAACAAACATGGTACGGAAAGTTACAGAAAATAAGAGACAAGAAACAACCATTGATGAAATACATCCGTGATGAATCGTTGATCAGAACTATAGGCCTACATAATAAGCCAGTTCGGAGTCAGCTGATGGGCACATTGGTACGAATGACCTTTCTTCTTTCTCAGTCGGCTAGGGGTACTTCACTAGTTTTCAGAGTGACATAATGCATAAGCTTTTACGTAACAATTAATGAGATTCATCAATCCTGTTCAAACAAAGAATGAACTTGCGTAGACCAGATGACCAGAATGATCCGTCAATTAACACATGGGAAAGCATCCATCTCATTATTTTGCATTGAATACATTAACAGTCTCTTTCATTGATATTGCCAGATACCACTTTTACTGTCAGGTGGATGTGCTGACAAGCAGCATTTATAAGGATTACATGAATAATCATTACATCACAGATGCTTATCCCAGTGAATTTAAAAACCAACGTGCCTGGTGGTACGAATGACCTTTTTCTGCTCATGCGCAAAGTAGAACTCCGAACTGGCTTATCATTAACATATAGTTTTAGAAGAATATCTTTTGTTTTGCTTTCATTCTTTTGTTGTCAATGCGTTACACGGATACGATTTTATTTATCTTTTATACAGCAATATATTTTTTTCACAACACGCCCCTCATAATATTATCCCTCTCTCAGCAAACCGTAATTAACAGTAATTTCCTGGTAAATATAGTTACGCCTGTGCTTTCAGCTTTACTGGCACATATGCCACCAAAAAGATGACGATGCAAGAACTTGCATCTCTTCTACAGCCCAAATTGTGCAGAGAGTGTGTTTGGCAAATTTATTAAATGATGATGATGATGATGACGATTAACATCATATTACAGCTCCATAAATCTTAAAAAAAAACAACAAATGTGCCAATATAATAGGCCTTATAATACTAGTATATATCTTGTCTAGCCTGCTCGCCAATCTTCCTTTGATTGCTCGTGTTTAAAAGGATATATTTCTGGTTGAGATTGGGATTCAGGTTTTAACTTCCTTTTTTTTTTCCTTCTTTTTTTTTTGATGAGATAATTCGAAACCACTTATATGAAATATTAATGAGCATACAATTTAAAGAGAAATTAAAAGTTTATTCGATGAATATTCATTTTTGAAATGACTGACGTATCCAGAAACAAAGTGGTCCTGATAAATAAAACCAATTTTCATCTAACAAACCTTTAATTCTGAAATTCTAATTATTTTTAGGGGATAAAAACATGAAACACTAGTGGCAGAACCAAAGTCCGCGTTATTCTTCCCTCGAGGACAATGAATTTATAAAACACCGATATACCGGTTAGTAATAAAATAGGGTTACAGTAAATATTCAAAGATTAGGTTAGCTTTTTGTTTAGAATCTAGGATAGGGTTAATTAGGATTAGGTTCAGGATTAGGACGAGGGTTAAGTTAGGCCTAGGAGCAGATCAGGGGAATTGTCTGGGGTAATTGTCCTCGCAAATTGTCCTTTAATATAGAACCCAGGAGGTCCCATCCTTTTCGTTTCTGTGCATACCCCATACCCTCTTCCACGTGAGTTCTCGCGCTACCTACCACATCCTTCGCTGTATTAGCCACGCTTGATTGGATCATGGAGCTATTTGATTGGATTAGAGAATCTGTTCAGTTGGAGTGAGGACCACCGATACACCTGCCTGCTGGGATATGGCATCTTCACACAGCCTGGCTGGCTACAGTGTGGGTGGGGGCGCAGTGTAAACAGCTCGCTCTTCTTTCTGCAGACACCGCGCATCATTACGCAATCAACGAATGTTGTCGATTGAGATGAGGTCAGATTGCAATACGTGCAGTGTCGTGCTCTTTTTATTTTAGATTCACTGTCTCTTGCTTTGATTCTTCGCTATCGATGGCCTGTGGTTTGTCGTCATGAGGAAATAAGGTTTTCACGTTTAAATTCTTGTCCTTGTTAGTCCAGGCTAGAAGGCACCTAACCTTGTTTTTTTATATATACAATGTTTTTTGATGGTTTCCTGTCAATTCGAGGGTGCTGACTCCAAATCCGATTGATGCCACTCGCGTAACCTTGAGCATTTTCGGCAAAGGGAAAAATCCAAAATGGCCGCCAAATATGCTAATTTGGCCGTGATAATCACAATCATGTGCATTCTGTGACCAATTATTCCACCAAACTTTGTACATTTCTGTTCCTAGAGTTACTCCATGTGCATTTGCAAGAAAAGTTTCATTTCATATAGTTTCATTTGGTATTTAAAGATCATTTTCAATTCAAAATGCCCGCCATTCCTATGCTCATGTACAATATGAATGGCAAAAAGTATGCATGGAAATATATACCAAATTTACTGTATTTCCAGTTCCGTACCTATGCTGTTATAAAATGTTGCATGTGCAATACTAATATGATGGGTGCCACTTACAGTATAGGGGGCCGACATGCATTTTTATTCTTCTACATGCAAAAATTCAAAATGGTCGCCACTCTTATTCTCCTGTACAATATGAATAGCAAAAATATACGTGGAAATAGAAAACTAATTTGCTGTTTTTTCTGACATGCAGCTACATAGTTTGTCTAAGATTTAGTGCTGATCATTATCTGAAGGATGTTCTTAACAGAAAGTTTTTCTTTTGTGATGCAAAAGTCCCAATTTACCACATAAATTAGGATTTTCACTAAGAATTACGGATGGAGTTTCGAGCA
Source organism: Diadema antillarum (assembly GCF_040938485.1). Lineage (NCBI taxonomy): Eukaryota > Metazoa > Echinodermata > Echinoidea > Diadematoida > Diadematidae > Diadema > Diadema antillarum. The sequence goes on along the minus strand of NW_027271249.1, from coordinate 104,768 downwards.
TTTAACAATCATAAACCTTGCGATGTTTAACATAATTTCAAATCTTTTATTTTGTTTCAACAAAGAATATATACTAAGTGCACTAAACACCACGCAAAAATTCAATAATGTACCATCATATTCTACAAGCAGCTTGAATATGATTATAAAAGTGTAATACTAACAAAACATATTAAGAAGCCTAGATGCATATCATTTATCAAGTGTTAAAAAAGCAAAGCTTCTATGCATTCCCCTAAAACCATTATCAATAAGGTACAGAAAAATCATATACAGTACTGTAGAAATTCATGATTGCGGACAAAAACATTAATGACAAAACTAACAGCCCCGCACAATGTAGTTTTTTTTTTTTCAGTTAGAAGTTGGGGGAGGGGGAGTCCTGAGGCAAGTTTTGAATGGATAATAACCTCCATCGCTTTGTTATAATATGATTTAGGAGTAACGCCTTGATATTATCGAGCAAACTTGATTTTCTTCATATTCATTGTCTTTAAAGATCTCTTTAATTGGATCAGCAGCAGGTGACATCAGCCCCAAATTTGCAAGATTCTCAAGTTAAAGATACATATCAGTCCTGCAATTGCCTTAATTGCAACCACATCTGATTATGTTCAGTACTTCCTCAGGGGTCAGAGGGTGATTTTTTTTTTTTTTTTTGCCATAGAAACAGGATGAAGTCATCAAAGACTTGCTTCACCAACCTGTGAAGCCCTTTAGCTTTGTCGCCAGGCAAGAGACAGTGTTGTAGGTAATTTGGGTGGTATCAGAGATGACATCAGCCCAGCATCTGCACCACCCTGTTTTGGGGTCAAAGCTTTGAAGCGAAGGAGAGAAATCTATAGGTTGGCTTGTGGGATTTCAAACGCATTGATGGCAGGTTGTTCGGGGGGCATGCCATGAAGCGCTTTGTCAGTTTTTTTTTTAAACAAGCTGTTATAAGCTACTAAAATCCTTGTATCTGATTGACTGAGAGCAAATTTGTCAGACGAACTTGTCAGACAAAACGTTTCCCCTTGTAAAGCAATTGCAGGATTGCAGGGGTCGCGGAACCGAGGGTTGGGCAGTAACAGAGGTGAGGGCAAGCATGTGTAAAACAAGCCCCTTGACTGAAATGGACCCATTACACGTATATTCATCATGAATCTTCTGCGTTATATTAACATTGGTGAATATTCCATGATTCCAAAACTCATCATTTAAGGAAAGGTGTGAGCAAAGTACTCATCTCCAGACAGAAAATGAGTCCCTTTTACAGTGGCAGCATCATATGCGTCAATTCCATTACAATCTTAAGTGATTGCACTCCTAAAGAAAATACAAAATCATTCTTGGATATTTCAAAATAGGACTACTGTGGTGTGATGGACTTTCTGTTTACTATAATAAAATATAAAAAAATATATAGTGGTACCACTAGCAATACTTTACCAAACTATTTGTAATCCTCCAAACACACTTGTCCGTGCTGTTACATTTTAACCAGCCTTGAGCAAGTAGGGAAAATCATGCAAGCACAGAACCAGTGGTAAATCTTATCTACGATATACAGATAAGACAGAAGGTCATTTGTCATTTGTGTTTTCAAGCAAATCATATTCTGGGTTAACATGGCAAAATGTGACGCTTTTTCTTTTATTTCAGAGATTTGACGAAAGGAAGTGAGGTGGTCCCTTTGTTCCACTTTCCCCTGCCTCATGTTCTTTCTCGGATAAGGGGGTTGAAAAGTTTGTGTAATATCGCTTTTAGATAATGTAGAACAGAACAGTTATTTCGAAATTTCATTTGTGTCATCATCTAAGATTTAGCCTTTTAATTCAATAAACACAGTGAATATTATGATGTTGAACATCTCAAGGCAAATAATTATCAGATGTTCATATCTAATAATTTCTGATAAAAGATCTTGATGTTGGCGTCAATTTAAGTTTTGGTGGGTTTTTCCCCAATTCCTATAAGGGGAAAAACCAGATTGAGATACAATGTAACAAATTTGGATGTTTGCATCACAACTAAAACAGCTTTTTGTTATGTTAGTAACAACCTTCTGATTTACAATCAGCACCCAAATTGATAACAAGTGTAGCCGCGTGACAGAAAACTAAAAAAAAAAAAATTGTTTATAATGCCATGTGCATTTTGCCGTTCATATTGTACAGAGGAATATTAGTGGCATCCATTTTGAAGTTTTCTTTTATAGAAGAGTATATAAGCCTAAAAACAATATATTTTCTGTTTGTTTGTTTGTTTGCTTGCTTGTTTTGCTAGTGGCACTCATCAGATTTGCATTGCACATGCAACACTTCATAACAGCATAGGTACGGAACTGGAAATACAGTTAATTTGGTATATATTTCCATGCATACTTTTTGCCATTCACATGAGCATAGGAATGGCGGCCATTTTGAATGGAAAATGAGCTTTACATGCCAAATGAAACTATATGAAATGAAAATTCTCTTGTAAATGCACTTAAAGTAGCTCTCGGAACAGAAATGTACAAAGTTTGGTGGAATGATTGGTCACAGAATGCACATGATTGTGATTATCACGGCCAAATTAGCATATTTGGCGGCCATTTGGGATTTTTGCATTTTGCCGAAAATGCTCAAGGTTACGCGAGTGGCATCAATCGGATTTGGAATCAGCACCCTCGAATTGACAAGAAACCATCAAAAAACATTGTATATATCAAAAAACAAGGTTAGGTGCACTTTCTATGGAGCCTAGCCTGGACTATGTCGGATACGCTCAACATAGCTCTCGGCGAACGCATTATCGATTGATTTCTTGACTTGGAAAGAAGCAAGGATCACAGTGACAGCGGGGCGCACATTCATTCCGTAGACGGAGAAAGTGTGGTGTATGGTTTCTATTCGTGTTTACCGACGCATTAATCGGCTTGACCAATTCAATGAGGATGACCACACCATAGCGGTCGATGGATCCAGGTCAGCTAGCGTCGGACTTTATAACACATTGGAAGAAGTAAAAACAAGTAGATGGTAGGTAGAACATAACGTTAGAATTCACTTATAATCATGTAATAGTACATTATGTAGTAACCGCAGCAGCGACCCCATACGGACAAATACGTACCGTAAACTGTGTTACAGCGCCCCGCGACGGGGTTGATTATGTAGTTCTACGAATATCGACGTTGTCAATTCAATTGCAATTGCCATCACGTCATGCACCAGAAGCAGTGTAACGTTACAATACATGATCTAGATTCTGGTTAGGCCTCTTTCTAGTCTATAACCTTTTTAAAGTTTTAGATGGAGGTGTTGACTGGAAGATCGGTCGACTGTATCTACTGGTCGTCGGGGAAATGTTCCGCGGAGACTACGTCTGGCTTATTTCACGGATCCCCTCCTTTTGGAGGAGAGTGATAACGTCAAAAAAATAGAAGACACCTTCGGCGACAGACGGATCTTTCTGTCTAATGGAGGTGATGCATGAGTCTACCCTAGTAACGTTAGTAGTAGTACGCAGTCAGAATTCAGATGGTAGGTTGTACGGCAGTACTAAGTACTACTACTGCTAGGTAGTCTGCATGTTGTTAGGCTGAGCAGCTACTGAGATGAGCAGCGACTTGATTCATCATAATCCTGTTTTACAATGAGAAAATGGGTAGGCCTAGCCCATTCTAGATATCGGTACTCTTTAACATTAGTGTCTAGACTAGATAGTTGGTACCTAGCCCCGGAGACCGCGCCGCCAGGCGCGGTCCTGGCGGCTTCCCCCCAGTTTCGCTAATGTGAGAGCTTCCCTATTCTGTGTGCTTGTGCGAGTGATTGTGAATTCTGTGAACATCGGTGAGCTGCTTATAAGACATCATTTTGTGCATCACAAGCAATGAAATGCCTCAAACAGTCGCCGATGATAGTCATTTAGGTTTCATCGACCCATGTAAGTATTCCTAGTAGTCTCTGTTGAAAATTTAAGGAAATATAGCGCTGCAAAGGCACCCGTTTGTTCAACATGAAGATCTGAAATGGGAGCACGGCACAGCCGCCACACTGCGTGTGGCGGCTGTCGCAGTTAGTTGGTACCATGACATCATTGTACATAATCTCAATTATGCAAATAATCACCAGCAGCTGGTGAACTAATCTCAAGCTGTTTTTAACCTTTCATATGAGGACTGGTTGATTTTGCTATGACACATATTTTCCATAGACACCCGCCCGAGTATATACTCAAGACTTGTCCTCAACGCCGTTGACGAGTTAATGCAAGAGTAATGATCAAGTGTTGTACAATGCAAAACGGGTGCTTTTGAAAACTGCTACCATCCATGTACTCTTCAAATACATTAACTGTCTAAATCTGCATTTTGAGGAGCATTGTGGTCGCAGAGGCACACTAATTACATTAGACAGCAGCTCAGAAGATTTATGAATTATTATGGGAGAAATTGAAAAGTAGTGCAATGATTTGTCTATTAGACTTGTTCCAGCCTTTTTGAATAAGAGTTTCAATAGCTTAAAAATGCAGTAATAGTTTTTGTACGAGTGGTCTGTACAAAGAAAGGGTTGGAGGAAAGCAAACAAATAGGATTGCATAGCCTGTTTACACAGTTATGCACTGATAATGCATCCTTGTAACCATTATGGTAACTGAATTGCAAATATAGATCTTTTCTCTAAAATTCCATTCATGCATCATTCATACCATCAATGTGTGAGAAGTGACTAACACTGTAAATATAGCTCGAGGATCATGTCCTTTCATGCAATGCTGAATGATATTTCAAGTGGATTAGTAATTCTAGGCCACATGATCTTTAGTGCTCTGTTATGTAAACAGTGTAACAGCAGTCTCACACACATAAAAGGGTATAAAGGCCAGTTTTTTACTGTGTTGGTGATATTCTGCAGGTTGAAGTACAGGTTGTCTCCAAGCAACTTTGTAATCTGGTATACAGAAAGTATTTATCGGTTTAATAGAGAAAGATTGAATATTTTCAGAACAAAATTAAGCTTCAACCAATAATTGACTGGCTGGCTTTTGTCGTCTACTGTATGTGAAAGAATATTTAGCTTGAGAAAGTCCAATTTTGTTGTGATATTAGTCTTAATGCTGTCAGTGCAGTCTATGTGACTTATGGAATGATATCATTGATTATTCTGGTTTTATCTCTTTCAGTTACCATTGGTGTGGGCCTTTCAAGACAGGAATATATTGTGCCAATATCAGTGTTGTGAGCCCTGGGTTCTGAATCCTGTGTTCAGGGGACCAACTGTGCGGTAAATCTCTGTGCTAACTGCAGCGATATGATCTGGCATGACCAGAGGAGCTCTTGTCGCACCCTGTGAGTTTACCGACGCCACCAGGAAGTAAATTGTAAACCAGCATGGCGACTTTCCATTCCCAACACTCTACCTTCCACCACATCAGCGAGATCACAGGCAGCCTGTTCCTCACCAGCGCCTACGGGGTCAACAGCCCCACCGCCCTGCGAGCCAAGGGCATCACCTGCATCATCAACATCACACTCTCCTTCCAGTCGCCCACGCCCAAGATGCGCGACATCGAGTTCGTCCGCATCGCGGTGGACGACATCCCCACGGCGCAGCTCGGCGTCCACTTTGACCGCATCGCCGACAAGATCCACACCGTGAAGAAGAACGGCGGCAAGACCGTGGTGCACTGCTACGCCGGCCGCAGCCGCTCGGCGTCGGCGGTCATTGCATACCTGATGAAGTATGAGCACATGTCTCTCAAGCAGGCGCACTCTCACGTCAGGTCACGCCGGGCGGTGATCCGACCTAACCCTGGCTTCTGGAAGCAGTTGATCACGTATGAGCATCGACTCTATGGCAAAAACAGTGTCAAGATGATTTACACCCCAGCAGGTGCCATACCAGACATCTACGCCCACGAGATGAAAAACTTTGTGCCATTATGAATCACAGCACTTACCGTGGTAAAAAAAAATGCTTTGTGAGTCTGTTTTAATACTCTCTACTTTGATGCGAGTGCTTGGATCTAACAGGAGCATTTTAGATTTCTGTTATTGGATCCTTTATCCTACACATAATTACCCGGGTATAGTAAAATAAGGTGAGTGTATAACAATATTTCTTTTGTAGAAGTGAGTATTAAACAAAGGCAATGATATACTAGTGAATCCACATTCCTAAAATTAATTCTTTGACTCCAAGATGCTGTAATTCTCGTTGGATAATTACATGTACAGTGTATGTGGCACACCCTTTTCCTACAAGCAATATGTTTCCTGGTTTCATCTGACTTCCTGCTCAACTATTTAAGACACCGGTTTGTGTGCAATTGTATCAGAAGAATGAAGTGGTCATTGATTAAAGACATACAATGTACAAGCTACAAAATTTGTATTACGGAACAAAGATTCTTCTGGATTTGAGGATGGGCTAATTATGCTAGTATGCATTTCCCATCTATAGACACCTGCCCAAATGAACCTTTGACTAGTCTTCAATGGGATTGCAGTAATGTGCACACATGTATCCTTGTGACCCATCACTATACTGATACAAAAATAAGCCAGCCATTAATGAAAAAAAAAATTGTAATTAAGGTAGGAGATAAGAATAAATATTTCCTTTTTGTCTTAAAAAGTAAGGAGTTTGATATCTTAATATTAAAAAAAAAACTACCTTGTGCTGAATTTTAAGGTCAGTGTATGATAAATTGCAATACAAAATGATATTTCTTTTCTTTCTCTTTACAAATCATGTCACTGTGGCATTTGACACTGACCTCATTTTTTAATAGATAATTTCATGCACATTTGACCCAGTGTAAAAGCTGATTGTAAAAGCAGATATCTGGCCAGCTTTCTCACCAGTTTCATGACAGGCTTCTCAGATAAATTTGTATAATTTCAAGTGTAAACTGGAAGAGTCTAATATTGGACAGCTTATGTTCTGCCAGTGCCATTAAGCTGCTATGGTGTCAGGTTACATTTAATTTTTGCAGGGCTATGCCACAGTTGTAATAGATAATGCTGCATAATTTACACCATGTTTCCGGCGGCCAAAGCAGTCACGTTTCAGGCCATGTGGACAAAACGGAAAGGATATGAGGCAACGCGCTGGGATGATCTCTCCTACCCGTGGCGCACTACATTTCGGGCAAAAGAATAACTGGATTATAGTTTGGGTTTTCATGTGCAAAATAAAACAGTCTTTGCCGACCGCGAATCTAAACACACGCGAAAAAGTCGGCACCGATGGAAACAGCGAAAGTATCTGTACGTGAAAGAAACCACTTTTACAGTAACCCGTTGAGGACAGGCCGATTCTGCTACAACACGCATTTCTTACCTTAGACACTTGCCCGAATATACTCGGGACTCGTCCTCAACGGTTTAATAATTTTTTGCAATACCTGACTGCACTTGCCATGAAATTTGTCACAATGGAAACTTTAGTCCGCATGTGTTGTTATGGGTGTTCGAGGTTTTGGTGTGTAATGGCCACTATGACACTGGCAAAACCTTGCAAAGATTAAGCTCACAGAGTTAAAATTCTCCAAGGTTTGTCACTGTGGCCGCAAACATCCTGAAAACCTGTTGAAAATCTTCTCACGAAACTTCCATTATTTAAAACTATGGAAATTTTCCAAATCCCTGCAAGTCATCTTAAAGTTTGTGTTTAGTCTGAAAACTTGCAGCTGTAATTCAGTATTATGCCACACTTTACTCTGTCTGTTTTAAAAAAAAAAAAAAAACAAGAAGAAGAAAAATGAGTTACATTGTTTCTTCTATTGGCATTTCTTTGATCGGCCAAAAAGGGGAGAGAAAAAAAAGAGAAATTCAAGATATTTGATAAATTGGATTTGTTTCATTGTATTTTTGCTAATCAATGTGATGTGTACCATTGAAAATCAAAATGTTAATTGTTGTCAGCCAGTAACTCACAAAATTGCAATTTGATGCTACCCACTGCCTAACAATTTGCACTGGACCAAACTTGATAACTTAAATGGAGGGAAGGGACGACATGCAAGAGAGCAGTGGCCCCCAAACACTTTGGGATGTGCCAATTTAACACATGCCTGTGGAAATCTGAAGTGGCTGTACAGGTTTTTTTTTAGTCCAGTGTGGAGTGGGTTCATGATTCCACTGACGTCACATACAAACAAATACTGTAGCCCACTACTGTATACTGGAGTCATAGACTTCATTGATGTGTACCTGATCTGCATGTATACACCTGTAGGCCTACTGTATGTGTAATATGCATGATTCAAATTTACATAGATCTGAAAATTGCATGAAGTAGTTAACCGCTCCATTTTAAACCAGATACTGTTTAAATACAGTCATCTATGCTTATTCAAGAAAGCATGTATTGTACTTTTCCATTCAGCCTTCTCTTTCATGTTTATCTAGAATGAAATTAAAGTAAAGGTCTTTTTTTTTCTTTTTTTTTAGTATGTATGTGTGAAACAATGAATCAAACAGTGTTCTATTGCCTGTTAAGCTGGTTACTATGTTAGAAACAATGTACTGAAACTTCTATTTCTTCTTCAGGTGCATGGATGACAACAAGCACCATTTGCACACTATGCATACAAAATTGTAATTCACTGCAGCCAGCATGTTGCTTCACTTCAACTATTTTTAGGAAGCTCATAGCAAAAGAAAGAAAAAAAATCATTTCTGGTGTGTGTGTGTGTTTTGTTTTGTTTGTTTTTTGGGGGTTTTTTTTTTGGTTTTCTTGTGTTTGTGTGAATGCTATCTTTAGTCATTCAATCTATCATTTGCTCAGCTGAATGGGTTTTTTGCTTTGTTTCATTCTCAAGAGAGCACATATTTTCCAGGTTTGTTGGTGTTGAAAATTGTTCAAGAAAAGGATATTATTGTTATAGAAAAAGAAAGAAAGAAAGAACCAACAAACCTATAGATCACAGTATAATTTCAGAGGATACTGAGTAGGAAGTATATTAAGAGGGTTTACTTTTTGTTTGGTGTCCAATGTGCATTGCAATGATTCATGAGTCTAATTGTATGAATTTCTGCAGTAAGAGCTTACATGTACATAACTTTCATTGTGATGTGAAAGGAGTGAAACAGAGACATTTTAGTGAGATATATTCATATTTAATTTTTTTGCTCTTGAAAAAGATGTTGATCACAAGATCTACGCTATTAATATAATATTTTATCATGTGACGCAAACCATAATTTGAAATGTATTTAAGCCTTTATGTGCAATACTTGTCAGTGTGAAATCTGCCATTAGCGGTTATGTAAACCTGCCATCCTTTCTGAGTTTCTATATAACATTGGTGTGAAATATATAATTTTTCTGTTTTAGCTGCACCTTATGTACATTGATATGGTGTCGTGCATATAACATTATTTTCTAGCTTCATTTTTTCACTTAGTTCTTACTTCATTCTGTGGTATAGTGATTGACACACAGTGTTTTATTCCTTAAAGTAGTTTTTTTTTTTCATCTTCAAGACATGCTGATTTATTCTTTTTTTTTCACACAGGAAGGATGTATAATTTGTAGAGGGTTGAAAGATTATGTTGCAACTGTTTAAGCTTGCAAGTATAGAGTGATGCTTCATTGATAACATCTGAATCATCGTCTAGTTTGGCTCGATCTACTAGATGTGAGTGCAATTTTTGCTGTGCATTGCTTATTTCATAGAGTGTCTAGTAGTGCTTGATAAGTCAAGGGGACAATAGCAAGGATTTCCCCATAGAAATGTTATTTTATTATCATTATTACTATTGTTTTATTTTTCTTAACTTGATTGAGATTACCAGTGAAACCAGAGGTTTATCTCTCTAATATCTTGATCTATGTATACTATACTTTGCACTTTTAATTTTGCAGGCACGCTCACACAGAGACACATTGCAAATGCAACATAAGCATAGTCAGGTATCATGTGCTGTTTGTTGAGAAACACCAAGCTTGGAGGGTTGAAATGAAAGTGGACATTGTGTGTCGTAAGTTTTGCCTCCTTTGACACTAAAGGTGTGCATTACTGTAAAAGTGGATATTTTCGCGTGACTAATTTTTCGCGCTTGGCCGGGTCGGAAGAGTTTCACGTGTTTTTAATTCCGCGGAATCAAGACATCACGCACAGGCACATATGGCAAGCAAAAATATTCGCAAGCTTTTATTTTCGCGCTAGTTTCTGGTTGCGTGAAATGCGCGAAAATTTGAACACCGCGAAAATTTCCACTTTTACAAGGTACTTTATTTTAATGCCTGAAAAACAAACTGCATGAATTCAATTTCAGAATTGATAGTGGCATATCATGCCAGCAAGCCAGCCCAGTCATAGTGAAGCAGTACATAGTGTTGCTTTCAGCAGAGTGAATACAGAAGAAAAACATTACCGTGATCAGTTTGTGACTCTGCCAATGAGAAAGGTGTGCCGATATGTGGTACCTGTATCACGTCTATTCCTTTTATGAATTTTACCATCAGTAGATTGGCAAGCTATTCATTCAGTGACCATGGTCCTATTTACATTGTATGTCATATTTTAATAATTATGACTCCAGTTTGCATGCATCAGTTAAGTGGCTTTGTCAGAATTTGCTATGGCAACGGTCTGCATGTCGAGAACAACACTTTAGTTTGAATGTGTGCATGCATGACATTTGAGTATTCTTGTAGAGCAGTGTCTATAATTGCTGTGTTAACCTGCCATGTGAAATTGCCGAGCACAAGTACATGCAAGATGCTGTGTAGTGTCAGTGTATGGCGTCTTTTCGGAAATATTTGAACAGCCAGGAAATGGACCAACTTGAATAGTGCGATGGAGTTATTTTAGGGATGAATTCAATCGTGTGCTCTTTTGTGATGCAGTGCACCTGCACTGTCTTTTATGTGCTCTCAAGGTTTGGTCGATAGAAAACATTTCATGCAGTATCTATCTGGAAATCTGTTAACCCTGTGTATGCTCTGAGTGCAAATTGGCACAAAATCCCCATAGCTTTGTACACACTGTCCAAAGTCCATAGCACAGAAGAAGTTAAGGGAGGTTATGAAACACAAAATACAGTTCTATGTATACCGTAATACTAAGCTCTGGATGCCTCTATGCTGGGCTTTGGGTATTCCAGTGTGTGCACACTGCATGGTCACAAATCCAGTTTTACTTTTCTGAAAGGCTTGAATAAAGTCTAGACCACTGCCATGATTATTGTACTCAGTTCATATTTGTGCTGAGAATTTCTTGTCATGTTAAGTTACAGCTTTACTGTAATAATCTTTTCTGTTTGCTGCTGTTGGCATTTCCCCTGAACGTGTCATCATCTTTATATGGAAATTGTGCTCAACCGTTCAGTGCAAATTCAAGTCGCGATAAAATTCTTCACCATAAGCCTGCATGTATTGTGAATGTACAATCTCGACAGCCTTATGAATTGGTCATTGAAAGAAGGAATATGTGCATAATATGGTCGTCTATGACCGCAAAGTGATTCACACAGTTGGGTGGAATTGGCTTCAGGAGATATAATACATCCATTGCCCAGATACTTATGCCATGCTTTATCAAACCAAAGGGCAGTGCATAGTAGAGTGAGTTTCAGCTTGGCGTCTCAGCTAAATATCTTGCCACACCTGTTTTTAACCGTATTCATGCGTGCTCATTTCAAGATGAAAGTGTGCAAGTGCTTTTTACCTGTCACCATCTGCAGTGTGCTTTCATTTTTATTGTGCTGTAGTTTACTTTTAAATTTATGCATCTTAAAAGAAAGGGGGACAATGTGAAGAAAATGATAGATTTGATGTGCCACCACAAATGCACTTTAATGGCACTCTAAAGTCATATGGGGCATGGACCAATAAAGAGGCCACAACTTTTGTACGTAGTCAATGCACAATATTTGAGTTCAGTGTTGGATGACACAAGTAACAAGTAAAAGTACAGTCTGGGTAGTACAGTGTGATAAATCTCATGCACATTACTTTTCTCCCTATACTGTGTGTTTGCAGGTTTTGGTTTTTTTTTCTTCTTCATATATACATTATGTGTATAAATATGCAAATAATCAAATAAGGTAATTCTAACATTCTATGAAATAAAACAGCAACTGCCTTTGTATGCATGAAAATTACTTAAATAGTTATATATTCTACTTGAACAAGCTGTGTATCAAATAAAATGCACAAAAAGTATGGCAATTCTACGGTATCTGCAGTTTGCAGTCTGCTCCAGTACCAATCTTCTATTTAAACCAAGTGGAAAGGAATGCAATACAAATGTATTGTAGAAATTTTATGAATGAAAATTTTATTCATTTATTGGTAAATCAAGCGTTATAATTGCATTGTGCAATTTGTGTACCCATAGTTCAACCGAAAGCTGAAAAGCCGTTTGTGTCTCTTCCGTATCAAACGAAGCAGACTGGTGAAGAAAAAGACTTTGTTTGTGAGCTTTTGTGGATCTATGGAAAAATACAATAACAAAAGTGTCATAGGCATACATTGTAGTGTGCATCCATTAGGATGCATAGATGGTGTTGTATAAGTACCCGTTATAGTAAAATAATCATGGCATAATATGTTGTGTTTGTGTTTCACATTTTTCTTTGCAATGATTTTCCTCTCTGAAAAACAAACAAAAAACTATTGTCTCTTTATTTAATAGTGGACTAATGATAAAATAAGCTATGCATCAATGCTGCGAGTGGCTACGAACAAGTGAAATGGAAAGACAAATTATGCATGTGTACCAACATGATTTTGTACCTGAGCCACTGAGAAGAAACATAACAAATACATAATGTACTTGGTTTCATTTCATATTTTGTATGTCTTGTGAAGATATTTACAGATCTGCATGCTGACATCCTTTCAGAAACAAGTTTACTCTAATAAAATTTTGCAAACTTTTATGCTATGTTGTGGTTGAGTATTCCTGTGGTGCTTTGTTGTGCTCTTGTCTGATACCTGTACAGTTCTAAGTTGTTTCTATCTTCATTTGTAGATATGATTTCTTTCTAACAACTATTAAAGAATGTAAAGTTTTATGGGGTTTTAATGCCCTTTCACACCAGTTCTCATCCATTCTCTATGGTATTGCACATGCAGTGCATGTTCAGATGTAAGCAATAGCTTCACAGAGGTTTGGCATATACTTGCTTTGAATTTATTTGGATAAGGGGTTGAAATACATGATGAAATACATGATGTGGCTTGGGGCAAAATTGTATCAGGGAGGTGGAATTCCATGATTGTATTCAAGGAAGATATTGCAAGCGTGGGAAAAGAGACAAGCAGATTGAATGTGGAATTCATGCCAGATGAAACGGGTGCCAATTTTTAGGAGAAGTACATTGATTGTATTTGCTTGATTTATAATATGAAATGGGTGCCTTTGTCATCGCAGTTGTGATAACAGCATTGAACATTTGACACTGAATGAGTGCCAGGTCTTTACTGTGAACACGAGTTGAGCAAGGTGATGTGATCTACGTGTATATATGCAGTGCTCGTATCCAATTTGGCTGTGGTGACCTTTGAAGGGAAGGTTGATTGGGAGGGGGGCTCGGCAAGGCGGCAAATGACAACACTTCATCGGATGTGCAGTAGCCTTTTGACAATTAAGGCCTCCAGGCTGAAAATCAGACTAACTGCCTGGGAATGAGAGAACGCGAGGTCGAGTGGTGCAGCAGCCACTCGGTCCCGGTGCTCGGTGTGGCGAGTTAGTCTCATTCCTCAGCCACGAGGCCTTGCCAAAAAAAGGCAAGATGTGTATTGAGACAGCAGCTGTTGGTAAAGCTCGGTCACCACTCGGCACAGCGACTGGGACGGACTTGATACGCCATTGCCTCTTGGATGATGTCCACTGGCATTCAAGCGACCCCGTCAGTCGGTCATAATGTGCGATAACATGTGACCGCCATATAGCTGCAGCACGTCGCGTCGTAGTGTTTTACTGTGTAGGAGGATTTCCCAGCGAGATTGTTCACATACCATGCATTCTGTCTCTTGTACTCAGACCATGATATAATATTTACACACACACCCACACACACACATTTATATGTATTGTATACCTCTATATATCTATAGTGAGATGAGAAAGGAAGTAAAAATCTGTACGTAGCTTTGACATCATAATCAATTCCTCTCACCGTTCCTCCTTTTCGGAATAGTGCAAGAGTATGTATATATATACAGTTGAACCTCTCTTATCCGGCCTCCCTTTATCCGGATCTCTCTATGATACGGACGCAATCTCGCGGTGATTTTTTTTTTAAATAATTACTGAAGGAAAGGGGGATTCCCAACTCCTTGAGAACTCCCACACAAACACACATGGATTACATATACTTGATACATTTCTTAATGATTATTTAGGTAAATCATCCCAAGAATTTATAAAAGAAAATGATTTAATTCTTGCAAACACGAACCTCTATTTTGGGGTCTGTTACTGAGTTTAACAATAAAAAGGTTGCAGTATACACATTACTGCATGTGGTACTACAATGGGCTACATCAGTACATGTGTATGTATATGTACATGTATAAAGCATTGAGTCTCCCGTATCCGGCCAAATCCCTTATCCGGATGAGCCTCGGTCCCGACTTGTCCGGATACAAGAGGTTCAACTGTATATACATGTATATATATATAATATATAGATATAGATATGTGTGTGTGTGTGTGTGTGTATGCACTGTATATAATATACACACATAGGGAGTGTTTATGTGTCAGCACTGATAAATCCATTATCATTAATTTGATGCATTTGAGATTGAAGCTGCTGAAAAGCAAGGAAATATGCAATGATTCTAATATCTTCAAAAATATTTCTTTTTTATTTAATGTGTGCAGTGTCGTTACAAAGATTTCATTTTTCTCTGTTGAATTATGACCTTACTTTACATATCTTTTTGATGTCGTTTTTGACATGATATGCATTCAAACGCTTCATACACTCGGTATTCATGTATTGCATGTTCTCAAACTAATCACTGGTGGTATACCAGTCCATGACATTTTTCAGTGAGCGCAGGAAACATTTTTTTTTTCTGCTTGCATATAATATTTCTCGTATAGCCAATACTCCCTCCTCCCCCCCCCCCCCCAAAGCTCTCCATGTATCTCACTCTTGGCATTGATGCCCAGAATTGGGTTTGATCACCCGCACAGCTGCACTATTTAAATCTTACATGTACTGACTTTACGTCAGGCTTAATTCACTAAATACCACAGGCATTTCCTGATTAAGTATATCATACGCAAGATCTTTTTTTTTCTCTCTCTCTTTCTCTCTCTCTCAATTTCAAATCATGGTTGAAACTCAAGTGAGATTAATCTGAGAAACTATGCAGTCCTCTCATGGATGTGGTACAGGGTCAATTCACTGCATGCCATGAACAATATGAAGATAAGATAGTCTGATATCTGAGACAAAAGAATCAGATGAAATTCTTGGTTTATAGGTAAAATCACACCAAATATGTGATTTGTTTATTTGACTTTGACCATTTGTTTATTGACTTTTGATCATAGCAACTACAGAGTGTATATCCTCCCTTTATTTCCACATCATATAATTTCAAGAATATTGAATCACAAAGTGCTATGCCATCATAAAATGCAATTGTTTGCTTTTGCAAATTGGATGTTTCTCTGCTGATGTCACACAGTTGTAAAGTAACATTGTATATCAGTCATGGTGAACACTTCCTGAGAAAAGAAAGCAGTGCATTGCTGAACAAAGTTAAGACTAAAATTTGATGGTAAAAAGAAAAAAAAAATGGTGTAATTCAACTCCTGTCATATACATTTATATATCTGTTTAGTCATATCAGGGAGGTGAGACTAACTCCCATCTCCATGGTCATATCTACTATGTATGTACGTATCTGCCAGTCTATGTACATGTACGTTGTATCTACTTAAATGTATATAAATATGAATACAGAAATAAATATGTATGAATAAATAATAGTTTGCCCATCATAGGAAGTACAGTATACAATATGAGGTATATATTAATGAGGTAATGTTATGAGGGAATATTATGCGGTTTATATTATGAGGTATATATTATGAGGTATATGAGGTATATATCAGGAGTATTTATTATGATGTAATATTATGAGGTATATGTTATGAGGTATATATCATATGGTAATTTTATGAGGTATTATGAGGTAATATTATGAGGTACAGTATATATAATGAGGTAATATTTTGAGGTACAGTATATATAATGAGGTAATATTATGAGGTATATATCAAAAGGTAATATTATGAGGTAATATTATGAGGTTTATATTATGAGGTAATATCTTAAAATCCAATGCTTTGTTGTTTGCCCATTATTCCTGTTGAGCACACATATACAGACAAGCTCACCTGCTCAAAACCCACTCCATCATCACTTTACTCCACAAAAGTACAGACATTGAAGCCTAGAAAATTTGCACTTTTTTTTATTTTGCGGATTTAAAAAAAAAAAAATCTGAATATAATTTTCCACAAAATATGTTTATGATTAATTAAGGGCATATTTGTTTTGAACTATTAAAGATGTGAAAGTTAACTGAAGCCTGTCAAGTGCATCAGACAATGCTCAACATTTTTTTAAATTCCTGAAATTATGTAAACTGTGCTTGAAGTGCACCATTCTGTTTGTTGTTTTTTTTAACCCTTACCTATTGACTGATTTTATTTCTGGGTTTCTTTTTCATACACGATTTCAATGTAATGAGTCAATTTGACCAAAGTTTGTTTGGATCTCACGGTTGAAACAGGTATTACAAGCGATTGAATAAAATGTACATTATTCCATGATATTTGTAATACAAAATTTTCAAGATGAGCTGGTCCTATTTCATACATATTCAAACTTAACAATAACATATACATGGTGTTCAGAGGATAAATTAAGCAACTGTACATATAACAGAAATGCAGGGGACCATCATCATATGGCAAAATGCCTGATGAGGGTAGTGGCCTCTGTCTACAGCTCATGAACACACACCTAAATCTTTATAACATTCTGTCTACTCTAGCTTCTGGGTATACAGTACATGAACATCATATTCTAATACTGTAGTGGCACACAAGGGATATTCTCCAAGAAGCAGACCGAGGTCATTCTGCAGGAAGTTCATCCTCAAAGATTATTGCCAAGTGTGGTGAAGTGATCATGGAATAATGAGACTAATCATGCATTTTATGACTCCAGCATACACATTACCTTTTGCAGTGCCTTTTTTTTTTTTTAAAGCATGTAGCTCGACTCCTTTACATGAAGTAGTACATGATTGCATTGCAAATTTTGGAATGCATATGTATTCATGTACGTTGCTATCTTTGTTTGAATGGATCCCCAACCCATACCTAATTTGAGTTCAGGTGCACCATTGTACTAATGGCTATCAAGACAAAATATTTTGACTTTGAATTGGGTCTGCAGTGTTGAATATGTATTACATGTATTGTATGTCATTGACTTTTTCACATTCATGACTTCAGCCACTGCACCATACCATAGAGACAATTACACACACACACACACACACACACACACACACACACACACACACACACACACACACACACACACACACACACACACACACACACACACACACACACAAACACACACACACACACACACACACACACACACCCACACATACGCTACACTATTGATCTCATACATCAATACCTGAATTAGGACTGAGAGAGGACATGTGATGTACAACCAAAGTTTACTGAAACTGAGTAAATTAATTACAAGTACATGTAGCATCATAACCATTAGTCCGGGAGCCAGCGGGGGTCAGCCTAGCTGAAAAGGTTACCAATTTTTATGTATATAGCAATTTAGTACATATGCCCCTAAGTATGGAAATGCACGTCTGGCTGGTCATCGGTGGTGGGTGTGGCCAGGAGGGCCAAAAAAAGGACCCCTCAAAATTAGGCTAGCCTAGCTGGAAAAGTAACCCCATGAAAACAACTGGAACTTGTTCGTTACACTTACAGGATAGATGAATGACCATTGCCAGACGTTTTAAGTGGTGGGGGGTAGCCGCCAGACGCTCTTAAAGGTCCAACTCCAGCTAGGCTAGCCTAGCTGAAAAAGTAACCTCATGAAAACCACTGGAACTTGTTCGTTACACTTACAGGATAAATGAATGACCATTGCCAGACGTTTTAAGTGGTGGGGGGTAGCCGCCAGACGCCCTTAAAGACCCAAATTTTTCCAGCTAGGCTAGCCTAGCTGAAAAAGTAACCTCATGAAACCCACTGGAACTTGTTCGTTACACTCACAGGATAAATGAATGACCATTGCCAGACGTTTTAAGTGGTGGGGGGTAGCCGCCAGACGCCCTTAAAGACCCAACTTTTTCCAGCTAGGCTAGCCTAGCTGAAAAAGTAACCTAATGAAACCCACTGGAACTTGTTCGTTACACTTACAGGATAAATGAATGACCATTGCCAGACGTTTTAAGTGGTGGGGGGTAGCCGCCAGACGCCCTCAAAGACCCAACTTTTTCCAGCTAGGCTAGCCTAGCTGAAAAAGTAACCTAATGAAACCCACTGGAACTTGTTATTTACACTTACAGGATATATGCATGGCCGCGTTGCCAGACGTTAAGAAGTGGGGGGGGGGGGGGGGGGGGTAGCCGCCAGATGCCCTCAAAGACCCAATTTTACCAGCTAGACTATAGCCCTGGCTGGAAAAGTAACCTCCTGAAACCCACTGGAACTTGTTCTATGTTTGTATCTCACCTGATAAACACTGTCGACATAGTATTCTGGTGTTCTTTCAATAACTTTCCACACTTTTGAGCTATCCTTATGACCACCAAATTCACTCCTCAGATCATCTAATGATTGCTGTCAAGTGTTAATATTGGTGAAGTCTGACTACGTCAACAGTCAAAAAGTCAATGAACTAGGCATATGCCATTTGAAAATCTCTGTAATCACAAAGTCGATACGTGGACGAGACATCACTTCGCTTTTGCCTTGTTAGATGGTGAATATTTGTAAGCTTCCGTTTCTAATTCATACAGCACCAGCATACATGTCTGAGAATAGCGGTAAAGAAGATTAGAGTCTTTGGCAACAAGTGCAAAATTAAATTCTGTGCCTTATTTGCTAAACAAACGTGGTATAGTGATAGGAGGACAACGACCTGTTAGGCAATATGGCGGACCAATAGCTCTATATTATTAGTGCTATAGAATAAATGACAATGATGTAGTTCTGAAGCATACTTTTCATTAGATGCTTTTGCAATGACTCAATGTATACTTTTAATCGAACTAATATATCCATGACTTGCTCGTGAATTACGGCAGAACGATTCGGTGAGGAAAGTTTTCTGTGATGTCATTACGGAAGAAGTGAACGTGTCAATATTTTGCTATTTGTTCCATAATTAATTCTGAAGTGGTTAAATGTATTTTCCTAAAACATTTTTTCTTTTATATAATACCTACGTTGCATCCAAATGCCTATTCGTTCAAAAAATGCGGGCCATGTATTCAAAGGTCAAAGATCATAGGTTAATGGAAGTAGGGCATACATTGTACAACATTTCACTAAGTTGTTGGTTGTTGTTGTTGTTGTTGTTTTTTTTTTTTTGGGGGGGGGGGCATGATTCAAAGTGTCCTAAAACCTTGTATAATACATGTATTTAGTTTTGTAGTCACGACTCTTGCTATGTATGATGCAAAACTCTTCCCGCTCATACAATTAATGCAGCCGTTTCAGGGAAATAATTATAATGATTGGTAATGCTGAAGTGGTTCATAACATTCCATTGATACTATGTATAGAACAGAAAGTGAATTTGACAATGGTATATATATGATATCCGCAATTTACTCTTTGACAGGTTCTATCATCCGATTAATAATGTATAAATTGAATATACAGTAGTCCCCTATTCAGTAACTACAGGTTAAGTTAGATAAGCTGCATTAATTTTGCACGCGACCATGGCGTTATAGCCAAATATGATTGAATTCTGTAAATCTGTGTGCCTGCACAGGATTGGAAAACGAAACAACTTTCTGTGTATAGGACAACGAAACAGAAACTGGTGCAAACATTATTCTCAGTCACTTTGTTATGCATAATGATGGTTTGCTCATTGCAGTTCCGGAATCTAAAGCTCGAGGGACTCGGATTGATCCCAAATCAGTCGGCATGCGTGTATCACCCAAAACAATAACTGAACACAATTATAACTGCAGTCCTCCATAGTCTCTATTGGTTGCCGATAAGGGCTGGTATCAAGTTTGATTTTCATATTATTTACAGTACCTTGCATTTAAATGTTTTCATCGAAATGCCCGTATACGGTATGCGTATCTCAGTTAACTCTTTAAATCATAGTGATACGTGCCAAGAATCTCATGTTTTCAATAAGCGTGAACTCCAAGACATGTCGTGATAAGGACTTTAAGACAATTGGCATCGTCATTATAAAACGAATTCCCCTTTTACAAGACACGTTTTAGATTTCAGATAGAAATATGGATTCGTTTGAATGCATACAAACAGCTTCTTAAATCCTCTTACATTTTGTTTTTAAGATATGGTGTATACTTTAGAAGTGTAAGAAGCATGCTCTTGTTTTAGAGGCTTTGAGTACTGGTAAGAAGCATATGTTATTCTTATAGATTATGTGAATAAGTACGCATTCAAGGACGATTTGAATAAAACGTATCCAGACAACTGCATATCATATTTTCACCTCTTCCTTTTAATTCATGCAGATGTATACTCTTGCCGAGAAGGTTAACTGTTTGATAGATATAGTGCTCACCTTATTGAAAAGGTAATTGGGTAAATTTTTGGTTTCAGTATATTATTCAAACACAACTAAGTTAACTTTTACATTAACATTTTCACAACTCACAAATTCCACACGCACACACATTTCATGATTCACAAGATCCAAGTAACACTAATCCTATTTACTTTGCAGAGTGCAACAACAACATAAGTTATATACTGAGCAAATAGGCTTACATCAGTTCGCACTATTCAAGGTTTAGAGTAGTTAAGGAACTAAATCGTACCCGATTATGTGATGCTAAGTTGCACCTTGAGATGATGGGCAATATTGCCCCTATAAAGGAGCGGGCAGTGACACTGACTTGCTCCTTTAAAGGAGCAATTTTGCAGCAGTCATGGAGCAAATAAGCACCACATAGGTGCAACATCATACCAATAAGGCACAAGATTGCACCCTCAAGAGAGGGTACATTCTTGCATCCTTCGGGCATAAAGTTGCACCTAAAGGTACGAGGTTGCGCCTTTTTCAAGGGGGCAAAGTTGCTCCCGAGGGTGTAACTTTCATCCTTTCTTGCGGGTACAAAGTACCACCCAAAGTTCCAAGATTGCAGCCTCAAAACAAGGCACAATCTTGGAACTTTGGGTGTTTCTTTGCACCCTCACGAAAGGATGTAAAGTTGCACCAAGATGTAAAGGCTACACGGGGTGCAAAGGTGCGCCGAAAGGTAAAGGGTGCAAGATCGCACCCTCAAGAAAGGTGCAACTTAGCACCACTTAGTGTGGGTGGAAAGATGCACCCTCAAGAAGAGGTGCAATCTAGCACCACTTAGTGTGGGTGGAAAGATGTCCCCAAGGGAACATTTTCGCACCCTCAATAAAGGGTTCAACTTTGCACCCTCTCTGCAGTATTATTTTATACACACGTGAATTCCTCGTTCCTGTGAGCTACGTTTAATATGAGCGTGACCCAGTATTAGACACGTGTCAAGCCTTTGCAGACACATAATTTTTTTCTTCAGATTGTTTAAAGGTCATTTAAAACAAATTTAAATATATATTTATTTCTTTTAAGTTAAGAGGAGCAAATGTGGAGATCATGACCTGTGATACATGTTACGGGAAGTCTATATCTTTATGTGTACTCGTTTTTTTTTTTTTCAACTACAAGGAATTACCTATGAGCTAATTGGATAAAGAAGCTGAGCATTCCTTTTTTTTCACCAGTTAATGTCAGTGCTGGTGTATTATTCTTGAAAAGTTGGCATCTAAATGTCCTCCAAACCAAGTACTCACTGTATAAAATTATATTCCTGTGAGTTACGTTTCTTATGAGCATGACAGATCTGTAGACACGTGTCATAGTGGTTACAAATACTAAGTTTCCTTTGCTTTCATCGTTATCACGAAGCGATTTTGAACAATTTCAGATGTTCTGGTTTTTTCAATTTCGTTACGAGAAGGCAATAATGATTTCAGGTAAAACATGTTAAGGAAAGTTGATAGTTTGGTTATTTTATCATTACCCATCTTCGTCTTCTCAACAAGAAGATGGTACACATGAGCTCATTTGCTAAAGAATTTGAAGGATGTTTAATTGCTGGTAGCCACGTAGGGGCTTTTGTCATAACATTTTGCATCTTAATCCCTCGAAACTAAGTACATGCAGTATTAGTTTTTAGATAACATAATATTTTTGTTGTTGCTGTGAGCTTATTCATATGAATTTTAGACATGTTTCTCATATGTTTCTGTCATATGCTTTACTGAAGAACAGCAAATGTTGAGTTTATTGGCAAGAGAGGTTGATCATTACTTTACATTTAAGTTCATTGAAGTGCCGGAGCATAAACTTGTCTTGAAATATTAGCATCCAAAACCCTCCAAACCAAGCGTGCAATACTAGACACGACAGGAATTCCTTGTTGTTGTGAGTTATGTTTCTTAAAAACACTGATTTTTTCTGCTTTTGCAATGTACTATGTTCAAAAACACTCTTGAACAATTTTCAGATTTCGTTTCTTTCTTAAGAGAAGAAAACGATGAGGTCATGTGAAGCATGTTCCTATAAGTTTTATTTTGTTAATAATTTTTCTTTACCCATCTCCTCAACCGTAAGGTGATACGGTACCTAAAAAGTCATAGGCCAAAGGTGTTGAGCTTTACTTCCCCTTTTTAAAGTAAATTTAAGAGCTGGGGCATTGTTTTAAAAAAAGTTGGCATTTTAAGCTTTGTACACCGAGGACGAGTCTTACTGAATGGATTTCTTGTTGCAGTAGAATTGTATTTTTTATGAGCTTGATGGAGTATTAGACAATTGTATAAAGTGTTTGCAAAAACTGTTAATGGGTTTTGCTAATGTCCAAAGAGTTCATTTGCCAATTTTGATTGTCTTTTGTTTTAATCATCAGATGTTTGTTTTATCATGGTCATAGAGGAAAGAAACTTTAATTTAAAAAAAAAGCCTTCATATAAGAAGAGATACTGTAGGACACAATTTTATCAAAAGTTGTGATTTTCAACATTTCCAAAATGCAATTGATGAATATTTCTCCCCAGGGCACAGAAAGAAAGTAGTTTTTGGTCTTTTTTTTTTCACGTCAGTATGTTATAATACCCGCGGGTTTATGCCCATCCCACCAATTTCCATCCGGATACTGTACCCGGCCCTGATTTTTTTGTTTTTTGTTTTTTATTTTTGTTTTACACTGCAAAGAAAATGAGAACACTGATGTTTGAGAAAAATCCTGACATGTTTGATTGGGCAATTCTTTTTTTGATGTCTATTATCCTTCCCAAATAAGTTTTTTGGTTATCACTGAGGACAAATACAGACACCCTATTTCTTCTACAAAAACCACAGCACTGTATATTCTCATATTTCTACAGTATTTCGTCTCAACACTTGCCCTATTGATATTTCAAAGCATGTTTCCCTTTGCGCTCAAGAAACTCCCCCATTAAAGGAGACCTCCGGGTGATTCTCAGATTTTTACATTTGTACAACTATGAATTAGTTATACTGAGGACAGAGTTTCAGAATTTGTGATGATTGGGATGAAGAATAAGAATATGTTCAAAAAATAGAACAAATTGCAATGAACAAGGATGATGACATGGGAGAGTCGCCATAAGAATGCATGAGTTGGGGCTCAAGGAAGCAGAACAAAAGAATAAGGCATGCATAGATTATAGACAGGTGAACTTGCAAGCAAGCGGTATTGTTATGGAATTACACTGCTATCATTTCTGAAATATGTGAACCTTATAGCTGGTAAAATTGGGTCTTTGAGAGCGTCTGGAGGCTACGCCCCACCACTTAAAGCGTCTGGCAACGGTCATGCATTTATTCTGTAAGTGTAAGAACAAGTTCCAGTGGGTTTCATGGGGTTACTTTCCTAATTTTCAGCTAGGCTATAGCCTAGCTGGTAAGAGTTTGGTCTTTGGGGCGTCTGGCGGCTATTGTCTGGCAACAATCATTCAATTATCCTTTGAGTGTATCACATGAACAAGTTCCAGTGGGTTTCAGGAGGTTATTTTTCCAGCTATATATAGGCTAGTCTAGCTGGTAAAATTGGGTCTTCGAGGGCGTCTGGCGGCTACCCCCCCCCCCCCCCCCCCCCCACCACCACCATTTAAAACGTCTGGCAACGGTCATGCATATATCCTGTAAGTGTAAAGAACAAGTTCCAGTGGGTTTCACAAGGTTACTTGTTCAGCTAGGCAAGCCTAGCTGGAAAAAGTTTGGTCTATAAGGGCGTCTGGCGGCTACCCCCCACCACTTAAAACGTCTGGCAATGGTCATTCATTTATCCTGTAAGTGTAACGAACAAGTTCCAGTGGGTTTCATTAGGTTACTTTTTCAGCTAGGCTAGCCTAGCTGGAAAAATTTGGGTCTTTAAAGGCGTCTGGCGGCTACCCCCCACCACTTAAAACGTCTGGCAATGGTCATTCATTTATCCTGTAAGTGTAACGAGCAAGTTCCAGTGGGTTTCATGAGGTTACTTTTTCAGCTAGGCTAGCCTAGCTGGAAAAATTTGGGTCTTTAAGGGCGTCTGGCGGCTACCCCCCACCACTTAAAACGTCTGGCAATGGTCATTCATTTATCCTGTAAGTGTAACGAACAAGTTCCAGTGGTTTTCATGAGGTTACTTTTTCAGCTAGGCTAGCCTAGCTGGAGTTGGGCCTTTAAGAGCGTCTGGCGGCTACCCCCCACCACTTAAAACGTCTGGCAATGGTCATTCATTTATCCTGTAAGTGTAACGAACAAGTTCCAGTTGTTTTCATGGGGTTACTTTTCCAGCTAGGCTAGCCTAATTTTGGGGGGTCCTTTTTGTGGCTCTCCTGGCCACACCCACCACCGATGACCAGCCAGACGTGCATTTCCATACTCAGGGGCATATGTACTAAATTGCTATACACATAAAAATTGGTAACCTTTTCAGCTAGGCTGACCCCCGCTGGCTCCCGGACTACATTGTCAGTTAGCTAAAAATGGAATTCATGAAGGCTGAAAGACAGTCTGCTGTATGATAACGATGCACTCAATGTTTGAAGGAAGAAACAAAAAATGCATTAAGTGATTTTTTTTTTATATCTCCACACAGAAATCACATCTTTTCCACAACTTCGTTGATCACACCCATTTCAATCAAGACAAATACAAGGTGCCACGTTTGAAAATCCTAAACTGTATGGTGCGACATGCTACCACAGACACAAATATTACTTGTACGTGTCCTGTGCATAGATAAAGCTCTGAAGCTTGCATTAAATCATATTTGAACCTCCAGCTTTTAGCTTGCTTTATTTACCATTGTGGGAACTCGGCAGTACGAGATCTGAGACAATGAAGAGTACCAGAAATAACACTCGCTATTCTTCAGTCATAATGAAAAACATTGCTTTATTGTATTGACTGTCCTTTCTTTGTTTTTGCTTAGCACAACAGCATATCAGATATGAAGGACAAAATTTCCAGGTCCTTATTAAAGGCTCCCTCAATAAAGAGTTCCCTGGTAATACATTTCATACATAGAAAAATATAAAAAGAAATTTCAGGAAGTCTTCAACCACTACCCCATAGCAACAATACCATGTATATGTAGTACAAATTTAATTTGCTAACAATGCAATACTCATACTCACTTAAAAGAAAAAAATGACACAAAAAAATTTGTGCTTTGATTTTCTAAAGACTAGAGAGTGATTGATTGATTGATTGATTGAGGCCAATTTAGGCCATTTATTCGGCAAAATAAAACACAATAACATGTAATAATGGCGTTTCCAATGAGAGCCAGGCAGCCTTGAAAGCATCTTGTGCTTGTGTTAGGTTGCCTACACACATTAGAGTGCCTTCATATCCAATGATAAAAAAAAAAGAAAACAATTCACATATAACAGTAACATTCGTCAATTCAGGGGCCCGTTGCATAAAAGTTACAATTATGGTAACTTTGCCATCCAATGGTAACTTCCATGGAATTCTTGATTTTGATTGGCTGTTGATTATTGTTGCCATGGAGCTCAGTTTTGGGAGCCACTAGTTTGAGTACTAGCCTTCCTGTTGAAGGGGGATTTGCCCAACTGTACATGTGGCTTCTGTGAATGCACAAATATTAGCAGCACACATCAAAGAAGTTTGAGAAAATCAGACAATCTCTTCAAAAGTTATAAATTTATGAAATTCCGGTAAAACGTATGTGCCCTCATCACTGGGAAAGAAGAATATTACTATTTATGATATCAAAGTACAGCAACAATATCAAAAATATACAACATGTAAATAGGATTCAATATGCATTGTACTTGTATCTTCATTTTTTCCAGCACATGAAAGAGCAATGACTTACTGTATACGCCGAATATTTCGCTAAGTCTTTATCTTTGCAAATTTCGCGAGTCGGGTGCTATTTGCGAAATTTAAGACTCACCAAAATAACAACCCTGATCCCGTTATGAATGTGACACAAGCGTATACATTTCTCCCTTCAGTACAGTACTCCATGATTGCTCATTTAATCACTCATGAAATCGTTGAGAAGACCCAATTTATGAAAAAGACCCAGTAGTATGGGATTATCATGAGGTGGGAGGGTGCTGTTTATTATTCCGAGGGTTTGTTATTCCGAAGGTTCGTTAATCCGAAACACACAAATTCCCTATACCTAGAGGTTTGTTAATCCGAAAATGAAAAAGGGTTCGTTAATCCGAACATCTGTGGCGTTATTTCGAAGGTTCATTATTCCGAAGGTTTGTTAATCCGAAAATGAAATAGGGTTCGCTATTCCGAAGGCTCGTTTATGCGAAAATGAAATAAGGTTTGTTATTCCGAAGGTTCATTGATCCGAAAACGAAATGGGGTTCGTTATTCGGAAGGTTCGTTGATCCGAAATGATATAGGGTCTGTAACGAAGGAATAATGAGCTTAGTTTCATTTTCGGACTGACAAACCTTATTTCATTTTCGGATTAATGAACCTTCGGAATAACAAACCTCATCACATTTTCTGATTAACGAACCTGTGGAATAACGAATCTTCGGAATAACGAACCTTCGGAATAACGAACCTTCGGGCCAAAGAACCTTCAGAATAACGAAGCTTCGGAATAACAAGCTGTAACCGGGTGGGAAGGCTGTCCCTGCTCAATTTTTTGAAAATCCCCATATCGAATTGTGTACAGCTTTCTCACTGATCTCTATGTAAATACACACAGCCAGAAGCTCAACTGGAGTTGACTTGTTAACCAATATCAAAGGCATTATTTACCATTAGCAGATGAAACAAAAACTCAGCTTTAATTCTTCAAAATTGTTCTACAATGTGAGTTAGAGATAGAAATGACCACTGTAAGAATGTTAGTCAGTATAATTAATGTTAAGTATTGTTAAAATATACAAAATGTGAACAATAATTTTAATAAAATTTTTTCTAGAATAAACCATCAACAGGTGCAGTTTATTGAGAAAAATGTGATATCTCTTTATATTTTAGGCTTTATCTCAAAATTCTTAAATGGTAGGATGTTTTGTGGCACAACTGACCTACAAATATGCATCAAATGTGATAACTTAAACATTTTTAAGACACTGCACCCAATGGTAAACGGTACCTTTAACTCACAGTACGGTTTTCCACCTTAACGCGCGACGTCTACACTTCGCGAGATAAAGGGCATCGCCCAGTCGATGCATACAATTTCACATTGTAATTTTGTGAGTGAAAAACAAAAATAGAGACGACTTCAGATCAGCAAATCACCCAGTTTACTTTGCTGTTACTCCTAAAATTCATTGAGAGGGATACAAAACAAATATACCAGGCCATTTTTTGAGGTTCTGGTTAAACCATGTGACTTCAGTAGCACTATTTTCCTAAGGGCTGTGCCCCTCAGAAAATAGTGCTACTGAAGTCACCTCATGCACATAGTTTCAACCAGAACCTCTCAGGCCTGATATATTTGTATAACATTGCAGGTTCCTCACCTCCACTGTCTGGGATTTGATGGTAACGGGTCACATAGTACTAATTCCAATGAGGTTAATCTAGTAAAATACTGTCAAACCTGTCAATAGCAGCCATCCTAGGGAAAGAAATAAAGTGACCGTTATTGACAGGTGGCCGCTGCAGACAGGGTCATAAAGATGGCTTTTCCTCTTGAAAAGGGGGGGGGGGGAGCTATTTTTAGTGGCAGTTAATAGCAGGTGGCCACTATAGACAGGTGGCTGCTATATAAGGCAGGTTTGACTGTACCCGCTCAAACCAATAGTATGGTTGGAATGAAGGTAATCATACCCTGCAATCTCTGATACAAAGAACATATTATAATGCGACTGCGCTTGTCAGGTCAACGCTGGCCTCAACTTGGGCTTCCATTGTTCTTCCAGACTTCATAGAATATCCACCTGTAGTCCCATGGGGGAAAACATTGGTAAGAGTGAAGGAAAGCTTTTAACTTGCTATCACAAGTAAAAGGTGCAAGTTCTAAGCAACATTAAAGGGTGCAACCCAAGTACAATAGGGATTTCCAAAAGCAACTGCAGAAATACAAGTATCAATAGAAAACATCAGTGAAGTTTGAGGGAAAATTGGACAATCTGTTCAAAAGTTATGAAATTTCAAAGCTTTTGTATCACTGTTGCAGGGTAAGAAGACTAAAATTTTTTGATGTCACAGTTGGACAATGACATAAAATTGCATTAAACAACATATGAAAAGTATGTAAGTAATCAGTACTGTTATCAATGGACACAAGACAGTGATACTGAATAATGTTACACAGTCTGGGAAATTTGAGAATCAATCCAACAGAAACTCTGCAAAACTATGCATCCTTACCATTTGTAGGTGTGCAAATACAATATTATTTTTTTTAATGCCCTCAAAACAAAAGGCATGAATTCATGTAAAACACTGATCAAGGTGAAGTGAATGGGGTACGGAATGCAGAATACGCACTCCGAACCCTAGTGGTCGGCTAAAAAGGATACATCTCCAGGTAGGACGGCACACATATGCTTTCCTTCCTGAAAGACACCGGGCATTTGAGTGTGCGTAGCTGCTCTTCGTACATCTGTAGAGCTGACTTGTTGTTGGCTGCATTTCCCTGGGAAGAGGACAGGATGGGGAAGGAGCGTCCAGTTTACGACGACGACAGAATCAAAACATGAGATCAATCTAACTGGCTGCTTGTCACTTTAAAGGGATCGTATAATTTTGGTTGAGACCTAAATTTCAGGTTTCTGACATTATCTGGTGAGATAATGAGAAACCTCTTATGAAATACGAAAGAGCATGTGATTCCATGAGGAATTCAACATTTAATTGATGAAAATTGGTTTTGAAATGGCTGAGATATCCAAAACAGAGCGATTCCAATAAAGTGTGGGACCAACACTTTAGTACGATCACTTTGTTTTACTTTGTTTTTGAATGTTTCAGTCATTCTAAACCCAATTTTCATCAAATTAACTTTGAATTCCTCTTAAAATGTTATGCTCTGTACTATTTCATAAGTGTTTTCTTGGTATCTTGCAAAAACTTTAAAGCGCAATTCTCATCTCCACAATACAGCACTATCCCTTTAAGTTTTACAGGAATAGGGATAAGAAACCCAACAAATTAAAAAGAAATCATGCTATTCACTAGCTGCCTGTAATGTTAAGGAAGCAATGATAACAAAATCAAGAATTCACACAATTCAAACAGCGGCTCATCAAACACGGAAAGGAGCAACACAGTGCCACAATGAGAAATTATTTATATGGACAGGCCATAACGCAAAAAATAAAGCATCGTCAACAGTGCCATCACAATCAAGAAATCACATTATTTTGCTGGATGGCGATGGTACAGAAACCAGGAATTAAAATCATTGAGTTGAATATAAGACATTGTTTTCACTGACTGCTCACTGTGCAAAAGGTTTGAAGGTAACCACTTATACATGATGGCAGTCAGCGTTCCACTGGGCAACTAAAGAGAGTTGAATCATTATCAGGGCAATTCCCCCACTCCTCACTGGTTAGTGATAAAGTTAGAGTAAAGATTAGGTATAGGGTTAAGTTTAGAGTTAGAGTTGGTTTGGGGTTAGGTTTAGGTGCTTAGGGTTAGAGTCAGGGGAAGGGTCTGGGGTATTTGCCCAGGGGGTAATTGCCCTAGACCTGTACCACGGTGTACATTCTATCACATTATCATCTGCATGGGGCACTGTGACGTTGTGAATAAGACTCCTTACTTTCAATCGGAGGAACCGAGTTCAAATCTAGTTCAGTGCTCACGTCATTGCATAAGATGTTTTTACCCAGCAGGTTCCTCTTGGCCCATGTGTATAAATGGGCACCTGAAAATGCGAGGATAATAATAATGGCAGGGCCCTCCAGTAGAACAGTGTCAACACTGAAGAGGCTACCCTGAACGAAAAAGACCATACATCATCATCATCGTCGTGATCATCATCGTCGTCGTCGTCACTGTCGTCGCCATCATCATCTTCATCATTGTCGTCGTCATCGTCATCGTCTCCATCATTGTCATCATCATCATCATCTTCATCACCATCATCATCATCATCATTATAATTTGTCCGTTGAGAATGATAATGGCGTTAAGATGCTACTAAAGCCATAGTGTTTGAGTTACCTTAATGCCCTTCTCATTCTCACCTGACAAATTATGTACCATAACATTACCATGTTGCAGCTGCTGTCAGTCCATCTATCAATGCTGGTAAATGGCAGTGTTTGATACAAAGGCACACATTATTAACCCCTTGAGGACGAGTCCCGAGTATACTCCGGCAAGAGTCTACGGGATATGCGTGTTGTAGCAAAATTAGCCCGTCCTCAATAATGGGTAAAGACAAAACAGATGAGAAATGAGGAGCAGAACAGAAGGGAGAATGGGAGAAGCAGGGGGGCAGAGCATAACAAGGATGAAACTTAAGGGCCTACTGTACCTGAGTGTAATATTTGCCAGTTGATTTCAGAAGTTGCATTGAAAGATCCAGGATGAGGTGAAGGAATTCCCACTGTGATCCTGCAGTAAAAAAACAGTGTAATGTATTCTGTTCATCTACAGTTCTGAGGAAAAGCACCAAAAAAAAGCACACAAAAACAAAACAAAACAAAACAGCCAAACAAAAACAAAAAAGAAATTTAAACAAAAAGCAGGTGGAAAATTGCTCACTATATCAAATTGTTCAAATACTGGATACGCCGAATATTTAACGAGGTTTCTATTTTTGCAAATTTCGTGAGTCTGGTGCTATTCGCAAATTTCAAGACACGCGAAAATATTGATTCTGATCCCGATATGAATATGACGTGCATGCGTACATTTCTTCATTTAGTGCTGTACTCTGCATTTGCAAAATTAACCACTTGCAAAATCGTCAGGAAGTCCAGATTCATGAAAAATCAGACTTGCTATTATATGGCGTATACAGTATATGTATCTGGCAAGAATGGGATAAATATAATTGAAACTGTGACCACTTTGGGGGATATTGTTTCTTTTCTGTGGCTCAAACTCATATGCTTCATTCATTCCAATCAAAATGGAGAGAGATGCTTCAAGCAGAGGTGTCAAGTCACATCTATACCTCTTGGCTCAGTGGTGACTGGGATCGCCGTGAGGTCATTGATGATGAAATCGAACGTCTTCCCCTCTGCGATGTACTGTTGCATGATGGGAATACAGTCGGCCACTATCACCTGCATGGGATAAATATCACATATCACAATCAACAAGAATGAACATCAAAGATATCAAAGGTGGCACATTCAGATTTGTACAGACTCTAAACTGTAGTTGGTAACATCCTGCACCTTTAATCTCTACTCCTGCAAGCAGCAACTCACACACCTCACCTCTACTCAAGGCATAAAATGGCAATGTTAAAGGGGTATTCCACACGATTTTCACAATTTTACATCATGTGGTACATAAATTGACAGCTCCATGTATAGATTTGTGGACTCTATTGTGGTCCTTGAGCAGAAAAACGATACTCGGAAAAATCTTAAGCAAATTACACTGAACAGTGTTGATGACATAGGAGCCTCACATATTTCAGAAATGTAGCAGTGTAATTCCATTACAATACCACTTGCTTAACAAGTTCACCTGTGTAGAATGTATGCATGCCTTCTTCTTTTGTTCTGCTTCCTTGAGCCCCAACTCATGCATTCTTATGATGAGGCTGCCATGTCATCATCCTTGTTCATTGCAATTTGTTGTAAATTTTGAAAACATTCTTATTCCTCAACTCAATCACTATACTGTATACGTCGAAGATTTCGTGAGATTTTTATTTTCGCAAATTTCGCGAATTGGGTGCTACTCGCGAAATTAAAGACACGCAATAATATTGACTCTGATCCTGAAGTGAATGTGACGTACGCATGTACATTTCTCCGTTCAATACAGGACTCCA
This sequence comes from Diadema antillarum, assembly GCF_040938485.1. NCBI lineage: Eukaryota > Metazoa > Echinodermata > Echinoidea > Diadematoida > Diadematidae > Diadema > Diadema antillarum. The sequence continues at coordinate 72,069 of NW_027271249.1, read as the reverse complement.
TGATCGCGAATTTAACCACTCGCGAAATCGTCGTGAATTCCCGATTCGCGAAAATTTAGACTCGCGAAATATATGGCGTATACAGTAAATTCTGAAACTCTGTACTCAGTATGACTAATTTATAGTTGTTCAAATGTAAAAGTCTGAAAATCATCTGGAGGTCTCCTTTAAATAATGACATACATGTATGTGATGATGACAAGACACCAACATTAGATTAGTACAACATTGAATGAAAGTTATTTCCACCTTATCTTCTTCTTTTTTTTTCATATGAAATCACCGCATGAACTTTCTGTGCACACTCATCTGACTGAAAGTATAAATCACTATCAAAGTTCAACACTATAAGCATTTTGTCAGTCATAAAAGCCCCCCTGGCAACTTCACTTGAGCAAAAATTCATTACAAATAGATGATACACTGCAATGGACCAAAATGTACAAACAATTTTCACAGTCAACTGCGATTTGTTACAACACAGGCTCACAGAATCACATGACTGGAAGGATTAATCCCTGTTGCACTGATACACGAGTCTGGAATGGGATAATGTCAACTGGACAAGAAAAAATGGACAAAACATCACATAATCTAAAGCAAAGGTCATTACATTATAGTACTAGACCTGTGTTACAAAAAATATTTCCCACTTTTGATCCTTAATGGTTCAAAAACTATACACTAGATAACACTGACATTGATATGGGCAATAGCTGAATAGTGTACAATTTTGTTAGAGGTAAATTTAGAAATGAAAGCATTAATCAGTTTCATTAAATTCAAGATTTATATTTTTAAGTTAGGGTTCAGATTTTGCTCTATTTACAACCTTCTGTACAGAACTTAAACTTTGCACAGAGGTCAATTGTTGTATATGGGAATGCGTGATTAACACCCAGACAATGGTCCTAAACAATGGCCAGGGTTTGAATGCTCTATAAATGAGCACATCTTCATGAGAAACTCCACTATCACAGTTGAATAGTCTTTATTCATCCTGAAATGTAGTGTATGCAAGCACATGAAAACATGTACTTACTTTTTTTCATGTGCATGCATTTTACCCTTCACCATGAAGTCAGACTAGCAGTGCCCAGGGCAATTCATCATTAATTATTGATAAAGCATTCATGTGCCTTGGAGCAAGAGACCAGAAGCCTAGTCAGCAGAGCTCTGAAAAGGTGGTATTCGTGGTATTCATGTCCATTGTTCATGGTCATTGTAGCACACACTCACATACACATCATTGGTACCTGTGTTAAGTTCAATTTTGTACAGAAGGTTCAAACTTGCCCAAAATCTGGAACTTAACTTTAAAATCAATCATGGATTTAATGAAACTTATCCATGCTTTCATATTTAAACCACCTCCAACTAAACTGTATACTATTCATCATCCAGCTATTACTCATATCAATGGCATTATAATCTGATAAATAGTTTTCGAACTATTAAGGATCAAAAGTGGGAAATGTTTTTGTAACACCTACTAGTACACTTGTATATTTAGCTGGGATTTCACAAGCTACCCACTTCACGTTTGCTTCAGTTTCTTATCATCACTGGCTTATGAACAACACTTAAAGGAGACCTCTGGATGACTTTCAGGCTTTTACATTTGAACAACTATAAATATATTAAACTGAGTACAGAGTTTCAGAATCTATAGTGATTGGGGTGAGGAATAAGAATGTTTTCAAAATTTATGACAAATCACAATGAACAAGGACGACGACATGGCAGCCTCAAAAGCTCAAGGAAGCAGAACAAAAGAAGGCTTGCATATATTCTACACAGGTGAACTGGTTAAGCAAGCGGTATTGTGATGGAATTACACTGCTGCATTTCTGCAATATGCGAGACTCCTATGTTATCAACACTGTTCACAGTGTAATTTGCTTAAGATTTTTCAGAGTATTGGTTTCTTTGCTCAAGGACCACAATAAATTCCACAAATCTATATATGGAGCTGTCGATTCATGTACTCCATGATGTGAAATTATGAAAATCGTCTGGAATGCCCCTTTCATGTCAACATGGATTCAAGTCTCTTCATTGCTCATTTCACCCAAAGAAGTCCATACAAAGTCAATGGTAAGGATCGAAAAAAAATAACCTCGTAATTCTCTCCTTTCAGCTGATCCATGGAGTCCTGGCAGATTCCTCGGAGGTGCTTCACGGCCGCATCGATGACTACCTGGTCGATGTGAGGTCAAAGGTCAAGGACAAAATATGCATCCACATGAAGAATGACTTCAGCAACTGCCTCTGAGATATGGCAACTGCCATGGAGGGGTTTTTTAGCTCACAAACCCAGTGCTAGTATGCAAGAAGTTAAGATTACCAATTCTGGAGAAAGCAGTGGTACATGTAGCTAGACCTCATGTATCAAAAGTTTCCACCAAATTAGTCTGCAACTTTCCACCAATTGCACAGTAATAGATCTATGAATTAATAATGCCTTCATTGCTTGATTGATTGAGTGATAAACTAATTGATTGACAAATTGATATATTGATTGGCTTTGATGTTATCATTCCCTCTAGGAACTTTCACAATGGATTACAAAATCATATCACAATCAATCTGCATCAAAGCTGTGGGAATACTCTCCCCATGTTTATCAGGCAGTCTGTACCCACAAACTCACTTCAAAAGAGCTCTCAAAACAAATCTACTTTAAATCCAATCTTAAGCTCTGCACAGATACATTGTATAGTGTGCATGTGTATGCATATTTGTATGCACATAAAATTGTGCACATATGTACCATATGTATGCCTGTGTTTACTGATTGTATGGCATCCAAATGATGGATCTATAAAGGTTGGTCACAATCTGATGCACAGTAAAAATAACTGTTTGGAAGGCAAAAAGTCAGATGTAGTTTAATAATAGGAAAATCACATGAAACAAGCATGCTAAATCAAATTTCATTTACATGTACTCTGTCTCATTTTGGATAGTGAATATTATACTAAATGGCAGCTCTGCTTATGGGGTAAAGGGCAATTACCCCCTGGGCAATTACCCCAGACCCTTCCCTTAAACCTCACCCTCATCATAATCCTGAACCTAATCCTAACCTTAATCTTTAATCTAACCTTATCACTAATCAGTATTTAGCGCTGCTTCGTAATTGATGTGTGCAAGCTGCTCTGTAGACGCTACTAGCAAAACATTTTGAAGTGTGCACAATGCAAACTGGCGTACTGCACTCAAAGCCCATCGTATAGTTGCATACTGCATGTGTCGGGAACAACATATCATACTCAAGTCATCACTGCTTCCGGGACCCTTTTTTGTAATGTTCAAGGGGTCATTCACAATCTATACATACATTTGTACGTAGTTCTCATGGACATTTTTCTTCATACCAGCTGTGTTCAACATTTTCGTAAGAGGTTGTGTTAGCAATGCTTAACCCGTTGAGGACGGTTTGATTTTGCTACAACACGCAATTCCCATAGACACCTGCCCGAGTATACTCGGGACTCGTCCTCAACGGGTTAATGAAAAGCAAAGCCTATGTTACGTATATGAATATGAACAGAGCGAAAGCAGCAATATTAGTAGAAGGCATCAGGGAAAGTTTAATAGGAAAATTTGACTATGGATTCATAATTAATGAATTTTAAAAGTCTCGGTGCCATCATCACTGGTAAGAAGACCAGCTACTACTGTTCATGATGTCATTTTGGACAGCAATATAAAGAAAATATACTGAGAATTCCACAAAATGTAATTTTTATATCATTTACCATTAGGCATTATTAATATTCCCCATCAAGTGCTATGGCAAAAAAAAAAAAAAAAAAATTGGAAGAACACCTATCATTGTTTTGCTAGACTCTACCCTACCCTTTAAAAAAGACAAAAGGAAAAATGATACTTGGTGAGAATCTTTGTAAAAATGATAAGACTTTAAATATTTGAGAGCTTACTCCAAGAGTTGAATATAAATGTGATTACAGCAAAAAGGATATTTCAACCATAATGATGAATTTTGGGTTCTCTTTGCGCAACTCATGTAGAATTCCACCGTCACCACCTCCTAAAATAAGGACGTCCTTTCCTGCATAGTTTTCTCGTCCATTTCCAGTGATGGCTCGTGTGTAAGCAATATCACTTTCAGCTAAGTCTGCATTTTATGGGGAAAAAAGGACAAAGAAAGCTCGGACAAATAACAAATAATGTATAAGCCGAATATTTTTTATTTTCACGAATTTCGCGAGTTGGGCGCTATTCGCGTAATCAAACACACACGAAAATATTGACTCTGATCCCGATGTGAATGTGATGTACGCGTGTACATTTCTCTGCTCAGTACAGGACTCCACGGTCGCGAATTTAACCACTCGCAAAATTGTCGGGAATTCCCGATTCGCGAAAATTTAGACTCGCCAAATATATGGCGTATGCAGTAAGAACTTAAGCCTTGGTTTCCAACAGCTCTGACAAGGACCTAACTCTATCTGTCATGCACCAGTCTATGCGAATCCTCTATCAATGGCCAATGCGCTAGAAAATTATGATTGACAACATTATGATTGATACGAATCAGTATTAACATTATTATTACATTATTATCATTTCTTAATACTGTATACGCCATATATTTAGCGAGTCTAAATTTTCACAATCGTGGAGTATCATAGAATGGGTAGCGAGAATCCTGCAATCTCATTGGTCGAGAGCTGTGTTTATTTATACTGGCTGCACGCCGAGTCACAGTGGTGAACATGTTATCGCGCACTTGTAGCAAGAGTACGCGCACTTGTAACAAAGGTTCGCGCATTAAGCAAGCGTTCACGCACTCAGTACGAGATGCCTATTGGCTATAACAACCATGCATCAGTTTTTACTGATGCATGGTTCTGAAGAAAAACCATGCGTCCAGTAAAAACTGATGCATGGTTTTCGGGCTCTCATCAATGACAAGCCAAAAGGAAATGCATCCGGTAAATTTGTCATCTGGTAACATGACAGAAAAATGGGTTTTGGGCAAGAAAATTACCCATTCTATAAAACAGATGATGCACATGTCTTTTCGTGCGTCAGTCGGAATATAGTGTCCATGTAGTAACTATGGAATTTAGCCTAAACCCACTCGGCTTCACCTCGTGGGTTAAGCATTCCATAGTAACCTTATACACACAATTCCGACTGACGCACTCAGACCTGTGCGTCATTTGTATACTGTCCTGAACAGAGAAATGTATGTGTACGTCACTTTCATATCGGGATCAGCGTCATTATTTTTGTGTGTCTTTCATTTCCCGAATAGCACCTGACTCGCAAAATTTGCAAAAATAAAAACCTTGAGAAATATTTGGCATCATATACAGCATTTGTTCTTCATTTCATCAACAGGAATTTACCACAGTATGCAAAAATCTGTGATTTTCTATTAAAGCAAAGGATGTCACTTCTGTGTAGAATGACTAAAATATCTTTATATACTTATTTGTGCCATGTGTACCAGTACTCATTTACCCACAGCCTTGGTGTATATGTCCTAATTATCTTATTATCGTTAAAGTAGATTAAAGTTGAGTAGATCAGTCATCATTATTAGTGGTAAAGTAGTGTTACAATTTATTTTCATTTTTGTTCTATCATCACTATCATTACTACCACTATCATAATTATCAATAATCAGCAGTATTTGCATTATTTGAATTATTGTACTTACTACTCTCAATATCATTTTGCTTCGAAACAGAATATAAGCAATATAGAAACAATACTGCTTCGTGGCAAGTTTACAACACAATGTCTGAACCATGCACCATGCACTTTGAATAACAAAAGGACAGGGGCACGATGACTACTGGTGCATGTATGTTTTGTCTATCCCAGTGTAAACCTACTTCTAAATACAAAAAAGAAAGAGAATATCTTCTATTCAGGAAAAAAGCACTGTCTGTGAAATTTTTTGATGACGTGTACACTGTATGCTACAGATTGTACCGGTATGAGCTCTCAAAATCTAATTCAGTCAATTTTTTAGGGGGAACTTACTCGGATCTCCATCCAAGATTAGCATGTTGCCATACTGAGGGGAGTGCATGATTTTCACATTCTGGTACTCCGAGTCAGCCTCGAACGTTGTTCTGTCAAAGTCGTACTGCACAAGCCTCCTGTCTGCCGTGGGGATGTAGCAGTCGATCTTCGCGCCCCTCTGAATTTCAGGAAATCTGAGGGAATATCGGAAAAAATAGCCAAGGCAAATTTTATTAGGGATTGTAAGTGAAGTTTTCCATTTCCCCCATATAGGCACTAAAGACACTGACCAGGCAGTAGAATTTTAACACCATTTTAAAACCATATGGCCCATATCACTTTAAATAATGAAGTAATGCATCCACTTAAAAAAATATTCTAGTTGGCAGCTCTTCATTCACATAAAATACATGCACAGATATGGGCAGCATGGAAAGGCACAAGTGGTGGTTGAAGGTAACCAATCATCAGTGCAGCAGCTGTGTGCGGGCACAAACTTATGGTAAGAAATAAATGTTTAAGAGCACTACTATGTACCACACTGGCAAAATGTTCTCCCACACAATAATTGATTTACATATGATCTTTCAAACTATAGCATTGCCTTCCAACAAAGCTAGAACTATCACTGAAGCAGCTCCAGCAGCTCAGACTCCCATGAAAAAGAATTGAACCAGGGTTTGTCAGTACAAACACAAAGGGCGTTTTGCACAAATACATTTAGATCTTCATACATAGTATACCAAATTTGACCATATGACTGCCTTTGACTTGTGGCAGCTATGAGCCTCCGTACTGGTGTTCTGCATAGACCTCTGCTGGCAATCCCCGCAACTCACCCGGAACAAGTTCTGAGCATGCCCAAATAAAACTTTGCTGCAGGTAAGTCTGACTTGCGTGCGCACCTTAAAAAGGTAACTACGGGTGAGAAATGTGCTAGGTACTGTCGACTGTGTGTCATCTGCGGGGACCTCCCGGTAGCAAGTCCCCCGCAAGTCACAAGCAAGGCTTGCCAGGGAAGGTGTGAGCATGATCAAAACCTGTTCCGGGTGAATCGCAGGGATGCCCGCAGAGGTCCACGCAGAACACCAGTACGGGACTCGTATCGGCCGCACCTCGCAGGTAATTCCCTTGCAGGCAACACGCAGTTGTAACGTAGGTACTTCACAGTGCCCGTATGTCATCAGTAACGAGAACGTACAAAGTAGCACGCATTCAGCAGGTATTAAAGAAGCACACGAAATTAGCCTAAACGCTTGTCTGCCCGCAGAAAATTATCCTGAGTGCTGAAAAATCCCTACACGTAACAAGCCCTGGAAAGGTGTGACAGGGCCTTAATAGGGGGATGAGAATTACATCACAGCTCTCACACATTCTCACCATCTCTCCCGATATGGGGCATCCTCCTTTCTTGAGCCAACCCTCCCGGGCTCTTCCATCACCCGTCTCTTCCACATTTTGACTGGATAAGGAGACTACTAGAGTTCATGATGTCATTTGTGGACAATAATATAAAGAAAATATTAAGAGAATTCCACAACAATTCATTTTTCATGAAAATTAAACATTCCATCTACTTGATACTGACATTATGTTAAGGGTAGTAATCATTCCCCCTGCTTTCTGAAAGGTGCTAGTCAAGTGCTTTTTAATTACGCTGGGAAAGTGAAAGCATGTTGAATTTTCTTTGTATTTTCTTAATATTGTTGACCACACATGATGTCATAAACTCAAGTAGTCTCCTTATCCAGTGGTTCCAACACCAAAACTTTTGAAATTCGTGACGTTTGCATCGATTGTCCGCTTTTCCTCAAACTTTCACTGATGTGTTCTACTAATGTTCCTTCTTTGAATTCACTCAATCCACACTTCTCCTTTATGTTTGGGTTTCCTTTGAATGGGAAAGCTACAATTATTTTGCTTACATGGTCAGTGTGTACTTATTGTCCAGGGTTGGGAGGCATGACTTTGGCAGACACAACACCAACAGAAAATTATAATTTACTCAAAAAAAAAAAAAAAAAAAAAAACCTATGGAACACACCACACCTATTCAATCACAACGCAACACAAGCTACATGTACATGTGTGAGGAATATCCTCGCAAAGCAAAGCTTTAATTGCATTGTGGCATTTTTTGGTGATTCGATAGATCGGTTCAGGAGGGTTTGTGCGTTTGAGCAAAACATGTAAACCTGGGCCCCGTTTGATAAAAGTTGTTATCAGTGACAAGTTGTGATAGTTGTTATAAGCTATTGAAATCCATGCATCTGATTGGCTGAGAGCAAATTTGTCACAGAAATGTGGCAGTTGTTACTGATGACAAGTTTTATGAAAAGGGGCCCCGGTATGCCAGCGACTGTATCAGGTGTGGAACATGGAACATAAAGAGAGTCATAATAATGAATGAACGGAGTAGCTCCTTACAGTTTGCACTGCGTGGGATGTAGCACCTTCTCAACCTCTTCCTTGAATGTCTGCATGTCCTCATTGTCGAGGATTGGGCCAACAATAGAGGGCGTCTTCTCCGTGGTGGTCTCCCGCTGGTACTGGAGGCAGAGAGTGAGCAGGTCTGGGCTGTATCCACTGAAGACTGCACTCCTAAAACAGGACATGAGACATGGCTGGACTACAAATTGTGCTACATGAATTGAATCTGGCTCAATTTTTCTCTCAATAAGTCAAAGGCTGAACTACAATATTTGGCAAGTTTTCAATATTAGCAAAGTGGATCAAATAGTGGAAGTACTGTGATCAAGTTGGGTCAGTATTAGATCTGATCTCCCAATAAATATCACCCATCGTGCAAGAAAATTCTGAAATGGTATCTATGTTCAAACATTTAATGTCAAAAGGAAAACTTGAGTACAGGAAGTCATAAAATTTCAAGTTTTTGAAGCATGTGATTTGTTCAAACTACAATTTTTCACTTCAATTTTACAAACTAAATGTCTGACTTACTTACATATACCTTCCTCTACAATATACCAGCTTACAAAAGGAATCTATTTTCAGGGTCACAGTATAGAGCCTAGAGGCATACAAACTGTACACAATAACTGAAGGTAATGTGAATTACAACTCAACTATAAAGCTAGGCTACAGTGCGACAGCAGAATGTCCATGCAGATCATACACTTAAATACATAATTTACCATTTGCAAATGAAACAAAAACCCAGCATTAGTGTGTCAACATAGTTCTAAAATGTGAGCTAGGCAAAGAAACAACCAATGCAAAAATTTGTACACATAAGTATTTTTCATAATCAATGTCAAGCATTGTTAAATGTTTAAGATTTGAACAATAGATACAATAGAAATGTTTCCAGACTATTTAAACCGTCTACAGTTATGGTTTAATGAGAAAAATTGTGATATTTCTTTACGTTATAGGCTCTATTGCAAAACTTTTATATGGTAGGATGTTTTGTGATACAACTGACCTACACATATAATATGCATGAGAGTGATATCTTGAACATTTTTTAAATCACTGCTCCCAAACAGGACCTTAATACTTACCTTGCTCTTTCACTTCCAACATAGCAGAGAGTGAAGGTTCCTTTGCTGCTGCTGAAATATTGCCCATTCCAGAAACGCCAATTGAAGAAAGTACCTCCCCCAATTGTGTCCGTACAGTGCTGTCTTGACAACCTGCAATAAAGTGAAAAGAATTTAAAAGCAAAACACAACTAAATAAACAACAAAATTAGGATTTCCAACTGCATTTGTAGTTGATATTTTGTTTTGAAGCACTTAAATTTCTACTTTGTTACTTCTGAAAATACTGCTGCAATATTGTGTATGATGTGCTCCAGAAGCTATGCATGTAGTAGCTCCCTGTGTTTTTATTGTCATGAATCAGATTTTGCAATGACAATATTACGATTCACATTTGAAAAATCAGCAAGTGAAAACTTTACTACAAAAAACTGCAATGTGTAGTCCCATAGTGATCCAAATTAGTACATCATGGGATTTTCTCTTGAAAAGGAAAACACTTATACATCTCACTACATTTATACAATTGGGGGATCAAAGGAGTCAAGCCTGTAAAGTTATTGAAGGTCATCCAAGGGAGGCAAAAATAGTGGCAACCATCAACAGCAGGTGGCCACTATAGACAGGTGGCCAACTAAGGCAGGTTTGGCTGTATGGCATATAAATAAGCATGACTATGTATTCACTATGGAAACTACAATGTAAATGATGAAATATCAAGAGTATGAAATATTTGTTTTGTACACTGTTGTGCACAGTCAAGAATATACAGGATGATGATACACTTAATAGTACCGGTATCAAAACAAGAGCACTGCAGAGGTACACATTGTACATCGATCAGATTATGTGACCATGCATCACAAAACCAACAAAAAGTCGTGCCCCTTAACCTGTTGAGGATGAGCCCCCAGTATACTTGGCAGGTGTCAATGGGAAATGAAAAGGAAAAGGATAAGGTGTTTTATTCATTAATATCCATTGCAGCCCAGAGGCTGACTTACAGACAAACATAGAGGACCATGAATACATCAAAAATAAACACAAACACAGTGTAACAATGAATAGAACAACAAAAAATCAGTCTCATTAACCATTGCACAATGCATGTTGTGGCAAAATCAAACCATCCTAATGTATTAATTTTACATTAGGACTCAAAAGGGGTGAAACAGGTCAACCAAGTCAATCAATAGTTTTTTTCATATTTTCTGTAGAGCTTCTCTTCACCTACACTATTTGTAAGTTTCGGATCATACAGTAAATGGGAAAGTGTGTTTTTAGCAGTTTTTCTACAACCCTTTTCAGTAAAGTAGAGAGATCAGGTATGTGTTAGAAGCCCTTTATCATTTCTTGAAAATCCTGTAAATACATGCTAGAATGTGTTACATCATTGTATTAGAGCAGGCTCAATTTCACCTTAATCTGATAATCCCTTCATTGTTGCTGTTCCTGAGGCTTAGATTCCCCCCCCCCCTCTTTTTTTTTTTTTTTTTTTTTGGGGGGGGGGGGCAAATAAAGAGCATGACTAGACCCTGTACTTCAGAGCCTCTTTTCAACAATGTGCGATTTCTTTCCAATAATGCAATATCTAGATAGGTTAGGAGAATCCACTTGAATTGAGTTAGGGTCCTCGATACATCATTTTAAAGCTCAGAGTCTGCTCTTTTAGAATATGTCCTTAACTAAAAGTCTGTGTCTGTGGCAACTCTTTGTTTAATAGTTTTGCATTAAATTACAGGGTAACAATAAAATCACTGGAAAAGTCTTAGAACTCAAAAAGAAGTGAAGAAAGCCTGGTTATAACCTGGACCAAGCTATCACTATTTTAATGTTTTCATTACATTGTTCATCAATTGTTGTTTCAATCTATAAATTTTGGGCCTATTTACACTGTAGTAAATTATGAAAACTGCTGCAAACCAATCAAAGAACATTTTACAGCACATAACCAGACCTAGGCTCTGCAGAGAATTCATACCGCATTCATTCTGAATGATTGAGCCAAAAAAACCCATTCAAAGTACAGTGTACATGTAAAATCTAGACTACAATGTACACAGGTCAAGGTACACTCAAAACATCAACAACGCACGTACATGAAATTTGGGAATAGGATGTGCGTTCCTCTGCGAATCCCCCACTGCTGCACTGCCACTGGCAGTGGTGGTACTGTATCTTCACCTGTTGCATGGCTGGGCACCACAGCATGTGAGCACTGATGATGAGTTTTGTACAATTCTCAATCTTTACTTTTATGCACTCGACCAGTATACTATAGCCACAACATACAATGACAATGTAAACACTCCAAAGACAACAGCAACAGAACAAGTCCTCACTCGATTGCAATCCTATTCCTACATGTACCTAGCTCAGTCCGGGAAACCCGCTCATGAGGACCGCTCCCGCGTACGAGGACTGCCCCGCCTCATGAGGACCGCCCCCACGCCTCATGAGGCCACCTATTCACTTCTTATTCATCTCACATCTGACGTATAAATTGTCGCAACTTTGAACGGTGATTTTTTGTTACACACACATGTCCACTATCCATGATGAAAAGAAGAAAAAATCCTGTCTGGTTTTTTTTTTCAAAAATCGAGTTTTAATCAACCGATGCAGAGCGCCCATCAAAACACGGGCGCCAGCGTGTTCGCACAATGCAAGACTGCCGCACCTAGCAGCCTGATCCCTGGTTTTGATGGGCGCTCTGCATCGGTTGATTAAAACTTGATTTTTGAAAGAAAAAAAACAGACAGGATTTTTTCTTCTTTTCATCATGGATAGTGGACATGTGTGTTTAACAAAAAATCACCGTGCAAAGTTGCGACAATTTATACGTCAGATGTGAGATGAATAAGAAGTGAATAGGGGGCTTCAAGAGGCGTCCCCCACCCACCCCCCCCCCCCCCCCCCCCCCCGGGCCTCATGAGGCGTGGGGGCGGTCCTCATGAGGCGGGGCAGTCCTCGTACGCGGGAGCAGTCCTCATGAGCGGGTTTCCCGGACTGAGCTAGGAATACACATAGGATAGGACCCATGCCATGGGTAAATTTACAGGAGGAAGTGTAACCGAGTCTCATCGTAGACGTAGACATAAATTAATTAAATAAGTAGGCCTAACGTTAGTTAAGTTGAGAATTTGACCCATCACTGATTGCGCCCACCGATTTATCTACTCAAGCAAATCAACAGCCTACTGTACTATTAATTAGTAATTTGATCAAGCAAACCTACCAAGAGCTCTCAGTGTATCTTCGCTGACCCTAAAATCGAGAAGCACTGTCCGGACATCCATAATTGTATGGGTGGAGTAAAACACACGAGTCGAGTTGGTAAACGTCCACGCCCGTGCCCTTGAGCAGAGTTTGAACAGAGTCGTCCTATTCCAGCTGCTTAGCGCATTCATTCACGAGTTGCTAATCACCTCCCTGGTCCGATTTGGTTTACGGTGAGCAGTATGGAAGATGTACCAAACAGGAAAAGTTTCCCTTTCCGATTCCTCAGCCGCACAGATTCTCGGGCGTCGTCAGACGACGGAAGAGAGTGTGTGGTGTGGTAGAGAGAGCGCAGTATCCATCAGGCCCAGCATGCAGGCCGTATATCCGTATGTGCAGTTCCCATAAAGATGTGTGTGCATGATGAGTTTTGTAGAGCATCGTACAGCTACAGCGGCACGTGGGTGATCGACCCATGCGCGAAGCGATACCAGCGAGAGAGGCCATAGAACTGTTGCTGTGAGAGAGGCACGTACTTTTGCACATCCAGGTCAGTACGGTGGCTTTAAGTATCAGGATCTACCAGTTCATGGTGCAAAAAAAAAAAAAAAAAAAATGTGTAGGCCCCATGCCATGCCATGCAATTTACACTTTACATAATTATTATACCCTTCATAAAGTTTTGTAAATCCCTTAATATTCTGAGAGTTTATATGCATGAGATAATGTTAGCTGCACTGTGGAAATTGAGTACCAGGGTATGGGAATAACAATTTAATGCATGTTTGCAATTAAAGATCATCATTTTGGCTACAGTACTATTGATGATAAAAACCGGTTAGGCACCTCCCGAAAATAACGCAGTTGTGACAAATTTTGCATTTTGAATTAGTGTAATTTTGATGACCATTAAACGATAGGTATATCAATCTACATCTTTGTCACTTCTCGCTGTTTTTTCACAAACTAGAAAGAAAATGATGTTTTTTGTTTTGCTTTTGTTTTTGATTTACGCTTGTCAGCTGAAGAAACCCGGTTTTTTGTTTTTGTTTTTGTTTTTGCTTTTTTGCTATTCAACTGAGAAACCTGGAAGTGGCACCAGAAGCTGCACTAAGGCCTTTTTTTTTTTGGTTAGATTTTTTTTTCTTTTTAGCCCATGAAACCGGGCAGTGCACCCCCCCCCCCCCCCCTTCACAAACACCGCACCTTTGAAAACGTGGCGCCGGCCATGCTTTAATAGCAGTCTTGTAAACTATAGGAATCACTCTACAAAAAAAAGCAAGATCTCTTTAACATTTTGTCCAGAATGTTCAAGATGCCGCACTATTTCATAAAATCGATACAAAACAACTTGCTGTTTTCCATGATTAATGAATTATCAATTCATGTGTTGACAAGTTAACTTAATTTGGATTCAAGTGCAACTTTCTTCGAGTAAGTTTTAAGATCATGTTCAGTTCAGTTCAGTTCAGTTTTTATTTCTGCATTTCAAAAGCAATGCAAATCAACAAATCAACAAAATACTTACATAGTCATGTTGTTGTTGTTGTCTTTTTTTTTGTTTTTTTTTGGAGGGGGAGAGATTAAAAATCTTAAATTGATAAAGGCTCGTGAGACAGACACTTTTTAGGTGACAGACCCCCCCCCCCCCCTTGTCTACATACTAGTATTACAAGACCGACACTTGGCAGAGATCAGTGGGCCTTCTCGAGAAGGCCAACGAGTAGTAGAGCATGCAGATAAGCCGAAAAATTGTGCAAAATTTGACTAAGAGCATGAAACTTTCACCAGTGTTAGTACATGTTATAAGATTCATTTTAAGATCGGGAGGTAAGTCTGAATTGACCTCTGATGACCTCCAAAGGTCAATGACCTCAAAATTTGATAAAAAATATATTATTTTGCGTCATTTATAATGAATGTTAAAATGGTAGGTCCTAATGATGTACTAAAACTAGACTCATTTTTTGTTACAGTGGAATTGTCTTCATGTTTCATATAACCCTGACAGGTTTCTACTTTTGTCCTCTGATGGCCTCCAGAGGTCAATGACCTCAAAATATCAGAATATTGATATTTTGTCATTGATTTATGATAAACACGGCAATGATGTTTACTAAAACCATGTTTGTTTGTTTGTTGTTTTTTTACGGTGTAATTGCCTCAATGTTCCATCGATCCTTGACAGGTTTCTACCTTTGACCTCTGATGACCTCCAGAGGTCAATGACCTCAAATTATCAGAATTTTGATATTTGGTGCAATTGGTTGATCTTAAACATGATAACGATGTCTTAAAAATTTTGTGTTACAACTGAATCGCTTTCCTATTCCTCAGTTCAAGGGAAATTATTTACATGTCTCTGCTTTTGACCTCCGAGGACTGTGACAGGTCAATGACCTCAAAATCAGAATATTGATATTTGACGTATATTCAATGGTTAGCTGTATACCTGGTGTGCAATCACGCATTATGCTACTAGTATTAGCATTTATGCTACAATAGAAGTGTCTCCTCATTCCACAGAACATTGGTCATTACCCTGTGTATATCCAACTTTGACATCTAAGGACAATGTGAGGTCAGACTTTAAGAATATCAAAATTTGTGTAGGATTACAAGTATTTATGTTTGGCTTCTTTGGTTTAATCCTAAAAGTTTAATCATTTACAAATCACGCCTTGACGTTATAATCAAAGCATGTATATATGCATATTCCACAGAGCACTGGTTCATAGTAAAAGGTTTCAGGAATGTGAGCGGTCAATCACTTCAGAAACGAAGCTTACGTGTCTTCAGTGATGGCAGTGACCTCAAATACCGTATGTCCCCCCCCCCCCCCCAAAAAAAAAAATACAACGGGACCCTCAGCAATGATATCTTTAAAAATATCGAATCAATCTAAATACAAATTCTGGGTATGAAACTGTACCTCATTGCCCACATCTTACAGGAAACCCCATTCGATTTGCTTCAGTGCCTAGGGTCAAAGAGAAATGAGGAATTTTATAGAAGATGTCAGGAATTTCTTCCAAGTTCTGTCTATTGTATTCAAACAAAAGATCATCGAAGTACTAAACTTGGAAGAATCAAACTCATGACATGCTTTAAAACAATCCACATTTCTCTGTGACCGCTTAACCAAATCGAATGGGGTTTACTGCAAAATAGAGCTAAAATTTTATATTTTAAGACCCTGGAGTAGCATTTAGACAATTTAATCATATTGTGTGTTATCAATGCGAACATCTGATTGTATTTTTTTTTGGGGGGGGGCATACTGTATAATATTTATGTTTGGCATGTTTGGGTTAGTTATGCAGCCTAGCTTGCATGAAATTATGTGCAACATTATCAAATTTGCACTGTGTGTCGGACTCTTATGGGCCTGGTTTGCCTAAACTTATATTGTCAAGCTCATGGGCAATGCTACCTAGTTTCGAGCTCGTGGGCTGTATGGTTCCGATGAATGACTCAATGGTCCTGAAGCATACAGTGACGTCATGGACCATCTGGAAAACGACATAATCAATATACTGTGAGGCCTAACATGCACTCCACATGAAGTAAATCCTGTGTCTTGCTATTGCCATCCACTTAAAGGTAAAGGGACTGTGAGTACTGGTTGAGGTAAGGATTCATGTTTTGAACATTCCTAAGTGAGATAATGAAAAGCCTTTTATGAAATATAAAAGAGCATGTAATTTTAAGATGGATTCAACGTTTATTTTTTATGAAAATTGGTTTTCAAATGGCTGAGATATCAAAAAAAGTGCTAATAATAAAAGGCGACATGCCCCAACTTTATTATGATCTCTTTGTTTCACCTTGTTTTTGGATATCTCAGCCATTTCAAAACCGATTTTCATCGAATAAACTTTTGATACCCTTAGAACTGCATGCTCTCTGACATCTCATAGAGTGGTTTCCTATCTCGCAAAATGTTAAAAGCTAATTCTACACCTCGACCAGAACTCATGATGTACACACCCTTTAAGTTTAAGTCATTAAGTCAGGCAACTTGGGGCATTTTTTTTATGACGTCTTTAGGTACCTCACTTCCAAATAGGAGTGGAACTACTATTTGCTCTTATTGTTTTCTTTATACTCGATACTCCTTAACAATTTGGGCCTCACCAAGAGTTGTGCCCCCCATATGCCCAAATATTGCTTGTTTCCAATATGGCCGCCATCCGGTTTGCATCCAATGTGTGAATCAGGGTAGTAAGGCAGCGGGTAATATCATCCTGTTAAAATTCTCTAGCAGCAAGTGATGATTCCGTGTAAGCTCCTGCTGAAATTGGTCTAGATATACTCTCGATCTCTTTCAAGACAGGGCAGCATCTGCGTCTTCAGTGAAGCACGCGATTGAGCTTACATTGCACGGATCGGCACACAGATCTCCACCATCCTGAGGTCAGACCAGCATTCTTCCAGGTGCACAGCCACTGTATGCGATCATCAGAGTCTTCCATTGGCAATATCTAAACAATTTGGGTGAAGGCAAGCTTGTCTCTATGATGGGTGCATTGCGCATAGAGTACAGCTGGATGCACGAGATGATAAGAAAGCTTCTTTTTGACTCGCGGGATAGGCTACAATCCTGTCTCAGGCGAAGGTTCTGAATTATCGGATCGTGCTCAGTCTGCACACAGTGAGCTGTGAACACCAATCTATCAAGTATACGTGTGCAATGATTGTGTGTAATGATATGGGAAAATGCATGGAGAAATCAAAATACATAATTATGTACATGTTTATGTATTTTACGTGGAATCAGTTCCCGTCTGTTGTCTCCATCAATCTTGCAGTGTTGTTGATTATTATTTTCCCTCTCCATCACAAGCATACTTATGGAACGTGTTGATTATTTCTCGTGAAGTTGTTATGTCGGAAAATGCGAGGCTGTATTGCAGGAGGCCTATTGCAAGTGGCCTTCAATTTGTTTTTCACATTATACATGTATTGACATGTTTAACAGACTGTAACTCACCAAGATGCCTCTTGAAATGTTTTGATAAACTTCTGCTTGACTTCACACGAGCGGATCATGATCAGTTGTCTTTCTGCTATCATTGTGTGTGAAACAATATATTGTTCCTCTTCAAAATTAATCTGCAATTACTGTTGGTGCTTTATATAAGACATTCCAACCCACCTCCAGCCTAGACATCCGTAGGCGTTGTGGTACAGAGTGGGATCTGAACATCTCTCATGAAGCGAGACTTCTCTTTTCTTTTCTTTTCTTTTCTTTTCGCCACTAACAATGTGAAACAAAATGTTGTTTCTCTTCAAAAGATAGCGTGCCAATCAATCTGTACTTAGGTTGATGCTCTTAACAAGACATTCCAACCCACCTCCAGCTTAGATATCCGTAGGCATTGTGGTGTAGACATGGTAGAGCGCGACCTTTCTTTTCTTTTCCCCAATAACTGCAGGAAACATAGAAGCATTCGCACGTACTGCTTACATTTCCCATCGCATGCTTTGAACATCGGAATTTTCACGTACACATATTCCCTGAAATTTTGCCAAGAACTTTTCAACACAATACATGTTCAAAAGAAATCATTTGGTTCATGCACATAATTTGATTAAAGGGCCTATACTTATCACCGTCCACGTACTCGAACAGTTTTCGCTAAAGATACAAGTATGTTTACAAGACTGCATAAGAAACAGTAGAATGATTTGCCCCTATAACAAATAAGACTACATATCTTGAAATGTCTTCAAACGTAAAGTCATTTCTCTTGAACGATTTCTCTCTTATATACACACATTATACACACACACACACACACACACACACACATATATATATATATATATATATATATATATATATATATATATATATATACATGAAGACAACGTCATTACTGTGTAAGTTCCCAAAAGCTCCTTACGACTTTCTCTGAGCCGGCGACCATATTATTATTGTACAGGTACATAGATATTGGATTTGTCATCACATTTACAGCTTGCTACTCTAACTGATTTCTCGGCTCAAATATTATGGTTTTTTTTTTTTTGGGGGGGGGGGGGGTTTATAAGTAATTTGCAACAAACTTCCTTCCCCTAAAGCATTTCATTGGCTCAATCTATATCGGGGTGCTGGTGTTCACTAGAAATGAATTCTTTATTATAAGGCCCCCACCTCCTCTTAGCCCCACCGTCGGTACGGGACCAAGCAAAAATTTGCAAGTGTAGTAAAAAAGCCCTTTAGAGGGATAAATTCTGGCAGGAGGGCGACCTTCCAGCTCAGAAGATCATTTATGTTTGGGGATCAGAGGGTAAAAACACGCCATCATGTCATTCCCCGTAATTTGGTGTGGGACTTTGGGAATGAAGAGCCACTGGAACTGACCACTAGCGGGGAAAGTAGCCAATGTCTAACTTATAAATTCCTATGACCATAGACTTTTCTTGGGAGAGGGGGTTTCGACAAAAAATAGCTGGAAGGAAGATAAACTGTTTCATAAACTCCAAGAAGGGGAAAATACTGAGCATATTGACGTCACAGGGTGACTAGAAAAACGAATGCAGTGTTCTGTTTTCTTTTAATACTCTCTATTCTATTCTATTCTATTCTATTCTATTCTATTCTATTCTATTCTATTCTATTCTTTATTTTATGTGCTAGTAGCCATCTGGGCTACGTTGTTAAACAGATATGTTTGTGTTGTACATCCTCTAAAGATCACCAGAGGTCAAAGGTAGAGCCCTGTCTGTGCTCTTTGGAATATGAAGACAATTTCATTGTAAAACAGATATGCGTGTTTTGCACATCTTAACCATGTTTATCATTAACTAATAACATCACAGATCAATGTTATGTTATTTTTAGGTCATTGACCTCTAAAGGTCATCAGAGGTCAAAGGTAGAAACCTGTCAATGCCCTGGGGAAACGGAAGATTTGTAGTACAAATGCATTATTTAGTGCAGCGTAACCAAGATCTAGGCTTATCATTCACAATGCCTCCAAACATCAATATTCTGATATTTAAAGTTCATTGACCTCTGGAGGTCATCAGAGGTCAAATCAGACTTACCTCCCGATCTTAAGATGAATCTTATGGTACGTACTAACACTGGAGAAAGTTTCATGCTTTAGTCAAATTTTGCACAATTCTCATGATTTTGAGGGCTTAACTGCTCTATAACTAGAGACCGACAAGTACACAGTGCCGTGGACCGACAGGATGAACAACGCCATCTATAAACCAATAAGAGCGTTCGTAAAGGATCTGGAGGAAAAAATGAGTGATGGGAATGATGAGTTGCTAGGGTGTCAGTGCGTCAATGTCAGTTGCCCTCCCTCAACCCCCTGTAATTTTCAATACCTTTATGTGTGCGTGTATAATCGTTTGTGCAAAAAAAAAAAAAAAAATAAGATTCACTCTGAAGTGTGCACCAAATCTGTCCACCTCATAGTTCCAAAAAGTGCAAGAGCACCCTCGTTATTGCATGTTTACTCCTCGACTTTTTTAAATTTCTTCCCCCACTCCTGATAAAACAAATTACAAAGTCTGCTTACGGCCATGGTCATTTTTTTAGTCTAGTGTGATCTTCTGAGAAAAAAAAATGTGACTGCTAGAAGAACTTGAGAGTGAAAGACGGATACAGCACTTTTCTTTAGGCATAATCCGAGTATGCTGAGTTGATTTTAAAAAAAAGGCTTGCAAGTAAAATGCAAAACAGTGCAAGACCACCTAATTTGCATAAACAGAAGTTTACAGAAATGACAAATTCCATGCGAAAAACTTCATTTTCATGAAATTTACACATTCCATCAACTTGATACTGACAAACGCTAGGGATAGCAATTATTCCCCCTGCTTTCTGAAAGCGGTTAATCAAGTGCTCTTTCATTATGCTGGAAAAGTGAAAGCTTGTTGAATTTTCTTTATCATTTTCTTTATTGTTGTCCACACATGATGTCATAAACTCATGTAGTCTCCTTATCCAGTGGTTCCAACACCAAAACTGTAAAAACTCATAGTTTTTTAATTGATTTCAATATTTTCCTCAAACTTTCACTGATGTGTTCTACTAATGTTGCATGCTTTCACTCGATTCACTGTTTTCTCTTCGAGGTTTTTGGTTTCCTTTAGGTCGTCTAGTTAAAAATAATGCCAATTAAGCGCCTCATAAAGAGGAGACGCAGTTAACCTCGCGTTACGTGCAAAATCGGGGTCATCCCACTAGACGTACCGACACTATACAGCCCGTGAGTTCGACACTGTAAGTAGGCAAATAAAGCCCAATGCATGAGTTTGACACTAGGTAAAAACAGCCCACGAGTTCGACAGATACAACACGGGGCGTAATGTGTCGGTCTCGATCTTGGGCCTTGTTAGCTATGGGTGGGATTTCACGGAGCACGCGAACGATTTACGAAGGACGCGAATGGCAAAATCCAGCATTCGTATTTTAGTCTGCAAAAGATCGCCAAACGAACGTGAGAGTTCGGAAGCGTCGTCAATTGTTCGCGAATGTCGTTTTTACTTCGGCGAGAATTTCAAAAAATGTTGAATTTTTTTGCGAACCTTTTCCGCACACTTGGTCGTGAATTGCTCGTGATTCGTTCTCAAAAGTGTCTTTAAAGCCTCGTCATATGCGCAAGATTTTCGCAAGACACGCGCGATGTTCGCAAAATGTTCGTGAAACCCCAAACAGACCCCGAAACTTTGGAGAATGTCTCGCGTATGTTTAAATCTGCGAAGTTTTTCCGATCATTTTGCGACGTAACCGCAAACTGTTCGCGTACCTTTTGAGACACTTTCACGAACGCTTAGCGCATGTTTGGGGTGTAGACTATAACCTACGTTTTTTACACATCAAAGGTCATACATCTAAACATCAAACAACTGTTAACAACTATGTAGTAAAAAAAGATTAAAGACTTGCAAAGAGAAAGAAATGTGTGATATACAAAAATGGCAGAATACATATATAAAAATTAATCTAAAGTATGCCAAAATTACATTTGAAACTAGAGATTATGACAGTGTTGTAGAAACTGCCAAAAAAATCAATTGCTTTACCAGTGGTGATAGGTCCTCAGAAAAAAAAAAACTGTAGGCACGCACACGATAGAGAAATGAGAGAAAAAGAAAGGTGAAATACAGGAAAGAAAGAAAAAAAAAACTTCAACTCAAGACAGCTTCCACCTCTCCTCGAATACATTTTCTCCCATGATTATTGAAAAATTTGCGTTGTTCGCACTTCCGTCGCGTGTTCTTCGTGTACGTAACATGCTGTACTTTAGCAATAAATATAATGTATACACACGACATTCGCACATACGTCGTGAGAACTTCACACAAATTGCGCAAGAATGGTTTTCAGCTTCATTGTCGGAACACATTTGGTGATAAACTTTTCCGAATATTGGATTTTTCCATCAGCGTCCTTCGCAAATCGTTCGCGTGCTCCGTGAAATCCCACCCTTAGTGTCGAACCAATGGGCTGTATGACTCGTGAGCTTCTATTATGACTTGTGAGCTCTATGGAACGCCATTAAGGAAACAATACAAAATTCATTTCACTCCAGCCAATATTTATTTCACTTTTAACAAATACATTTCACTCACAAACATTGATTTTACTTTTTATAAAAATACATTTCACTTTTCACAATAATACATTTCACTTTTAAATTAAAATTCATTTCACTTTTCACAAAAATACATTTCACTTTTGAATTAAACTTCATCTCACTTTTCACAAAAATACATTTCACTTTTGAATTAAAATTCATTTCACTTTTCACAAAAATACATTTCACTTTTACATAAAGATTCATTTCACTTTTCACAAAAATACTTTTCACTTTTACATAAAGATTCATTTCACTTTTCACAAAAATACATTTCACTTTTAAATACAAATTCATTTCACTCTTCACAAAAATACATTTCACTTTGGCGTACCATATCACTCAGACGAAACCATTTCACTGCGCTAAAACCATTTCACTCTGATAAAACCATTTCACTCTGATACAAAAAAATACGTTCCTCTTTTTTCCCGGCCAAAAGGTGGCGCCAGTCTGAGAGGAGTCACAGTGCCATGGCACTTAGCACTGAGCTGAGGTGAGTGGCCGGCCAGCTGGACGGCTGGCTATGCAGTACCTAGATTTAGCGCGCTACGCTGGCGCGGAAGCGACGCGAGGCGAGCTCACAGAACTCTTATGTGTAAGAGTTCTGTGGGCGAGCTAGCAGTCGACGGTCCTCGCCTCGGCCTCACTCACATGCACGCTCGTGCCGTTACATGCATACTACATCGAGAATTGAATCTACGCCTGACTTGCTGAATGATTAACGTGTGTTTTACAACGCTTTTCAACAGCGATGTTGTGGGGTAAGTTTGATGTCTGACTTCTTGTGATCGACATGCTATTTTTTCCTGTTCAAAATGAGTATTTTTTTGCCGTTTACTAGTATCTCGAAGTTGACATAGTATTTTTCCTCTTTCAAAACATTCCCGTGTTTATAGCTGGCTGCTGACCCATCTAAAAAGGGGATTGATGTGACTTTTTGTTCATCAGGTCGGCAATACTTCGTGCTTTACGCAGTGATCGCATCTAGTGCGGACGGGGACTTTTTCGGACCGTAAATGCACCGTTGTTGACGATCTCTGCGGAGGTGCAGGGTCAGTCCCATATATTGAAATTAGCGTTGTTCATTCGCTCAATTAGAACTTCGTGATATCGTGTGTTGTGTACACTTCTACTTCTACGAAGATACTCAGCAGGATCCATAAGTCAGGATGTAGTGCTAAGGAGTTGAACTTAGGTGCTCATTTGCAGTGCATGCTTGTTGGTGCATTAAAAATATATGGTGCGAGTAAAAATCTTGTTCCTCAGTCTAGAACTAGAATATTCTAGATGCTGAGTGGAAGAGCTCCCTTAAAGGCCTCCAATGAAGTGGCTTCAAGGGCGTTTTTAGGAAGCCCATTCCAAGCAGTTACTGTACGTGGAAAAAATGAGTTCCGATAGAGTTGGGTTCGGGTAGGAATTGCCAGCAACTTGTTTGGATGGTACTGTCGTGTGTTGCTAACAATCATGGGTGATGTGTAGTGCTGTACATTGATGGCTGCCATGTTGTGCTGAATCTTGTACATGAGGAAGAGGCTAGCAGCATTTCTTCTCCTCTCCAGACTTTCCCATTTAAGTTGTTCAATCATGGCAGAGACACTGTCTGGACAGTAATACCTCTGGAGGGTGAATCTTGCCGCTCGCCTTTGGATGGCTTCTATTTGGGAAATGTGTTTGTTTGTATGTGGGTTCCAGACTGAGCTGCAGTATTCTAGGTGTGGTCTCACTAGGGAGAAGTATGCTTGTTGGCGGATCCTTTGCGAGGTCTTTCGTAGGTTTCTGCTGACTAGTCCTAGCATCCGATTGGCCCGGGATGTGATGTTGTTGATGTGACTTTGCCAGGATAGGTTGGATGAAAAAGTTAACCCTAGATACCGGAGATCTGATACAGATGCAAGGGGAGTGTCTCCCAGGGTGTATGTATTTCTGATGGCTTTGTGTCCAGTGTACAGTGAGTCAGTGTAGGCCGGTGGCGGTAGGCCTACAATTGTATGTGGCGATGCAAATTTGTAAATTTGAATTTACAACTTATTCACAAAAATTGTACAGTGTACAATGTGTATGCTGTCTATAATAAACAGGGTCTTAGTCTTCATCTCTTAGCAGTTAATTATTATATGATTTAGGCACCTACTCATCACTTAATACAAACAAGAACAGTATAGATTCAATATTATTATTATTATTATTTGTTTTTTTCTTTCGCATGGAGAAAGAAGGCACAAGAGCGATTCTAGTATTTCATGTAAACATAATTTTCATGACATGTTTAAGAGTTGACCCGGCTGCAATGTTAACACTAATAGAGTACCAGGCTATTTGAATTTTTCAAGTTGGTATACAGGTTGTCGGTAAATATAGAGATGTATTATTAGTCTTCCGCATCTACAATTTGTAACAATAAAGTCTACGAGGATGTCTGAATGAATGCAATTATTCTCAGAATAATATGAAGAGTTTGTTCGCAAAAACCGATAAGTCCATATTTGCCAAATGGAGATATTTGCGATTAAAGGTCAGGAAAAATAAAGAGAATACTAAGAAAATTTTTGCTTCTTTTGACCATAATTTCAAAAATGCCCTTTTATATGTAGTGACCAATATCTCATTTAAAAGGTGTTATTTTGTACTTTATGACAGAGACCGTACTTGAAAATCTTCAAAAATGGACTTATCGGTTTTTGCGAACAGACTCTTCATATGTTTACCATAGTACAGTGCATGTCTGTAGTTTCTCTCTGCTTGAATTGGGGTTTACTCCAACATAATGTTTTCGGACATGTTATTGTGAATAATGGTTTATAATATCATCTATGATTAATTTTCTCTATTTGTGTCACATTGTATATGTAGGTATCCCCAGTACCTGACATCACACCGATGGAACATGCATATTTAAGGTGATTCTCTTCTCTGTGGCCTCCAGGAAAATCTGCATGACATAAACGAGGAGATCTACACTGTCAGTTCTATAGTGTATTTTGTTTTCTTGGATGCACACGTACCATTCAATCTCTGACAGATTTTTATCAAGGAGAGCACTGCTGTTTTGCAAGCGCTGAGTGACTTCCTCACAAGAATAGAAACAACTGATTAGTACACCTGTCAACTTTTTCATTTCATTGAAAAACCTAGAGCAGTATGTGATCATGATAACCTACCTCAGAAAGGTGCTAAATATGTGATATGATACAATAGGAAGAATGAAGTTGATATACAATTGTAACATATTACAGTATGTTACTGTATATCAACTTCATTCATCTTTACGGTAACATTTTTAGTAAAGAGGATGTACATGTATATTCTTTGAAAAGCACGGTTGTTGTAGTAAATGTGAAGTTCGACCATTACAGATACATCAATGTGTGGAACTATGCAAGATAGTATATGTTGAGTTTGTACAGATGGCAGAATTATGAGCCCTGATTAAACTAAATATTATCCTTCATGATATTCTTGATAAATGTTATGGAAGCAAGTACATTGTACAGTATGAAGTAGTATCTGGACGTTGAAGGTATGAATTTAATTTGTACATCATCACTGAAGCACTATAAGAGGTTTAGTTAGTACATGTATGCATGTTTTATTGCTAATATTTTGGTTGTGACCCATTTCAGAAGAGGTTTCAAAGATGTAAGAATTCTGTTCGATCAGGAAGATACACAAGGTATGTCACCAAAAGGAATTGAACGGTCAAGAAGGGATAAGGAAGATGAAGATTTTGACACAACAGTTAGATAGATGATACATTACATTAGTACTTCTTCCAAATCAACCAAAATTTTGAACATGTTCGCATTGAACGGGCATGCTCTTATTAGATACCTATAAAGAAAAATTGTGGACCTTGTGAAAGGTAAGATGAGCAGATTTTTATAACACCTGGGGGGTTTCATGTTGGCCTGTAGTCTACCCCAGGGTTGTCGAGTGTTGTTACTGGTAAGGGGTTCGAATACACATTTGTATCATTCACTCAGTCATAACCATGAAGAGAGTGACACGGATATTTTAAATGTGTATGATACTGCTTGTGTACATGTACTGATACATGTGTATTCAGTTGACAGAGATGTTGGGATGATTAGTTTGCCTTTTGACATTTCAGATAAGATTATATACAGTCAATGCTAAAGTTGGGAATGAAAGATTTCTTCACATAGATGTTTTGCAAGATGCTATAAGGCCAAATCTAATCTGTCTGCTTCGATTTTCAGTAATATTGATGTTTTAAAGTTACTTTAAATTTTTTATCTGTTTAGTTTCCAGTAAGTGTACTTCATACATTGGCGGATCCAGTTAGGACCGCAACTGGCGCAAGCCCCCCTTTATTTTTTGTTTAAACAAAAGAAATTAAAAGAAAAAAATGGGGGGAGGGTGCATGCACCCCCTTTAATTTTGTAAACGCGTCCCCTCTTTACGGAATTCCTGGATCCGCCCCTGCTTCATATGTAGTATGTACACTTCTGAATTGTTGATGCAGCTGCCAGTTCATGTGTTTGAAACATTGGCAGTGTGACCAATAGATACATTGTACTTGCCGTCAAAGTATTTAAGGGCATATGGACACCTTCAAAACATTCTCTGCTGTTTGGACTGTCGATGAAGTTTATATATTTTGTACATGTTTCATTTTGTTTCCAGTAAGTACACTTCATATGTATACATGTACACCTTCAAATTGCTCTTGCAGCTGCCAGTTTACTGTCACCCTCTGTTCATGTGTGTGAAACCTTGGCGTTGTGAATACTATAGTAGATACATGTATGTGTACCTGCCTTCAGAGTACTCAAGGGCATTTGTACACCCTCAAACATTCATGCAGTTTGAACTATTAATGAAGTTATCTCTGTACATGTATCATTTGAGTGAAACCTTGCCAAAAGTGTAGATGGCATGTAATTTACAGAGTATTGCCTCAAAACATTTGTGGTATTCTTGCTTGATTTTATTCACTTACATAACATTCAAGCCATATTCACAACTGTTTCATGTTTGTGCAACATCGGTATCAGTGTAGTTTGTTTATTGCCAGTGTCAAAATTTGCCGGCATTTTATTTGTACAGATCTGCTCCATACAATGTAGCTCTGCAATTGTTCAAACTACCTGGTACAGCGTGTACATTCATTTGCTCTTGTCTTATTACTGAGCTTCACCAGAAGAATTTTTTTTTGAAATGTTCACTGTACATCACTGTTGTAGTCAAGACAGACTGACGCGTTCCTACATGTACTCACAAGACCGCTGACAGTTGTACCTTTTGCAGGTCTCTTACATGCCACTTGGCTGGAGACTGAGTCCAATACCACCACCAAAAAATAAATTAAAAATAATTAATAAATGGATGAATAAATAAATGAGAGTTATAAATAAAAAAGAAAAAATGATCTAAAACTGCATTTGACTATACTGCTAAAAAGTAGATAAAACTGTAGACTGCTTATGCAGCTCTTACTTTAGGTATTATTTTTTTTTTTTGTTATGTGTGTGATACATTGTCATGAAGATTGGTGGATACCTTGAAACTTAACTGCGATGTAGTTCTTTCAACACTTACATGTAATAAATAAATAAATGAATATATATATATATATATATATATATGGAGATGTATATACATTTATAAAGAAAAAAAACTTGTGGATTGTGCTCCTTTCTCTGTTGTTATTAATGGAAAAAAAGGTATTTTATTAATTGATGAGAATGGCACGTGCAATAATGTCTGTAAATTTCTCTGCCTAGTTAGGTAGGCCTATAGTAATAGAGTGAAGTAATGTAGTGAAGTCCTTGGGATCAACAGCTTTCTTTTGTTATATCAAAATGTTAGGTAGGCCTATAGTAATAGAGTGAAGTAATGTAGTGAAGTCCTTGGGATCAACAGCTTTCTTTTGTTATATCAAAATGTTGTTATAACCAAGCATGTAAAAAAAAAGTGGATAATGTAAGCGGAATTTCGATATAATGTAACTGTGTTCACTTTAGCGGAGTGAACGGTATAAGTAGTGGTTAAAATGTATTTGAGTGGATGCTTAGGATGCTTTGAATTGAGAGAGAGTGATGTGAATGATTGATGGCAGAATGAAACTGAGAATCAGACACTTCCTGTTGACGAAATCAGAAGGGTTGACAAAAGCAAACAAAACAAACATACATTGTATTATGAATAACAAGAACAAGACATATAATCAAAAAAAGAGAGGGAGAGATAGAGAGAGGCCCAGCAAGAGGCTGTAGACTATTAATTAGTACGTAATGTCTAATGACAGACACAAGTACAGTATATCACAGCTAGACGCTCGAAACTGACCACTTGTATTTACGCTGGGGTCGCTCATACAGTTAGACACACACGTCAATTTCTATATGTGGGACAGTACAGTACTTCGCGATTTCGTGCCGAGAAAAAAAGGAATGGCATCCCTATGATATCAGCTGGCTGCTGACCCATCTACAAATCATCACATTACACTTTTAGGTATCATCTTAAAGCTGAATAAATTTCCTTTGACATGATATAACTTTTGTTGGTGCCCCACAATGAAAAAGAAGACTTTTAGGAGTATTTTAGAAGAATATCTGTATCCATTATTTCCGGAACATCTGCAATTAGTTAGCCACGAAGTTGATAATCTCTCATGTCGTTCTTGGAAAAATCAACAAGATAGCATCCAAGTTTTAACCTTTACCTATCAAATAAAAGAAAAATCATGTGAAAACGTAATTCAGTGACCAAGATATGAGCATTTCAAAACGATTCTCCAATCGCGCTCTCTATGACTTGCGGGGTCAACTCGCGTGCGAGGACTTGGATATTCTAGACGGGTTTTTTCGGGCTTGCCGACTGACTGGCTACTCAGTAAATCTAGGTACTGCATGCATAGCCAGCCGGCCAGCTGGCCGGCTATTCACCTCAGCTCAGCGCTAACAAAGTGCCATGGCACTGTGACTCCTCTCAGACTGGCGCCACCTTTTGGCCGGGAAAAAAGAGGAACGTATTTTTTTGTATCAGAGTGAAATGGTTTTATCAGAGTGAAATGGTTTTATCAGAGTGAAATGGTTTTAGCGCAGTGAAATGGTTTCGTCTGAGTGATATGGTACGCCAACGTGAAATGTATTTTTGTGAAGAGTGAAATGAATTTGTATCTAAAAGTGAAATGTATTTTTATGAAAAGTGAAATGAATCTTTATGTAAAAGTGAAATGTATTTTTGTGAAAAGTGAAATGAATTTTAATTCAAAAGTGAAATGTATTTTTGTGAAAAGTGAGATGAAGTTTAATGCCAAAGTGAAATGTATTTTTGTGAAAAGTGAAATGAATTTTAATTTAAAAGTGAAATGTATTATTGTGAAAAGTGAAATGTATTTTTATAAAAAGCAAAATCAATGTTTGTGAGTGAAATGTATTTGTTAAAAGTGAAATGAATATTGGCTGGAGTGAAATGAATTTTGTATTGTTTCCTTAATGGCGTTCCATAGAGCTCTATGACTCGCGGGCTGTATGACTCTTGGGTGTCGGTCTCGTGACGTGCACCCGTAAAATCTCCACCAAACCTTGTCATCCTGGAGAATGAACCTATATAGGCAACTTTTTTTCAATATCAATAGGTTGACTAAAATTCACCACTTTAGTTCGCCTTTTTTGTTTTGTTTTTTTTATACCGCAGCCATGTCAAAGCCTATTTTCATAAAATAAAATCTGATTTCCTCTGAGAATTGAAAGGTCTTTAATATGCCAATAAAGTTTTTCTAATCATCTCGAAAAAATTCAAAATTTGAATTTCCCACCTCAACCATTGTTTACCAACCTTTAAGCAAGGGTTGAGCGAGGTTGACATGAAAACAGAGTCAAGTCATTTGTATGTAGTATACAGGTAATCTTTCTGAAAGATATTACTTGGTCCACATTACTTTCATATTGCCCCCTCTCTCTATGTTTCTTTCTTTATCTTTGCACATGTGTGTTTATGTTTTTGTTTATTCCTTCAAGGGTGCGCTGATTCACATCATAGCAGTCACATACTGCAGCGTCATTATCGACTCAATTCACCGCATGCCTCGTATACTATGTATATAAGATAAGCTTTTACATCTAGTAATCTACAATAATATGTTATATATCCAGGCATGATCACGTCCCACCACCCCATATGTGTTATACAGTATATATGTATATGTATATATATATATATATATAAATATATATATATATATATATATATATATATACATGTATATATATATATATTATAATATGAATTGTGCGGGTGTATACTATTTCTTTTGCTCTCATTCTCTCTCATTGCTCTCATCCAATCCAATCTCAGTCTCTTTATTCATTTAAGCATAAACTTAAAACTAGTTTTTCTGAATTCATATCTGTAGCTATTCTTCAATCCTCCTCGACATTCACTGTTCATACTTCACATTACTGACATTATCGATTATGTATATGTGCCTCGCTCGCGATTTCTGTATTATCTGCTGAACTTCCTTTGTACACATTTGGTGTCTCTGCTATTGTACACTGCATTTGACTTGTACCTTGTCTAGCGGGCGACGTATTTTTAGCCTAAATCAGTCGTTGATTGCCAGTCAATAGAGGGCGCGACAGTGTGGAAGTCAAGTTGACTAAAAATACGTCTGTATAGTAAGAAACCTCCGAATAGAGGCGTGGAACCGGGTGTGGCAAGACAGTTGCCAGTCTTCAATATAGAAGTTTCATTGGCTGAGCACCAATGTCAATCAAAACACGTTGGAGAGCCCAACGGAATTTTAGTCTACTCTCCTAGGTTGTCATACTTGCCTTTCAGTGAAAATAAAATTTTCCTGTCTCTTTCACATTACATTGTGCTATAGTATTTTGTCATTCTTTCCCCATTCATTTTGAGGTCTATAACATCTACCTTACTTCAAAGAAGAGAACAATAGCAGTCAATGCAATTGCATGCATTTGAAAAGTTATGAGGGTTCTGCACGTGAAAACTACACCAAAATTACTGCCGAATGCAAACCTCTCACTGTTGTTGTAAAGTCTACGGTATATTCACTGCAATTGTCGGTTTTGAAAGTGTAATTCATGAATTTTTCCCATTGGTAATTTTTTTTTCACTTTGAAATACTCTATATTTTCATATGAGATATTTGCTAAACATCAATAAAATCTGCCGTCAAGATAACAATCTCTATTGCCAAGCACCATTTACATTAAACAGGCATTTCGTAGGTAATCACACTGTCATAGGAAAACCCGTCCGTGGTACATTTCCTGTGAATGGGAAAGACAGAGTCTGCGACACAAAAGGATTCCTACAAAGCCAAAGTGCCAGGGGAAATATGGTGCATTCCTTTCAATTATGCATATTCCGGGACGCCAGTCTCACAGAAGGCTGAATCATATAGGTACTGATCAACATTTTCAACTCAAATGTAGATAAGGACATCTCTTCTGGCCATTCAAAATGCATATCTATTAGTCCATGGGCCAGGCCAGATATTGGTACCATCCGAGGTGGCAAAACCTGTTTGGTGTCATTTTGTTTGTCGGGCATAGATATGCTTATCAAGCCATGATAGCATTTCCAAATGAGTAGCTTAGTCATAGTAAATGAATTTTTAACCAATCTGGTCTCGTTGTTATATCCCTATACTTCTGAATCGAAACTAACCGCTATGCAAAGAAGTGCGCTGTCTTCTGTATAGGGCTTTTTACACTTGTGTTTCTTAACCCCGGACTTTCTCTGACCCAGGACTATCGTTAGTCCCGTACCAATTTTTTCAGCTTTTTACACTCGCCAATTAGTCCCGTACTATCTCTTGTCCGGGGCTAAGGAGAAAACTGACCTTTTTACACTCGTATTTCTTAGCCCAGGACTTTCCAAACCACATGAATATTCATAATTACGCTGTGTACTGTACACGTACACGCACGCACCGGCAGCACTTGATGACCTCGTTTCTGATTGGTCAGTGAGGGTCGGACTTCGTCTCCGTCGCTTAGCCCAGGATTATTTTTTTCGTTCTGTTTACACTCACTTGCTTGGCACCGCAATTGCGGTGCTAGCACCGCAATTGCGGTGCTAACCCCTGCTATTTTGCAGGGCCAGATAGTACCGTACTATCGGTGGGGCTAGCCCACTTTGGCAAAAACGAGTGTAAACAGAAAGTGGGCTAAGGATAGTCCCGTACCAACGGTGGGGCTAAGGCCCCCCCTTAGCCCCACCGTTGGTCCGGGGCTAAGCAAAATTTTACAAGTGTAAAAAGCCCTTATGTTCCATAGAGCTGTAAAATGCAGCTCTATGGTATGTTCACAGGTGTTCTGTTGTAAACGCGGTGCGCTTAGTCTTTATTCAAGGCAGCGAAGGGAATATCCAAAGGTTATGATGTCCACAGCGCTTAGTCTTTATTCTAGACGGCGAAGGGAATATCCAAAGCGTATGATACAGTGTATATCCTTTTATCTAAAAACAACAACAATAACTACCGTATCTTTCAATTATTTATCATTTTCCGGCGAAAACGCTTCGGTGAAACGCTGATACCACGCCAATGTCGCTTTATTTCCCTCCAACAATATAAGATGATACAAAAACAATGTACCGGCACACTACGATACATTATAATGAATGATATTGTAAATGAGCAGAGTGATTTTTGTTTAAAACTGATGTATTTGTTGATAGGGTAGTATAAAAACAGTATAGATAATCCCTTTTATGAGGGACTTTAGATATGATAACGGTACATTGGTCTAGATAAAGACTAAGTGCACCGCTTGACAGCTGTGGACATCATAACCCTTTGGATATGCCCTTCGCTGCCTTGAATAAAGACTAAGCGCACCGCGTTTACAACAGAACACCTGTGGACATACAGAAGGCAGTGCTCTTCTTTGTATAGCGGTTTAGTTTCGATTCAGAAGTATAGGGATATAAAAACGAGGCCAAATTGGTTAAAAATTCATTTATTATGACTAAGCTACTCATTTGGAAATGCTATCATAGCTTGATAATCATATCTATGCCCGACAAACAAACTGACACCAAAAAGGTTGTGCCACCTCATATGGTACCAACAACCCATTTTTCGGGTCTTGGCCCATGGACTAATTATGTAGAAAATGTGAAGCTGAATAAGGTGGATAGTGTACACACACACAATGAACAAAAACACGACATGTTACGCAACTAGAGCACAACGCACAAAATCTATGACCACGTCAAAAGCGCCAGAAAAGACCCATGTGGCTCAAATGAAGCGTCCATTTTCACGAGAACATCTCGTTTAGAGGAAAGCCATGAATGGTTGCTTTATGTATACAAAGTTGTTTAGATCTATCAGAGAAAAACACTGTCTGCCTTTTATGACAAGGTTTCATAAGAATTGTGTTCCATCATGTCCTTTCCGAAGTTGTTCGAAGGATTGTTAAATCCGAAGACAAAATAGGGTTCGTAATTGGGGAATTGGGGTTTTGGGGGAATCGAGGATTTTTACCTAACTTTTGATCCTTTAAATTTAGCACTTTCACTTGACCTTTGACCTTATGATAAGGTACTTCCAAAAGAATCTCACTGAGTAATACTCGCATACACTAGGTTTCAAGAAAAATCCTGGAAGCATCGCATAGATAAGAGGAAAATAGTGAAATTGGAGGAGTTGACCTTAAACTTCGACCCTTGACCTATGACCCCTACATTCATTACATAATCACTGCCAGTCTGTGCATGCATACGTACTAAGTTTCGTGAAGATATCTTGAACCATTTGTGAGATATGGAGAAAAGTGAAATTTAACGTTTTCACTTGAACTTTGACCTTTGACCTCGCGACACAAAACTCTCTCTGGAGAATCTTCATTTTGTAGTTCATGTATACACAAAGTTTCAAAAAATACCTTCAGGCATTGCGTACATATGGGGGAAATAGTGAAATTTTGTGCATTTGATCTGACCTTTTGACCTTTGACCTTGAGCATGTGTGCCCAAACGTTGATAGTCATAACTTTACCAACTCATACATTTACATGCTAAGTTTCATTAAGATAACTCAAAACGTTTTTTTTTTTTTTTTTTTCAGTTCCGCTGTTCACAAAGTTGATTACAGACGGACGGACGGACGGACAACATGAAAACATAATGCTTCCGGCGACACTTCGTGGCGGAGGCATGAAAAAGAAATATCACCATCACCGAGACACAACCCTTTTTGAACCAAATTCCATCACATAGGGTGACGAAATCAGTTTCGTCCAGAATATTGACACTTTTGTCAGAATTGCACCAATCTCGATATGCGATACATTGTAGTAATAAACTCTACCATTTTGTTGTCTACTTGACATGAGATCTTTATGGTTGTATGTGGCGGTTCTGAACATTTATTCTAAATACAAAAAAAAACCAAATTGTAAATAAGATATTACGGTAATAAAACCAATTCTACCATAGATATGCTTTGTAAATGAATTGCACTGTAAGTCATTTTATTACGTTTCTCAATGTGCGAAATGTGGAATTTCGTCAAAGAAATAATCAATGTAGTTGGGTTAGAATTTGTGATATAAATTTTCCAACGAAATAAGTTTCCCAGAAGTAAAATAGTAAATTGTCATAGCTCCAAGGATGTACGGTTTTGAATAGGAATTAACAAGAGATTGACATTTCCCATTGGGTAGCAGAAGGACAGCTTTAGACTTTCGAGAGCAGGCGACAAAAATGACGAAAGCAGTTTTGCACTCAATATAGGCACACTAACATTTATATCAGACGTGCATTCTTCCTATAATGGGCGATGGTAACAACGTCCAATTAACATGAGATTTATGTTACCGTTCTGACGTCACCGTTTTCACCTTTTCCGTGTCTCATGTATTTGATTCCTCTAACGCATAACACATGTCTCTTGGTGGAAACTTCTTCATATCACAGATTGAGAAACTTGCAATTACAGAGTACCTGGTATGACTTAAGTTACAGTACTTGAGCATATTCTGGACCAAATCAATTTCGTAATGGTTGTCACCTTTTATTCACAACCTTCTCATGTTTTGCAGCCTTCTAATCCAACGCACATTTCTCCTAGATCAAACCTCTTGATATTGCACAATTCTAAGCAAAGTGATATAAAGAGTTAATACATTACGTAAGCATATTCTTGGGGGATTTAATTTTGTCACCGTTTTCGCCCTTTTTGATACCCTTATTTACAACTCTCTCACGTACTTAAGGCCCTTAGACCGAAGGACATGTCTCATGGAGGAAACTGCTTGATATCGCTCATTAAAGGCATAATACCATTTGCAGATGAAACAAAAACCCAGCATTAGTGCTATGAAATAGTTCTAAAATGTGAGTCAGGGATAGAAACAACAACTGTAAAGAATTGAATCCGTATGATCGATGTTATGATGTGTTGTTAAATACAAGAAATGTGAACAACAGATATAATTAAAATGTTTCCAGATAAAACCGTCTACATAAGGTTTATTGAGAAAAACACTGATATCCCCTTTATTGTGAAAAATGTGTATACTAGGATGTTTTGTGAAACAACAAACCTACACATATGCATCAAATGTGATATTGTGAACACTTTTGAAATCACTGCTCCCAAAGGTAAACAGGACCTCTAACAAGCATGCAATTCTCAGCAAAGTGGCATGAGTTCTTGCATCTCCCAATCATACTTAGGCCGGAATGATTTCGTCGCCACTGTTATCGTCTTTTTCCCCGTTTTATTTACAGCTGCCTCGTGTATTACAGCCTCAAATCGAAGGCCCATGTCTCTTAAGGTAACGAAAAATCTTATTCAACGGTGACGAAATAGATTCATCTCACAGCATGCTTGGGTAATTCATCAAGTCGTAATACCACTTTACTTTATTTATCAAGAAGTTTAATCGACGCTTAATCGATTTTGTCACCGTTGCCCTCCATTTCGTCACCCTTAATTACAACTGTGTCATTTGATGGCTCTTATCGAAAGCACCTGTCGCACGGAAGACTTCTTGATATAGCACATTAAGAAATGCAATTCTAAGCAAGGTGGTCTGACAATTTGATGTATCGCCTATAGGCATATCCTGGGCGGAATGATTTCGCAGCCGTTTTTCGTCACCCATTATTTACAACTGCTATGACTGTATCATGTTAGTATTTAATGCACATTCAGGACTTTAACATAAATCTCATATCATTCGGAGGTTATTTGTTATTTATTATTTCTTGATCTCTGGTTTGACTAGGACATTGAAAGTGATAACCCATAATTCCATCATGAAAATCCTAGTCAAACTCTTTCCCCGATAAGGAAAAAATCCAACTACACCACATTGTCACAAGCGTGTATTTTACTGTCAACAGTCGACCAACAACTCCACTTTGTCGCCTGCTCTCCAGTGCTCTTGGAAGTCTGAAGTTGTAATTTCGTTACCCATCTGAAATGCCTATTCAGCACATTAATCAAAGAATTGTCAAATGGAGGTCAACTCTTGGTATTGCGAATAAAGAGTCGTATAACCATGAAGCTACAACAACACATCAATGTTTCAGCTTTGCTTCAGAACAGAAGCATAAATATCATGCCAATTAGAGGTTATTTGTTACCATCGCACATTGCGATTGGCGCAATTCTGACAAAAGTGTATTACATGTATAACAATATTCTGGATGAAACTGATTTCGTCACGCTTATGTGAATTATTTTAGCTCAAACAGGGTTATGTGTTATACGCACATAAAAAGATCTCAAAAGTAGACCCTTTCAATGTTCCGAAAATGAAACAAGGCTCATAATTCCTACAGTTTGTTAAAATGAAATGATATATGGGTTGTTATTCCGAAGGTGTGATGGCCTGAAAATGAAATTGCGTTCGTTTTTTTCGAAGGTTCGTTAATCCGAAAATGAAACAAGGTCCTGTTTTCCGGTGATTCTTTAGTCTAAAAATGTAAAAAAAAAAAAAGGTTTGTTTATCCCATCACAACATGAATTAACCCTCATCAATCCGACGAGGGTTCGTGGGCAATATTCCGAACGTAAATATATTTTGTGGAGAAAGCAGGGACTGTCGAGAAGGGGGGGGGGGGTGTCATCGTTTCTGTAGAATAGTTTTATTAGGGTGGGAAGGGGCTGATGATGATCAGAATTGTACACAGTAGTGTTTCAGAGGATATCATCAATACATGCGTGACTTTTTTTTTTTGGGGGGGGGGGGAAGCCCCTAGGTAGCCTCTTGTAACAATTGTTACTAGGCCCTATTTATATGTCATGCATGGCTCATCATAATGATGTTAAAGATGACTATGAGAGCATATATACGGCGGAGAGGGACATTATTGTTCATGTTTCCGTTAACAATGCAGTTTGCAAATTGTACAATAATATTCCAGTTCGCCAGTGAGCGTATCGGGGTGTTTGTGTATTTTTCATATCTCTGGTGTATGTGCCTATTCTCGTTCAATTTTTAATGCGTATCATACGTTTTATTATAATTATTCAATTCAATTTTTTTTCTCATTTTTCGAAAAGAATATAAACATTTCACTTTCTTTGCTAACAGAGAATAAGGTTGCATAATCAAAACAAAGTAAATTGAGAAAAACATAATTGTAGAACCTTGGAGTAACAATACCAAAATATTACAGTCTTCGGTCTCTAAAAGAAGTTCATTTTATTTTCGGAACTTGAACTTTATTTCGTTTTCGAATTAACGGTCCTTCAAATACCTTCGACAAAGAAAATGAAAGAAGACAGTATTAATAAGATCCTGTCAAGACAGATGGGAAGAGTTTATTTCTTACAGATCTAAGCAAATAAGTATCTACGTAATCAACAATACCTTTCCTCTAAACGAACAAATATTTCTGGTGAAAACGGTGCCAGACGCTTCAGCTGAGCCACTGACACGGATGTTGACTGGCGCTTTGGACTCAGTTAGATTTTGCGTGTTGCAGTGTGTGTGTGTGTGTGTGTGTGTGTGTGTGTGTGTGTGTGTGTGTGTGTGTGTGTGTGTGTGTGTGTGTGTGTGTGTGTGTGTGTGTGTGCGTGTGTGTGTGTGCATCATCCACATACTTGGTGGTGTTCAATTTAGCTTCACATTTTTCTGCATAGGCATGCATTCCGAATGGACAGAAGAGATATCCTCATCTATATAATTGCTTGTGTATAAGAAAATGTTAATCAGCATCGACTTCCCTTTACTAGTATTCCCGTACCGCCATCATTAAGCCTTCTGTAAGACTGGCGTCTCGTAATTTCGTGATTGCAAAGAATGCACCATGTTTTCCCTGGGCCTTAGGCTTCGCAGGAATCCTTTTGTGTCGCAGATCCTCTCTTTTCCCTTTCACAGAAAATGTACCACGGACGGGTTTTCATATGACAGTGTGATCACCCACGAAATGCCTGTTTCATGTTAATGGTCCTTGGCAATAGAGATTGTTATCTTGACGGCAGATTTTATTGATGTTTAGCAAATATCTCAATAGATTTAATATGAAAATATAGAGTATTTCAAAGTGAAAAAAAAAATACCAATGGGAAAAATTCATGAATAACACTTTCAAAACCGACAATCGCAGTGAATATCTCGTAGTGTAGACTTTACAACAGTGAGAGGTTTGCATTCGGCAGTAATTTTGGAGTAGTTTTCACGTGCAGAACCCTCATGACTTTTCAAATGCATGCAGTTGCATTGACTGCTATTATTCTCTTATTTGAAGTAAGGTATAAGATGTTATAGACCTCAAAATGAATGGGAAAGAATGACAAAATACTATGATAGTGTGAAAGAGACAGGGAAATTCTGTTTTCACTGAAAGACAATCTGCGTTACACCTAGGAGAGTAGACTAGAATTCCGTTGGGCTCTGTAACGTGTTTTGATTGACATTGGTGTTCAGCCAATGAAACTTCGATATTGAAGACTGGCAACTGTCTTGCAACACCCGGTTCCACGCCTCTATTCGGAGGTTTCTTACTAGACGGATTTTTAGTCAACTTGACTTCCACACTGTCGCGCCCTCTATTGACTGGCAATCAACGACTGATTTAGGCTAAAAATACGTCGCCCGCTAGACTAACTTGTACCTCGCTCGGGTGATCACGCAACTCTCAAGAAGTCTTGTGCCGCGGACATTATTTTCTTTGTTTTTTCTTTTTCTTTTTTACTTTTCGGCGTAAATACATGTATTTCTCCAATTCACAAATTGTCATTCCTTTAATTACATATACCAAGTAAGAAATATTCTCACATCCGCATCTGGGAATCTACACCCTACAAGCAATGCTTCTATGTAGATTCCTCATATTTCACATGTTTTATTGTCTTATAAGCTGTACTTGACAATTCATCCATGCTTTTGTATTGTGATGTTTATGTTTTATGTATTTGTTGAAATGTGGAATATGGAACAATAAAAAACAAAACAAAACAAAAATTCTAAATTTACCTGCCTAAGAATCGTGTCGTGTCCTCTGTTTTCGACTCATGATTAGGAACAATGTTATCTGATAAGCACCAGAATCCTCTCTGTGACCACCACGTGGGTTTCACGAGTCAAGACAAAGGCACAGTTATAAATGCTAACTCTTAGAAGTCTTTGCTTGTATCATGGTACTTACATTGGTTGGTTTTATAGTCTATCATCAGGGGGGGGGGGCGTTTCATCAACGAGTTCGTCGGAGGTTTTCACCGACAAATTTGCTATCAGCCAATCAGACGCAAGGATTTCAGTAGCTTTGAACAGTTGTCAGTGTAAATCACTGACAAAAAGTTTCATGAAACGGTCCCCTGATCAATGAATGCAAAATTCTGGATAGGAAATGGAAAGCGCTAGTCGTTCTGAAAGTGCTCTTTTCGTTGCCGCATGCTAATTATGTATGAAATACGTCATGCATATATAATTACCTGCACTTTTTTTTCTGAATGTCTGTACAAAGTGGAGCCAGTGATACTCAGTATTTATCCATTCTCTGACTCAAGACCATCAAAGACTAGTCTCGTATGATATCATCTGCAATCAGAAGTTAGGGAGGTTTTAGGCCAATGTTTTTAGGATTGCGTTTCAAGCTGCAGATTACTAGAACACGGAATTGAATAACCGCGTGGAATTGCAGAAATGGTATGTCTTATAGTTTTTGTGCCTGGAGAAGAATAGTTTTTGTTTGTATTGTTCAAAGAAGGCACTGCTTTGGCAGGGTAAGGGGCGATAACCCATGGACCTGAGCAAACAAACGCTCTACTAACTGTTCCGATGAAGACCACGTGGTGGAATAATACATTATACGGTTGTATCGAATATATTTTTGATATACATGTAGATGAGCATTCGACACATTGTCTCTGCTGCAAAACCTCTGAAACGGATACATGTACACACTTTAAGGTTTATACAATAGATGTGACCTTCTCTTTTATCACCTCCCTATCACATGGGCTGGGGGGGATGATGGCTTGCGACAGGGGCAACGATCGTTCCATGATCCCTGAACCGTCCCGTCCGCCGCCTCCTATATGCCAACACTCCCCGACTTTATCTCATCTTAAAACGATACGTTTGTGACGAGTAGTGCAGTTTCACGTGGAACTCATGCAAACTTCACAGATTGAAGAACGACGGAGACTGTCCGCGACCTTCGTCCGATTTTCACACAGCTATTGATAGTGAACGGTGGTGAGCATTTTTCTTCTCTTATTTATTGGCTTTCCAGGATATTATGTTTATGTTGGTTAGGTGATAAAGTCGGAATGTGAATTCTATAATTATGTTTGGCTTTTATTCTAAAATACAATGTTTCATGACTTAAGAAAAGATTCAAATCTTGACCTTTGTCTATTCAATGTAACTCTAGGTGTTCATCGACTGCCTCCACAAGCGGATGTGTGTATCATGTTTTTACGATTCATTCATTATCAAGTTGTTTTATTTATTGTTCGTATGTTAGAACTACTGGCGACTTGGTGTTGCAATGCTCTCCTTTCGCAGAGAGCTAAAAACATACATAATTCTATTTTTAATGTTGCTAAGCGGAAAAATCGTAATGTTAAAATTGTGAGTATATTTCAGTGCTTCTTACTTTGTGTCAGATATCAGTGTCATTAATTTCTAACGTGATTTGCCCAAGACATGCATGTGGTTTCCATTTTAAGCGACTGTAATATATTGAACAGCCCTCTCGGATCGTTCAGATTTTGAGAAAATAGACATGTAACATCTTACCCGTGTAATATCTATTAGACCCCGTTGTCCTTACCCTATGTTTCTTTATGAAATCTATATTTTATTAAATCTATTTTTTTAAACATTTTCCTGTTTACTGTTCAGATTATTGAAAAATTTAACATCCTCCATACAAAAAAGAGGGGCACATATCGATAACCTTTAAATTCTTCCCAGCTGTATACCTTTCTTGGCCATGGTCGAGTTTCGGTCCTATTAGGCCTACAATGGATGGCTCTTAAGGTATGATCTCGCTCAGCCATCCGTTCGGAGTTTAGACCCTGTGCATTAAATGTCTTTTATCAGACTTGAATAATAATATATATATAATGATTATAACCAAGTTCAATCTCATCGCGGTCGAAACAACGTATCGATAGTTTACAGTCATACAACGTATCATCATGGAAGAATAGGCCTATTAGCAACAGATTTGTGCGTCAGGTTAAAGTATGTTGACTTAAGAATTTTCACATTTCCACGTTCTTCTATTCAAACTGGTGATAAATTTCAGCTACGTTCCAATCTCGTGTAGATAAATTTTGGGCAGACAGTCAGTGCAGGAGCTGTGGATATAGCTGGGGAGTTCGAAGATGAGGTTCGACGATATTCTCGAAGTGTTGGGGTCTTTTGGCCCTTACCAGAGACGAGTGTACTTTGTGGTGTGCGTGTTCGCTGCTTCTACCGCCTTCCATTCCATGACACAAGTCTTCATTGCCGAGCCCACAGACCATTGGTGTACAGTGAGTTTTGCATTCATTCATTCATCCATTGGTTTTTTTCCATCTCCAACAAAACTTGCATTAATATATTTTTTTTTCACATAAAACATAAGTACAATTATGTATCAACAACATTTTTTTATTTTACTTAAATACTGTTTGCGAGTTTGATTGCAATTGTATACGAATTTGATTGCAACTGTCTAAGAGCGCTGACGAAATCTAAACTTTACAAGAATTCGCTACGCTCGCAAACATTCGCCGCTCAAGGAGATACCCCCTCTAGTCCAATCTTGAAACGAACTTATGATAATGTTCGAATAATATTTTCGAAATGATTTATTTTGTCCAATTTAGATGAGGAGGAGCCTCCACTGAACTCCAAAGAAATGTAGATAAACCGCTCTCCTAAACCTCTGATTAGCCAACTGGTTTAAATTATACATTGATTTTACATGAACTGATCAATGCAGGTCATAAAATCTGCCTGGATTTTGAACTATTTAATCTTTGCTGAAAATATTTGAATTTGATAGTCCATAACTTTGATTTTTACATAATACAATTTTCATATTTTTTTTTTCATCGGATCTAAGTCCATTTATGAAAGTGTTTTTTTTTTCCATTTATAAATGCAAGTAAACCCCATTAGAGTCGAGAACGACATACGATGTCAATGTTGAATTGCAATGACATTTGAATACAATGTTTCTGAGATGCTAAATGCCACGCCCATTTAGGTTTCCTACTGGGAGGACGAAACCTGTAGGGAGTGGAATCTGACCGACTCGGCCTGTGAACAGGCGAAGAAAGACAGCAGCATCCCGGTCACTTATGAGGACGGCGAGGCAGTTTACGACGAGTGCAGCATGTACAACGTTACAGGTGTTTTAAGATGATAACTTTCATTAGATCATTAAATTGCCATAAAATTATTACTCGTGTTGTTTTACTTTGCTTTTACTTCCAATATGTTTGTCGATCTCAACTGTCTGTCAATCTCCATTTGAATTACCTTCTCTTAACTTAGCACATGGAGATTAAGATATGCATTCGATTGAATTCTACCTCTATTAGATTGAAAACTTCAATCCAACTTTTGGATTTGTCCCTGACTACAATCTATTTCAATCTAAGGAACTTATTAGAGTGCACACAAATCAAGCAAAATCAGCAACTTAACCATACAGTCATACACTGTATGATGAATTTAATTTGATAAAATGATTTCCCCTTTAGATACTTTCCTATTACATTTTTTTTTCTTCAATTTGGTCTCATATTTAGAATATATGATTATTTTTCGTACATTTAGTTGTGTGTCTGTTTGATTAGCCCGTGACCATTTTGTGAGCTTGGAAGGCGTGATAAATATGAAGATAATGTTTTGTGCAAATGTAATTCAGCCCTGGATGTAAGAAATAAAAGGGGTATCAATATGCCTACCAAAACGTAATATGTTATGTGGATTTAGGTGCAAAGATATTCATAACACATCGATGACATTGAAGGAAAAGAATGGACAATTTTGAAAATCATGAGTTGTTATAGTAGGTTGTTCGTGCTCACTACGGCACAACAATAATAGAAAAATACATTATACACAGATAATTTTACACTCTTTTAGTAATTTGAAATTATGAAAAAGCTCTTGTAGTGCCATCGTTTTTTTAAGTGTGCTTATCGTGAAAAATGATATATTGATTTTTTTTTGTATTTTCGTAATATCCACAATTTATTCTTTTTTAAATTCATTTCATTTCCGACAAAAATGCAATTTCAAATACACATTTGAATACACGCAATTACACTAAATCAATACAACATTTAATCAATGAATATACAGGGAAGTGGACTGAAATACAGTGAACATTGTGACTTTTATGACAAAAAAATCAAATGAAAATTGATTGAAATGAAGGGGACGGCTATATAAAAAAATCAAAGCTGATACATATTATAGTCTTCCAGTCTCCTCATTAACGATATCTATTGACTGATTAGTGAATTAACACGACTATTACTTAAAAAAGCAATTTTTTTATTTTTATTTTATTTTATTTTTTTTTTTTTGGGGGGGGGGG
The DNA here is from genome assembly GCF_040938485.1 of Diadema antillarum. Taxonomy (NCBI): domain Eukaryota; kingdom Metazoa; phylum Echinodermata; class Echinoidea; order Diadematoida; family Diadematidae; genus Diadema; species Diadema antillarum. The sequence continues at coordinate 27,713 of NW_027271249.1, read as the reverse complement.
CATCTCGTCAACACACTCTTTGTGACTACACCCTCTCGAAGAAATTGTCTTCTTGAACGCTATTGATTGACCTATAAATTCATTGCATTTCGTTCCAAATATTCCAAGAGATATAAAATTTCACAAATGAACACAACTACAATTCGCAAGACAAGCCAAAATAAATAGGCGTAGTACAAATACAACTTAGAAAATGTAAGTTAACTAATTTTCCAAATTCATCGGGAAATTGCATACCATTTTTGTTTCAATCTAAAGACATTATTAACCATTTGAAGATGAAACAAAAACTTAGAAAATGTAAGTTAACTAATTTTCCAAATTCATCGGGAAATTGCATACCATTTTTGTTTCAATCTAAAGACATTATCAACCATTTGCAGATGAAACAAAAACCCAGCTTTGGTGTCTCAAAAGTATTGTTCTAAAATGTGAGCTTGGAATAGAAACAAGGAATTTAAAAATGTTAGTCAGTAGGCCTGTAATCACTGTTAAGTATTGTTTAATATAAATATGAACAATAGTTATAATAAAGTTGTTTCTAGGTATAGAATAAACCATCTGCAGTTAAGGTTCATTGTGAAAATAGTGATATCTCCTCAATACATTCAAGACTTTATTGCAAAAAAAAAAAATTGGTAAGATGTTTTGTGATACAACTGACCTATTACACATACGCGTCAAATGTGAAAACTCAAGCATTTTTGAAAAATCACCGATCCCAATCAGTACCGATGGTATACCTTTAATTTCAGGATTGCATATGACTTTTTTTCCTTGACACTGCATGAATTCTATATTATGCAACATTTCAATTTTTGTATGCCTGATTTCATTCTACTTGTTAAAGTCTACACGTACTTGAAAACTGTAACACCCTCTTAAGCACCGTACTCTCTACAAAAAAAAAAATCGAGAGAAAACATTCACTCTTAAAGGAGTGAATACAAAAAAGTTTGAAATTAGAGTGAAATTGGAGTGAATTTTGAGTGAAAATGTTCATTTTCACTCGTTTTAGAGTGACGTCAGGGATCACTCCAAAATCTTCAAGTGATCCCTGAGGTCACTCCAAAATGAGTGAAAGTGAACATTTTCACTCTAAATTCACTCTTTTTTGTATTCACTCCTTTAAGAGTGAATATTTTCACTCGATTTTTTTTAGAGAGTAACCTTCACATGAACAATGTATGCAATTGCAGGTTGAAGGGTAACCATCTTATCCACTTCGGTTTCTTCGTAGGATATCCGTTCTATCCGTCATACGATGCCTCCCAGAATGGAACTCAGGATCCGATTCCTTGTCAGGACGGTTGGGAACACGATACAAGCCAGCTCAAGTCATCTATTGTAATGGATGTAAGTTCACAATTCTCTATAGGATCCGATTCCTTGTGAAGATACTTGGGAACACGATACAAACCATGCAGCTTAAAGGCATGGTATGGATGGGACTTCAGGTTTCCAACTTTTCTGTGTGAGATAGTAGGAAACCTCTTATGAAATATGAAAGAACATGATAATTCTAAGAGTAATTCAAAGTTTATTTGATGAAAATTAGTTGTGAAATGGCTGAGACAGCCAAACAAATTGGAACTAATAAAAGGTTAGACTCACCTTTTATTTTAGTGTTGCTTTGTTTTACTTTGTTTTATGATATCTCAGCCATTTCAAAAATGATATTTCTCAAATAAACTATATCAATCCTATTTAAATGGTATGCACTTTAACACTTCATAAAGTGGTTTCTAAGTATCTCACAAAAAAGTTAAAAGCTGAAGACACACCTCAACCAATACTATGTCATCCCTAAGTCAGCTATTGTGATGTATGTGAGTTCAGCTTTTCTAGTACGATTGTACTGGAAATATTGTCTAGGATTAACCCCGACTCTTTCGTGATGATTTAGTCTTGGATGCGAGACACGCATGCAAGCTAAAATATTTATGTTACAGCAAGGAGATTTTGAACTATGCAGTTGTGGAAAACATCATTCCCTCTTTTTGTATCGCTATTTATACAACTATATTAATTTCTTCAACTTTAATAGGCCTTATGAACCATAAATTGTTGAAGAGTTAGGCTACGTGCTGGTCCTGCCTATTTGATCTTCCCAAGATCTGATATGATCGGTGACACAACAACAAACACAAGAATGATAGGGCACTGTCGAATCGTGTCATCTATAGATAAATGTTGTTATCAACTGTGTCTATCAGTGTAGCTTAGTATGGTTTAGGGTCCGTCATTAGTTTTGATGGAGATCAATATTTACAGTGTTCAAAATCTTATCTTATTCAGAGTTGATTGGTGTTCTAAGAGTGAGTTCACGTTAAATCACTAACATGTTTTGATAGGCCCGACTAAATAAGTGTACCCGTAAACATCGAGGGAGAGGGGTATAAAAACGAGGGAGCGCAAAAACGTAGTCGAGACGGTCACAGGTCGTTATTCCGAAGGCTCGTTATTAAGAAGGCTCTTCAGTCTGAAGAATCGTTATTCCGAAGGTTAGTTATTCCGAATCTCATTTTTGGATTAACAAATCTTCGGAATAACGAACCTTCGGAATAACGCCACAAATGTTCGGATTAACGAACCTTTTTTTTATTTACGGATTAACGAACATCTAGATATAGGGAATTTGTGTGTTTCGGATTAACGAACCGTAAGAATAACGAACCTTCGGAATAACGAACCTTCGGAATAACAAACAGCACCCGTGGAGACAGATGTGCATGTGTAAACGACGTGCATTTTCTGTGAAAACAAACCTACAGATACATTTTTTTCTTGTGTATATGATAATTCTAAAGCTAGACACAGGGAAACTACTTTTTCAATTTTTATAGAACTCTCTCTCTGTGATTACGTATCCTCGAGGTTCTTTCCAATAATCAAAAACCCTTCAAACATGCACTTTAACCTTTTAAATCGGGTGCTGTTCGTTATTCCGAAGGTTCGCTATTTCGAAGGTTCGCAATTTCTGAAAAGAGATGCTATTGGCTTGTACGTTGGAACTAAGCATGAACAGACTATACTTCATGAGGCCCAAAAATGTCAATTTACTCCAATGCTTCTTTGCGTGCATGGTTGCTGTAGCGTTTTTCCTCTTGTTTTCTGTCTCATTCATTGCAAAGACCACCCCAGGGTGTGGATATGAGATTAAGCACTTGAATATTACATGTAGACCTATAACCTAAACTTCAAAGCCTCTTTTTCATTATGCATATAACACTTCTTCACATGATGTAATTTGTTTTCATTATTCAGATAGCTGCAATAATGGTCCATTCATATTGATTAACATGTCATTTTAAAGCTTACAGTTTGCTCTTCCCCAATCTGACCTCACTAAACATCAATATCTGGCGACATTTTGGTGGATTTGTGACACCAAAAATATTAATATTAGTGATAGATAAAGGGAGAAGGAGTCGATTAAAGGACAAGTCCACCTTCATATACATAAGGATTGAGAGAATGCAGCAATATCAGTAGAACACATCAGTGAAAGTTTGAGGAAAATTGGACAATCTGTTCAAAAGTTATGAACAGTTTAAGTATCTGCGCAGTCACTGCTGGAAGAGAAGACTACTACAGTGTGTGATGTCACATGCGTACAACTATATAAGGAAAGTAAAAAGAGAATTTCACAAAACTTTACTTTTTGAATAAAGTGCACATTTCTTCGACTTGCTACTGACGTATGTTAAGGATAATATTCCCCCTGCCTTCTGAAAGAGAGAAGTCGAGTGTTCTTTTGTTATGCGAGAAAAATGGAAATATGTTGAATTTTCTTTATTCTTTCTTTATATCGTTGTACTCATGTGACATCACAAGCTATTGTAGTCTTTTCATCCAGCCGTGACTGAGCAGAAACTTCAAAAATTCATAACTCATAACAGATTGTCCGATTTTGCTCAAACTCTCACTAATGTGTTCTACTAATATTGCTACATTCACTCAACCCACATGTCTATGAAGGTGAACTTGTCCTTTAATGTCCATAAACTATAGTTCTAAATGTTTTGCTGGCCTTCTTGCAGTGGGATCTCGTTTGCGATAAAAAGAACTACCCCGACTACGCCCAGTCTGTCTTTTACGGCGGCTACTTGGTTGGTTCGATCTTCTTCGGATTTCTCGCCGATAAGTAAGTATCGTCATAAATCTGTGATATCACCTACATTGATATGCTCATCTTGCACTATTTTCATTATGGGGCATAAACAAATAGAAACAATTAGATCTGCAAGTGGGTAACGAAATACACAAATATACCGTTATTTGAAAAAAAAAAGTTTCATCAAAATGTGTTTGTAAAGATATTGAGAAACGTGAAATAATGCTGTTTTTTTTTTATTACTGTGCTGATTGGATCCAAGGCCGTGATGGATTATGCTCCACTCTGTCGAAAGCTAATGGAAGCGTTAAAGCCCGGTCACACAGCGCTTTACGGCTTAATCACGGCCAAAACACGTCAAAAAGTGGTCTCCCGTGAAGCAGACGATGTTGTTCGCGTTGATGTCGAGTTTAAGACGAGCTACGGCCGATTTATAGACGTAGCAGGACGCGGGGAAAAATCGGAACGGCGTCGGACGCAGTAAAAAGTTTTGAACTGCTCAAAACTTTATTCCGCGGACAACCACGGGCGGCACACGTGGGAAAGACGTGCAACACACGTGAAACACACGTGATAATCCGTGTTTCGGCAGTGATTAAAACTTGGGGAGACGCGGTAAGACACGAAAGGTTTAGCGGTCTGTCACGGGCAGAGCACAGTCATCTGACGCGTGTTACGCGTTGGTATCACGGGAAATAGCGGCTTATTACTGACGATTGGATTTTTCCGCGTACGTACACGTGGCTGGACGTGGTTAGCCATGCTTAGGCAGTGGTTCAGCAATGGAACAGCCGCCAGCGGCCATACCTCATACAAAGCACGGCCAAACCAAAATTGACCAAAAAATTACCACTTACGACCACGTCCACCAGATTTTCATAACTTTTTGTACGTGATTAGACGTGGAGTGCTGTGTGACCGGGGCTTTACCCTTTTTTAGAAGTCATGGACTTTGAACAGTGTGTATACAACAACATGAGCTTCATGTGTCAATACGCATTCAAAGCACACATCACGCTATCTTTGTGCAATCAGTTTTTTTATCACCACTACATCTATCACGCTACTAATATACTGACGGTATAGAATGAGAATTAATACCCTAACGTCAGCACTACAAATCATGCATAAAACCTGACCGATACAATCACTAACAATATATTTTCGAGCAGACTGACTTCAAACAACATTCTAACTGTGTTTTCTATAGTCATTCATTCAGTGTTAACAACTTCATTGCTTCAGTTTACAATTTGGGGAAATGGGGAAGTTAATTTTTTGATCTATCAACAGTTCTTTGCATGCTTTTGTGCGGCAAATTGTATCAGGGCTCCTACTGTGGTCGGGCAGCTAGTCGTCAGTTAGCCTTTGCCAAAGGCCTTGTCAGTGTCGTATTTCTTTTTTTTTTATCTAAAAGCGAGCAGAGAGTAAGACGTGTTCAGCTTCGTCTCTCCCTGTTCTTATTGACTATCATTATAGTGTTAACAGCGTGCACGGCTTTGAAGAAGGCAATACGTAATTTTACCCACTATCATTGGAAGATGTTAAAGTAGTTCCCGTGTGGAGGGGGAAAAAGGTTTACAGTTATTAAAAGTGAACGTTGATCTGGCACATTCAAGTAGGCCTATTAAATAGAGATATAGATAGAGATAGCCTATAGAGGAATTCAACGAGAGAGGCCTACATTACAATTGTGTAATTTGGTAACGCGACAGAAACTGGTGGCGAAACATATCAGCCCAGGAACTATCAACAACTGCTGCACATAATTATGTACGGATAGACAGGCAGGAAAACGATGATTGTTCGCGTTTGACAGACTACTAGTATGATATCTATAAAGAGAGAGAGATTAGCTAGCAGAAAATTGTTAATAAGTTACACTGCAGGGGCGGATCCAGGAATTCAATCAAGGGGAGGCGCCTTTACAAAATTAAAGGGGGCGCACGCCCCCCCCCCCCCATTTTTTTCTTTTTGTTTCTTTTCATGTTTTAACCAAAAATAAAGAGGGGGCGCGCGCCCGGTGGCCCCCTCCCCTTCCCCCCGACCCGCCACTGCACTGTCTACTCATTTTACACCTTTTCACTTCGTCACAATCATGACAAGTTCAGCACTTTTCTTTGCACTTATAGTCATTAGTTTATTCAAATTTGCATGCTTTTAGTTCAAACTTTCATAATGAAAAATCGTCTCTGTTTACACTGTACATACTGAAAACTTCGTGACACAGGATCGGCCGCCGTCCGTCGCTGTTCATCGCCATCTTTGTTCAGGCGACTTTTGGCGTGCTCGTCGCCTTTTCCCCCAATTACTGGGTGTACCTGGTTTTCAGATTCATCCAAGCGGCTGGAAATAAGGCTGTGCTCCAGGTAGCGTTTATCATCGGTAAATACACTGATACGTCTACTTGACATTAATTCTCAGTTCTGTTTACATTGATATTTCTGTGCCAATGAGAAACTTTCTATCTTAAAGGCAACAATGAAAAAGTGCATGGAAACATAACCAAATCTACTCGTTCGGAAAAATAATTAACTTTTACTGCTATTGTCAGTGATTTAGTTTCTGGTTTCTTTATCAGTGCTTTGTAAGACAACAACCACAAGATGATATATATAATAAATAAATAAAATATATATATAGTATATATATATATATATATATATATATATATTTGTTGTTGTTGTTTTTTCTCTCTCAATAGGTGTCGAGTTTGTTGGGCCAAAATGGCGGACAGTGACGGGAATCGCTATCCAAATCTTCTTCGCTGTCGCCTACATGATTCTAGCCATCATTGCATATTTCCTGCGATACTGGAGAAAACGCTTCAACTTGTCGTCTCGGCGCCCCTGTATCTATTCTTTATTTTCTTACCGTAAGTCAGAGTAAATCACCCTTTCTAATCCATTGTGCAAGTGCAAAATTTTCATCTTTTTAAACTCCCTTCTAACACTAGTATCAAGAGTTAAATCCGTTTTTTAATATTTGTTTTGAAGGCTAGGAATTAAAGCTATAGAACGAGCATTTTAGTGTGAGCAGTTCACAAACATTGACAAACATCTAAAATAAGGAAAAAATGTAGACTTCATAAAATTATAATGAAAGGAATGCAATATAGGTATACGAACGGGTTGATTAAACTTGTATTGCTTGATAAGGATATACACAATGTACTAATAGAATCTACTATTTACCAATAGATTTTATCAAAGATTACACTGGAATAGAATAATGGTATGATGGGTATCATTGGTAGGCCTATATTCCTTTTGTGTATGTGCGCCTTGTGTTTGAGTGCGTGTTGTAAGTCAGGGTTAGGGTTTTTTTTATGTGACAAAACGTTTTATATTCGAAATTAAGTTTCATAATGATAAATGATGCTAGGATTAAGGGTAAAGAAACACTTTTGGGAGGGTTGTCGTTATTGTTCGCTTCACTTTTTTTACCACATTGTATAAGCCTTATAATAGGACCTGGAATGCTTATAATGTTACTAATTGGAAATAGCAATAATTACCTCCATTATTATGTCTTGATTAATTTTAGCTAATTTGGTATCCTTTCCGTCTTATACTTTTAATCTTTAATCCAGTTCCAAATTCTTTTCCCCCTTCCTCGTCGGCAGATTCATCCCTGAATCAGCGAGGTGGCTAATTTCACAGGGCAAGACAGAGAGAGCAGAGAAAATCATTCACCGCGTGGCTAAAATCAACAAGGCAAAACTACCAGATCCCGTGTTCACTGAAGAGGAGCTCAAAGAACAAGTAATACATTTATCAAGGGAAGTGACGTATTGTAGCAGAGCCAAACTACCATACCAGGGAGGTTCAATACATTGGGGTTCCAACTGGCTGTAATTGTTCAAACAGTTGTCAGATTTCTATTGATGTACAAAAGAATTCCACAGGTGCACTTGTGCCTTTGATGATCGATGTTCCAAGCTGCTGTCTTGCTGAGCAATCTGAAGATTCATTTTGAACGTTATCATAATGTTGGCCATATTTTGCTTATTTATTTATTAAATGAAATGAAATTTTACGTAATGATAAAGCATGTAAAACAAAAGTCAATTCCGTCCAGAAATTTGCGCAAAAGTGTAAATCAGAGCTGTATCACGTGAAAATGTTTAAAACTGTACCATCCTGGAAAGCTGCTTTTATCACTTTTCCGCTTAATTTCCACAAATGAAACTAATATGGAATAATCTTCAAGTATAATTCTTTATTGATAGATATATCAGATTAGTGCCCTGGTATGCCCAGTCGAGTAATTTTCATCTTTATTTCAGCATTTTTTGCTCAATTTCTATTCGCGCATCCTCGTGTCTGTACCACCTACCTTTTATAAGAAGGGATAGCGAAAAGCAATTACCATCACAAAGACATATCTTCCTTTGAAAGTGGCTGGTGATTATGCAATGAGACACGAGTCAATTGTCTTCCTGTCTGAGCGGCAGATCCAGTTTGCCACATGCTTCAAATATTTTTTAACGTCGGCTTCGAACATCTAGCAAAGGAAATAAGACGGTTGTGACTCCATTCTCTAGAACCTCCTTGAACATAAGCAATTTCCCCACCTGTAGACCGTACGACTTCGTTTGGGTAGCATTGTTACAAGGGTCACGTAATAGTATTGCATGCATACAATCATTTGCATGTGTACACGATATCCAAATTACTTTTTTCACTTTATTCACATCTTATTCGCTTTTAATTCTATCGAGATGCTGCTTGCTGAGTTCTTGCGTGTCTATCTCCTTCCCAAGGTATCAAAGATGTATCAAAGCAACAATCCGTCTTTTAATCAAATTCTTACGTATAGGTCTACACATTTAGAATTATATACATTCGCACTTATACATAATAGTTTATACTTGTATTTGGCATAATCTTTGTGTTGTTTTAGGCAAACATAATATTATCACTGCATCGTTTTTAACAATTACTTGGCTGAAAGGGATCGCCACTCCGTGAGTAAAACTATCTAAATAATGAATCAGCACACAGTGCGGTGCGATGACAATAATGTGGGTATTTGTTTCTCCATAAAAGTCGTCTCAAGTCACTGATGTGATAATTATTAAACGTTCGTCTTCTCGGTTTGCTGGTGAAATTACGCAGGAGGCCGCAACCAAAGAACCCAAACCGTCCGTCATCGATCTTTTCCGTACACCAGTTCTGAGGGGGCGGACGATCAACTTCGTCTATAACTGGTAAAGAAAACAATCATTTACTGTGGTGTCTCTCGTATCGGGTAAAACCTAACCACAATGACAAGAATTAAGTAACAATACGGCAGGATTACGGGAATAAAGATGATAACGACGACAGTGTAGTCATTGCAGTATTTTTTTTCTTTACAATATAATCATCATTCAATTTTCTATTACTGTCTCGACTGTATAGTTGTTACCATCAATGTAATTGTTATTGTTGTCGTCGTCATTATCATTAACTTTGTCATTATTTGCGATAACGTAAGTAATAACATAATGATTAAAATACTGAAATACCAAAATAATAAATAGTTTGTATATTATGACTATTAAAAGAATAAAGACTATGCCTTTCATGTATCATCTCCTGAACGAAGGACATCGATTACGCTAGTTCTTGTTACGATGTCGTGTATTGTTTAATTTAATTATCTGGTTACTATACACGCTATAGGAGATTTAAAAGCTGAGGAAAATCCCCTCTTTACTGTAAGATGACCAATCTAGAAGACTAATGCCCCTTTACAATTGCCTCAATTGCCTTTCAAATCTATATGCATTCATAGACGAATACATGTAAATAGATTATATCATACATACTTACATATACACATAACCTGCATGAGAGACACACTGAATAAAAATATAATCTAGCACCGTGGTATAAACCGTCCTTTAGTAGATAAGTTAGGCTCAGGATTAAACGTAAACAGGACTTTGGTCTCATGCGTTCATCTTTGGACAAGGTGTTTTTGTCTTCTATGTCCCAAGTTTGTAGGTGGGTAACTGGCAAAGCTTAGGTGTAAAAGGAAAGTCGGGCCCTCTATGATAACAGTGTTAACACTGACGAGGCCTTCATGTAAAAATGAGACTATATAATGAAAATCCATACAAACGCAAAACATCACACGTTACGTGCATACATACACACTTGAACATCTATTGATCTTTTTTTTTGCGCCATTATGTTGAAAACGCACCTCAATAAAAGTGTGACAATTAACATGAGAAACGCCCGGAATCCATCACATTCTATCATAAACCCAGATGTTTATGGTAACAGAAAGCGTGAAAAAAACAACAAGTCTACGACTCCTTTTTGCCTTCACTCACATTCGCTTACTCTTGACTGATGTTTGTCAGGATGGTGAATACTATGGTGTACTATGGATTGACGTACGGCAGCAGCGATCTGGGCGTTAACGACTACCTCAATTTCTTCGTTTCCGGCGCCGTCGAGATCCCCGGCTACGTAATAGCCATCTTCGCTATCGAGATCTTCGGCCGACGACCCAGCATCGCCACTTTCCTTCTCGTAGGCGGCACCGCCTGCCTTGTCAATATCTTTCTACGTACGTATAGGCACCGATACTTCAAGTCACTTGTCTCTTAGCATCAATGTTCACGTTTTACGTTACTTTCTACGAACTCACTTTTCGCATGAGAGAAAAAAAAACCCACACCACAAGTTAAACCAAAAAAAAAGAGAAAATAGTAAATCAAGTTGGAAACATAAAACAGGTAATTATTATATTATGAGATGCGAAAAAGAAAGAGTCATTTCGGTAATAAAGATTACCAATCATAAACAGAAAGTATACTATAAAGTCGAAATTGAAAATTTACTTTTGAAAGTAACAGTGCATGAGGGTTTCGTAATGGGGAAGGCATTTTATTATATATCTAATAAATCTTTCCTTTTTCGTGGGGTTGGTGATTATTTTCCTGTTCTCAGAAGCTACGATTTGAGGAATATGTCAGGTTTTGATCAGGTAACAGGTGTTGTGAAATGAAATAAGAATAAGTAACTTCTTTTACAATTGGAATATTCACTAGCGCTCGGTGGATGGAATACAGCAGTGGCAATGATTGGAAAGTGCGCCATTTCAGGCTCCTACGGAATTGTTTACGTTTACTCCGCGGAATGTTTTCCAACCCCCGTCAGGTGAGAAATGCTAACTGGACCTGTATTTTTTTGTTCTTTCTTTCGTTTGCTTTCTTTCTCTCTCCCTCTCTTTGTCTCTGTCTCTCTCTTGTTTTTTGTTTTTTTTTTTTTTACAATTGTGAAAATGTGACTTTCGTGGGCTCCTTTTAAGCGTCTCTCTCTCTCTGTTAAGACACGAAGATGTAAATCTCAGTTTTATGTTAAGCATAGTAAAAAATGTCTTTTTCTTGTCTTATGGCGTCACGTAGTTTTCACGAGAATTGTCTCTGGCTGTTTTCTTCCCACCAAACCAAAATGTCATAGGCCTAACCCTAACTAGGCCGGGGGGGGGGGGGGGGGGGCGTCCGAGGCCCCCCCCCCCCCCTCGACGTTCCGCGCGATGTATCGCTAACGCGAAAAGCTATCGCCGCGACGTTTCATGACTTTTTTCTTTTGAGTCTCCCGCATCTTTTGACACCAAATTTGCGATGCCCGGGCGCGCGGTTCCGAAGTTGCGCATAAATATGTACGTGCATGTCAGACCAAAAATTGCTCAAAAACGTGAATTTGTGTACAATTTCAATGCAAACTGTGCTTTCAGGCAAATTTCATAAAAGCATGATTATTTGGGGGTTTTATTAATTAAAATCAAGTAACAGTATATTTTCTTGTTCGGAACAATGTCGCGGACAAGTTTCAGCGAAAAAACAATGAAAAACATAAAGTCGAAAAAACAAAGAAATACATAAGAAATTCAAAAAAACAATAAAATGATTTTTTCTGATGCCGCAATTTTTTTCTCTTATATTTGCTCAGGACACTAAAAAAAATATTTACACAAAAACATGTGCCCATTTTGAGCTTTATTTAGTGATTTATGCCAAATTGTCTGATTTCATGCATCATTATGCATAAATTAGCATAATTTAACATAAATGATAATCGTTTTAAAATTTAACTTCGTGGAACCATAGATTACGTCATAGGCAATATGTGTGCCAATTTTCGGCGCGGTCGACGGCCGAGGGCCTGGGAGGCCCCCCCCCCCCCCCCCCCCCCCCCCGGCTCTATGATCTACCTAAATAGCCCGGCCGAGTTAGGGTCAAGTAGAGTGATTCTATTGTATTGATCATTATATTCACAATAATAATAATTTCATATAACGGTAACCAGTAACTCTAAAGACTTTAAAAATAGTCTTAATCCTCTGAATCGTTGTAATCAACATTGCAATCAACACATTATCACTAAAAATATAAGTTTGACTATTACCGTACTGATAAACGAAAATGTCTGTTTCGTTGTGGCATGAAACAGGAGCGTCGGGGTGGGCCTGTGTTCCATGATGGCTCGCATAGGGGCCATTGTGTCCCCTCTGATCCTAATCCTAGGGGATTACTACAGCCCCGCCCCTCAGATCATCTTTGGTGTTTCCACTGTCGTAGCGGGCTTCCTGTCCTTCCTTTTACCCGAGACCAAGGGCAAGAAACTACCAGAGACCATTGAGGAGGGCGAGATATTCGGAACGTAAGTCAATGAAAACAAAGTCTTACTTTATGACAACGAGAACCATTATAGATTTCAAACATTTTGAATATACAGGTGTATTTGCATTTTTCATCCCTCAAAAGATACTACTTTGTCGCAACAACTTCATTCATTTTATAACAATTTCAATTGAAGCGCAATCCATTACTTACTGCGAGGATGTGTTTTAAGTATGCACGGTAATTTCATTTCTTTACATTGGTGAGGATTTTATATCTCCTTACATGACGGGTCTCTATGCCGGTTTTGACCCTCTTGTAGGAAGGAGTACGACGAGAGAACCGCCGGCGCCCCCAGCGACGGGCAGGAGGAGGGTGACAAGACGGTGACCGAGATACCACTCGACGACGTTGAAAAACAAGGATTCGAAAATAACACCTTCCAGTCCGATGTTTCAAATTCTGTCTGACAACCTCGTCCCTATTCCTGGACTGTGTATTCGGAAACTTAAGCGGTCATTGTATGCAGTGTGCCTACCATGGACGTTGATGGCGTCTGAATTACACGCAATTACCGACCCTGGAAGAGTAGAAATTGGTAGAGTGTCGCGATCAGCGGTTTGGAGCATCGAGTGTGGGGTGCATGCATGTGTCATGAGATCGCGGCCAGTATCTGCATGGACTCAGGCCTAATATAAACACGTTTTGATAAAATTTATCGGAATGTATTTTGGAAGCATGAAACAAACAGAAAACTTAAAGTGTATGCCTAACTAAAATCATACAAGCGATAAACAAAGCAGAAATGTTAAACTTTTACGTGTTTTCTCTCAAAAGTGACATTAGCCTATAAAAGATCAACCTAAATTAGATGAGGTACAGTATACTGTCTACCATTCTCATGCACACGGATCTTCTCTTGATTTGGTGCGTGTGTGTATATATAATATGTGCGTGTACTTGCGCGTGTGTGTTGACGTCAATTCAAAACGAATAAATTGCAACTTTTACATCATTTTTTTTTTTGGCATTGTAATTATCTACGAATCTAACCTCAAAAGGGGAGGGAGTATGGTTGCTGAATTATTGTGGTAAAAGTGGTTATGTGTAACTTTTTTTTTTAGTGGGGGTGTGAGACAATGGCATCATTATCTTGTTCAATTTTCAAATGTGAATGTGATCGATTATTTTTGTTTCCCCAAATTGCAAAACATAAGGTTTTGGTCAAAATCAGAGTTTGATCATGTTGATATCATTTGGTGTTATTTGGATATGGAAACAAATAACTGAAATGAAATGAAATGAAATGGCAATGATAAAATCATTTTGCCGTTTTCTTCTTCAATTTGTACTTCTTTGATGAATAAGAACACCATTAGATGTCGCCATCTGTATGACGGTCAACGGAGATAATGTAAAAGTCACCATAGTAGCTTAAATTACCATTAATACCTCATTCATATACTTTTTGATAAACGAGATCCCCAAGAAGTACCGTCTATAGAATATGTTAGAAATGTCACGAAAATGATCACCCGAGAGTTGCTTGTATATAACATAATTATTCTATCCCTTTTCAAAAGTGTACACGACCTTGTACTCACGGAGTGCACTCCGTAAATTAAGGGAGAAAGCCCCCAAGTAACAGAACTCCTTCTTGGCAGGCCACAGGGGAAGCTCTTCACCCTCAGTTTGTTGGGGTATCACGTCACGAGACCGAGACCCACGAGTCATACAGCCCACGAGTCATACAGCCCATGAGTCACACACCCCACGAGTTATACAGCTCATGAGTTCGACACTAAGCTAACAAGGACCACGAGACCGACACATTAAGCCCCGTGTTGTCTCTGTCGAACTTGTGGGCTGTTTTTGACCTATTATAGTGTCGAACTCATGGGGTTTATTTGCCTAGTGTAGAACTCATGGGCTGTATGATTCGTGAGCTGTATGACTCATGGACCTGTTTTTAGCGTCGAACTCGAGGGCTGCATGACTCGTGGGTGTTGGTCTCGTTGGATGATCCCGTTTGTTTGTGGTTGAAGCATCATTTCAGATAATTTTTATGTGAACATGTACAAGTGTTTTAAGTGGAACCACGGGAGATAGAGAGAGAAAAAATGTTATATCTTCAAATAACACTATTGTTCATTCATATACACTTAGTTGTTTTCAATGTATATTGTCGGTCTTATGCCAAAAGGGCCTTAAACAACTTCCACTGTTATGCCGAAAGGCCCTTAACGCTATAGACTTTGTACACTATTAGTGCCCTTTTGGCATAACAGGGGAAGTTCTTTAGGCCCTTTTGCCATAAGGCCGACGATTATGCAAAAGTATTATCATACACTTGAATGATTTAATGCCTCCCCTTCATCACGCTTATGTGCCTATATAAATGTTGTCAATTCGGTGATGGTGTAGTGATACAAGGTCTATATTGACGCCGTACAAATTTCCTCATAACTGGTATAATAGAGAGCAGGAAATGTATGTTCGGGCATAAAAGGTTTGATTTCTATCAAAAATGAATAATCTCTATCTCTGCCATAGTACATTGCATCTTCCGATTTCAGAACTAGAATTGGCTTCTCATTTGCAAGTTTTGTCATATCATTAGTTGCTCTACATCACAACTGTTTACCATTATAGGGAATGAAGATAATGTTGTCAACCTCTGCAGTTATATTCCTTTTTTTTCTGCGAAAATTTCTAAAAGTATTTTATTAGTTTTAATATATTTGAATATATGCAGTATTTGACTCAAATTTGCGTTTGTTAAAATCGTTTTTCCTATAAGAATACGTGCTATTTCAGGAAGCTTACGATTATTTTCTGTATTTTATAGCCTACATGCATTATCGGTATAAAATTATGTTTTTGTAAATAATGATGGAATTTTCAAGATGTTTCAAATCATAAGTTTGTTATAACACAAGACTCGTGTGCAATGTATATCTTGAACGCTATGACTTTTCCATTGCTAAGCAAGACTGTATTATGTATTTGTATAAAAAAAGAAAAAAATCTTCAGAGG
The DNA here is from genome assembly GCF_040938485.1 of Diadema antillarum. Classification (NCBI taxonomy): domain Eukaryota; kingdom Metazoa; phylum Echinodermata; class Echinoidea; order Diadematoida; family Diadematidae; genus Diadema; species Diadema antillarum. Next base: position 11,933 of record NW_027271249.1, on the reverse strand, counting down.
GGTATTGGCTTACAAGCCTGCTATCGTGCCGCTCGTATTACAAGTATTGGGGTGCGAGCATTGAGCAAATGTTCACTGAAAAGTACTCAAAGATGAACTCTCTTAAAAAAAAATCGAGTGAAAATTTTCACTCTAAAAAGAGTGAATACATACAAAAAAGAGTGAATTTCGAGTGAAATTGGAGTGAATTTTGAGTGAAAATGCTCAGTTTCACTCATTTTGGAGTGACGTCAGGGATCACTCCAAAATCTTCGAGTGATCCCTGACGTCACTCCAAAATGAGTGAAAATGAGCATTTTCACTCAAAATTCACCCCAGTTTCACTCGAAATTCACTCTTTTTTGTATTCACTCTTTTTAGAGTGAAAATTTTCACTCGATTTTTTTTAGAGAGAAGGCTAAATAAATTCGGGACGGACGAAGAATGAAATTAACATCTTGATCACCGCATTAAAGAGGCATAATGAGAATGAAACTGAATGAATTGAATAGTGTATCAGATTTTAACGTACAGCCGATTGTCGTATTAAGAGAGAGTATAGAACATCGATAGGCAATGTACAGCGGACGAGGAAGGGGGGGGGGCAACATAAGAAGTGATGAATGTATGGACAACGAGAGTTGTATAGTCTCCATTTCTCCGCCTCCTTTTTTATGCTTGAACAAACGAAAGGAGGAAAAAAAGGTGGAAAATCACAATACCCATGATTTTCCGAGTGTTCCTCGCAGACATTATTCCCGTGACCTCATGCTATAAGCGGCAGCCCCCCCCCCCCCGCCATTAAGTGGGCCAAGTGGACCAGTGGTTAAACATTCCTGCAAATGACACTATGCATTAAATTAAGGAAGCTTCCCTTGCGGCGTCGTCGTGGAATATTCATCGTTTCATCTCAGTCAGACTTGAATATTGACGATGATTGGAATTCCGTCTAACACTTACGTCCATTTGCAAGGCCAAAATATATCAATCAGTTTCAATGAGATTTACCGGAATGTATCCGTGTAAGATAATACAAACAGAAGATTTGACTATAATCAGTCAAGGAATAATCACTGATGGAATTTTAAAGAATTATATGTTACAGGTGATATTAGTCATATGATGATAAGTTTAAGTTAATGTATCCCACTCCCATGCACGTACACGGATCTTCACGCTAGTCGTTTTTCTGTGCTGGCATTAATTTAAAAAGGAATACGATTATTAAAACCTTCAGCTGAAGGTATTTTAGCGTTTCAATTTTTCAGCATCCTTCCCTAAAAGGGAGAGAATTATAGCTGCTGAATGGAGAGGGTGGGGGTTATATATGGCTTTTTTTAATGAGTCGATGGAGGGGTAGTGGAGTTTTATATCCCTCTTCAAAAGTGCATGCTAAATTATAATTGTATACTCATGGAATGAAACACTAGTCTTCTAAACCAAATGAAGCGGGGAAGCATCATGAGGGAAAAAAAGGGGGATCTCCGTAGACAGGCAGCAGAGGATAGCTCTTCAACCTTAATTTGTTTACAGTTGTGATCTCAGTTGTCCGTATTATGAGTAGCCCTACTAATTCTACGTTTCTATAGTAGGACCATACAGGAAGTAGGGACAAAGTTAATATCTTCAAATATAGCACATTATAGCTGTATATTCATACGTTGTATATGTTTTAAAGGTATATACAAACGCTGTTGGGGACGTAGATTACTACCCCCTTTTCAGTGTGTGCCTGTATGTTTGCACTTCTGTTCTGGTACAATATTTAACCGCATAGACATTTCGTCATAACAGGTGGAGAGCTGGGCCCCGTCTTATAAAGACTTGTGATTGATTCAAATCAATCGCAACTTTACGACTGAATGCAAATCCATCTTATAAACTAGAAATGTCGCTATGGCGACTGATGCCTCCGCCATTATGCATGATTCTCCCAATAGGTGTATGGTACAATGTCTTCACAATGTGTGATGACTGACAAAATATTGAAATGTCAGGTTTGTCCGAAATATCTTGAATGTTCACATTCCTTGAACTAGGTTTGCTATAATTGTCTAAGAGTGCAGGTACACGCATTTGGGGAAGTGAGGATTTTCACTTGACTTCTGACTGACCCTTTTGTAAGTTTATACATTGAGTAATTTTTAAGGTATGAAGAAAGAGTGTAATTACAGTATAAAATAGATATTTTTTTTTGCATTTAAACCTGGCCTTTGACCCTTAACCTTCGACCTTTGAGAGAATCTACATTAGGTGATACAAGTATATTATCAAGTTTTGAAAATGATAATGCAAGCATTGCATATAATACTAGTTAATGAGGGAAATAGTAAAATTTTGAGTTGACCTTGAACTTTGACCCCTGACTATTGACCCATGACCCCTACATTCCCTAGATAGTCCCTGCCAGTCAGTACATGCGTATGTACCAAGTTCCATAAAGATACATTGAACCATTTGCAAGAAAGTGAAATTGTAACATTCTCACCTAACCTTTGACCTTTTGACCTTTGACCTCATGACATGAAACTCTCTCTGGAGAATCTTTACGCAGTAGTACATGTCTACACTAAGTTTGAAAAAAATACCTTCGGACATTGCATGGATATGGGGGAAATAACATTTTTAGCATTTGACCTTGACCTTTTGACCTTTGACCTCTTGCCAATGTCACTAAAATCAACTCAACTAATTGCCCCATCATACATCATCCTTGGACCAAATTTGGTGAAAGCTGCTTCATCCAGTTTTGAGTTATCACGTAAACAGTTAAATTTTAGGATTTGACCTTGATCTTTGACCTTTGACCTCTGTCCAATTTCACTCAAAAACTAATCAAATAATTGTCCCATCATACATCATCCTCGGACAAAGTTTGGTGAAATTTGCTTGATCCAGTCTTGAGTTATCGCGTAAACGGATACAATTTCATGATTTGACCTTGACCTTTGACCTTTGGCCGATTTCACCCAAAATCTAATCAACTAATTGCGCCATCATACTTTATACTTGGACCAAGTTTGATAAAATTCCAGTCAATATTACTCAAGTTATCGCGTAAACGAATGCGGACGGACGTACAGACGTACGGACGTACAGACGTACGGACGTACGTACGGACGGACGGACAACCCGAAAACATAATGCCTCCGGCACCACTTCGTGGCGGAGGCATAAAAAGTTATGATTGAAATTAAGACGGAGAACTACAATCAATCAATCACAGGTTGCGATTGATTACAGCTTTCAAGAGATTTGTGACTCGATTGATTTCTATCACAAGTTTTAAAAGACAGGGCCCAGGAAAATGTATTTAGAAAAACGTATATAGCTATCTTATTACCACCTTTTCTTCATTATGTGCCTACATGTCTTCACTTCTGTTATTGTATACAATATGTAGTCTATTTAACCTCGTAAATTCTTTCATTACAACAAGTGGAGGGCAGGAAAAATGTATTCAGAAAATAAATTGTATTTCTATTGAAAGTGAACATTACTGCATGCCTTTTGTCATGTTTGCTATGGTATTATCTGATTTCAAGACTTATGAATTAGATTCTCATTTATTTTGTGAATTTCGTTGCATTATCAATGGTAGCTTCCCATTACTGCTGTTTATCGATATGAAGTAGAGGTATTGATTATGGTTGACATAAATATAATAAGTTTTTGCTAGAATGCCTGAAACGATGTTTATCTCTTTGAATACATGCAACATTTGACTCAGAATTTGCAACACTGTTAAAAGCTCACGAGTATCTTATCTATATACGTATACGAACTAGTATAAAAACGCGTAGATAATAATTATGATAATAACAACAATAATGATAATGATGATAAAGAGAATGGGCGCCACATCCACTCTGTAAGATTACATACTATAATATTGATTTTTTTTTATACATATAATTGAAAATTTCACACTTATTAATACGGAGGTGACCGTGGTGGATAGATCGCATATGAGCACCCATCGGAAAATAATTAAGTTGCTTAATCAGTGGGAAAGTGAAACAAAGTCGATCCTACAGCTGGCTGCGTTCAGACAAAGGCAATGAGCAGTGACGAGATGAGATGACGCCTTCCCCCACCTCCTCTTTATCATTATGGTGTATGACAATACATAGGATGATTACTTATTATCAGATTGTAGGATAATGAAATGGAGATGGCGGATAGAGAGCGGACAATGAAAGTACACCGGTACAATGATTAATTGCTACAATTCTGCTATTTATAGTAATTCATACCTTTTTACTAGCTGTTTGGCGAGTTGATAGCTAGGCAAGGCGATATCAGGATTACTATTGCCTCCCTTATTTGCGCGTGTCATCATGTGTGTCCAATGATGTTAATTCGATGGAAACCTTTCTTACATCCCGTCGTGCGTGCTTAGAGATCGTGCGGACTCGGAGTTCCTGTCAGGCGTGGAGTTGTCGCAGGGTGAAAATTAAATCGGAGGGGAAGTATGTATAGTAAGTACTTAGTGAGTGGGTGTGTCTTGCTCAAATAGTGAGGCCCGCAAGTGGTCTGTACGCCTTTTTGGAAGTAGGAAGAAGTAAGGAGCAAGTAAGATCGCTACTTCTGTCGCACACAATGAGTGGGATAATTGCAAGTGAAGCGTACGTTTTCAGAAATCGTAAGAGAAACGTAAGAGAAACGTAAGGAACACGGAAGTGTTAAGCAAGACAATCGTGCGTCAAATTGGAAGAACGCACGGATAATCACAATAATATAAAGGGTGCACTGAGTCTCTTCATCATTAATAATAATAATGATAATAATAATAATAATAATGATAATGATAATAATAATAATAATAATAATAATAATAATAATAATAAGGTCTTATTTACCCAGGGTAGCCTCTTCAGTGTTGTCACTGCTCTAACAGAGGGCCCTGCTATTATTATTACCCATTCATACACATGGGTCGAGAGGGACGTGGTGGGTAAAACATCTTGTCCAAGGACGCAAGCACTGGGCGGTACTCGAACTCGCGTCCTCCGATCGGGAGTCGAGAGTCTTATCCACTATGCCACAGCGCCCCCAATGAAACTACCCCGGAATTGTTGCATGTTTTGCCTGCGTTACACGCACGCCTATTGAACTTACTCAGTACTTTTGTCTTGCGTACAAGTATTCCGAGCGTGCCCCACGCGTGCTAATTGTCGCAGCCGTGTCGTATATAGCGAAAAACTGGCCGGCCAGTTTTCAGGCTGCGTGCTATGCGTCGTGTTTGCGACCACCAAAAAAAAAGGTACTTTCCACTTGCGTGCATCTCACTACTTGGCCCATTTTTGGCACGCAAACCACTCGTAGTAAAACGCAGGAGCGGATGTAAGAGCCGGGTAACCTTGAAATCCGTGTGAAATTGCAGTATAGGCACGAGGGGTGGCGGAACGTTTCTCTCTCTCTCTCTCTCTCTCTCCCTCTGTGTGTGTAAGTGTGTGTGTGTGTGTATGTGTATGTGTGTGTGTGTGTGTGTGTGTGTGTGTGTGTGTGTGTGTGTGTGTGTTTTGTGATACAACAAACCTGAGGGCTGAAGGCAATTAATGAACACGCCCAGTTGCTTTGAGCAAACTATCATGTCCCCGTTTGGCGGGCATTATGCGAGAATACATAACATGTGTTCAAAAGAGAAAATATACGGATTTCATTTCTTTGGTTAAAAAAAGAGTAACAATGTAAGTTTGACATTATTTTGTACAATGTTTGTGTATAATGCAGTTTGTCTTTGTATCAATGTTTTGTTTTTGTTTCTGTGAACGAGAATTTTGTGATATGAAGTGGAACGAAATTCGAATAAAGCATAATAAAATAGTGCTTGCTCTGGTTAGGTCAAGGGTCAAAGGTCCCCCCTCCCCTCTCCTCCCTCTCCCCTGTGGCATTGACGCTAACTAGAGGTTTCCATCCAGATTAGATTTACACTTAGGCATGTTAGGAGGGGATACCACTAGCATGAAAACGTGCCTTCATGTTTTTTATTATTCTGTTTAATTTTTGTGTTTTTTCCATTAGTGAGATTGTTTGGAGATAAGGACGAAAGGCTTTGTTGGTAATGGAAGTACTTATTTCATCATGAAAGAAAAGATGGCACAGTGTGATGATTAATCTAACTGCGTTTGCTAAAAACTTGTTGCCTGCAGCCTTGATTGCATGAGCGCTCACAGCTAAAGAATAATTATCTTACTTCATTTCGGGAAATGAAACGGTGGTCGAGATAGAGCTGTCTGCGAGCGGACATGAGAAAGTTAGTGAGCTATGACGAACAGGATCAAAATCTGCCACTCCCTATCATGGAATTGAATGTGATGATGGCTCTATGACGCTGTAATGAAATGGCGATATGACAGCAGACGGAAATCAATAATAAGGGCGTTGAGTTGTCACTAAACCCATTCAAGACAACTTAACGCTTTTCTCATTCTCAACAGTCGATAAGTATGAAGAGCTTGCTTCCAAAAGGCGCTAAATCCATTGAAAATGATGGACTTAGAGTCTTTTGGAAGCAAGCTCTTCATATATATATATATATATATATATATATATATATATATATATATATATACACATATGTTACATAAAGGTACCAAGTAAGCATCTTACGATATTCTACCCCGACCGTGGTAGTTGCAAACATCTTTGAGAAGAGAATTTTGGCAGATATGATAGTGTTCTGTGCGGGTAAATACCCAGATAAAATCTACCTTGAAGTGAGAATGTTTTCGAATTCATAGTTTTACGTGAGCTTTCCATGAACACCTGAATATTGATATGTAGAATAAAATGCAATTCTGATGAGGTTGTGAAGGTGAAAGAGAAGACATTGCATCTCAGTGCTCAAGCTGGTGCTGCTTTTTTTTTTTTAAAATAAAGCATGAGTTTATTCGACTCAAATTTTCGGCGAACTACGCCTCCTCCAGGAGTCTTGACAATGACGGTAATCAAGACAAAGTGAAACAAAAACAATTCGTATTTTTGTTTTGCTTTGTTTTGATACCGTCATTGTCAAGACTCCTGAAGGAGATGTTTCATAAATAGACAATAAAGCTGAGAAAGACCTAAGTCAAAAGCTCCTATCAATCAGCTGGCATCATACATTATGATATATATATATATATATAGCCCAGATGGCTACAAGCACATATAATAAAGAATAGAATAGAATAGGATAGAAAGTTAAAGAAGAAAACAGAACACTTCAACATGTTTTCCAAGTCACCCGGTGACGTCAATAGGAACCAGTCTTTTCCCCTTCTTGGAGTTTATGAAACCCTTTATTTTGCTTCCAGCTAGACTTTCTTTTTTTTGTCGATTCTCCTCTCCCAAGAAAAGTTATTGGTCCTAGGAATTTATGATTTGACATTGGCTACTTTCTCCAGCTAGTGGTCAGTTCTCCGCACTCTCCATCCCCAAAGCCCCAATCCAAATTACGGGAATGACGTGTTTTTGCCCTCTGATCCCTAAACATGAATGACCCTCTGAGCTGGACGGTCGTTCTCCAGCCAGAACTTCTTTATTTTGATGTACTTTAGTGCAGTAGGTCAGACAGGAATTCCAAAGACAAATTCAGGGACAACCCAGAAAAATGATGACGATGACGTTGGACGTCACAAGGACATTAACATTCATTGTTTCATGATTTTATTATCCAAGAAACAATAAAGTCTTGACCAGAAGTTACAGAGAAACAGGAAATAAAGAAACTAAAAGACAGTGGGCGAATTAATCAGAAATTGAGATGAATCATAGAAAACGGAGTTCCACCGAAACGAATGGGAGGAGCTAATGGAACATCTGACCAATAAGAAATTAATTTCCAGTGAAGATCACACCCCAAAATAAGATTTAGCGAATGAAATACTTTTAGGGAAAGGATACCAATTGTAAATTTGTTATAAAAGACCAAGTTTGAGCAAATAGAGAGAAGTTAGAGAAGCGTGGCAAGCATCATGGGAGCGACTTCACACTATAGTGAAGCAAAGGCTGCAGAATACTTTGGAACGTTGAGGAACTTTGAATACAGTGTAGTTGGAGACAACAGAGTTAGAGTCAGGAGATCCCCCTTTCCTTGTACATCATGCTCCCCTCCATATTAATCAACTAAACTCTATCGACGCTGTGATTGTGACGAGGATCTCGGTTGGACTGCCCAAGAGTTAATGAGTTAACCGGTGAACAACAAGTCGAGAAACGGTACACCACGACAAGACAGAACTTTGGTTTACACCAATGTGGGGTGTAACGAACTCGAAATAGTCGACTGATGTCATTGGAGATGTTGAAGCGTCCTGTCAGGTTGCCACAACGTGGACGGCAATGGTGATGAACTGTTTAAGGAAGCAGTGAAAGCAGACCAGTTAAAACAGACGCCCCAGCCCATGGACGAGCTCGACATGCAGGCGAGAACCTCATCCCGCGACCATGCCGATGTCGAGATAAGTGGCCACACCCACTACATCATTTTCCCTATTAACCAAATAGATAGATTAACCATAGATTAAGATGGTAGAATATGAAACGGTCTCCAAAGGTGTAGAAGAGTTAAGCGATCAGTGATGTGTTCCATTGTGTAATAAGAAAAGGAATTTGTTTGTGAATAAGTATCTGTTTCAGACCTACGAGAAGGCAGGTCGGTGAATAAATATGCTGTTTGCAGCATTGACATTATCCATATAAATTTTATCCCTTCTCCCGCATTTTATATTCACTGTTGTTGTGAAGCAATAATTAGTCTCTTTCTGACTTTTAGAAATTTGTTGATGATTGGTGTCTATGTGATTAGCTAACCCCCGACCAGTACAGAGAGAAGCTAACAGACCAGACCAACATTTATCCGCCTCTGTACAACATTGGTCGCCCACTAGAGACAATTAGGGGTGTGGGGGTTACATATATATATATACACTCAACCAAAAAAGTAAGTTCCCCCCTAGCATTTTTGGATGTATCTCAAAAAGTATTTTACCGATTTTCATAATTCAAACGGGAATGGATAGGGAATTTTATTACTCATAACATCAATGGCATATCATTGCCACCAGATATCATTATCGGTGTGAAAAAAAAAGCATTTTATGTCAGAATGCAAGGGGGAAAAAAGTTGTACTTACATAAGGTTTATGAAGCATATTGTGTACATTTCCTATGCACTGAAGTTAGCAAATTACCTTTTTAAATTGTTATGTAATTCTCAGGAATTTCTTCAGGTACAATGTGCTTCCCTATCAAACAGATTTTATGCATACTTTTTAAACAATAGGCCTTTTCAATAACAATGAAAATGTTGGTCAAAGCCATGTGCTTTTTAATTCCAATTTGGGTTGATCACATTAATGTGCTTATGGCCATTTTGCATAATGCGCTCAAGTTGTAGAATAGTTTGTTGAGGGAAATGGCATCGAACGTATGGAGTGGCCTGCAAGATCCCCTGACTGTAATCCAATAGAGAATCTTTGGGATAAGCAGAAAGCGAGCAAGAAGGTGAAAGATGACACTGCACTGCAAAAATTTCAGCGCACCTTGCAGAGAGCATGGGCCAACATTGAGCAGCGCCAAGTACAAACTTTAGTTAACAGTATGAGGAATAGATGCCGGCTGGTCATTGAAGGAAATGGTGGACATATCAATTATTAAATACTTCACTGTATGCTTATGAAAAAAAAAAGAGATAGAGAAATATGCAATAAACCTTGCTTAAAAGTTCAGAATCATGAGTGATTGTTTAATTATTTGTATAAAAGCCAATGCAAATCACTAAAATGCAACTTTTCTTCCATGCATTTTGACATAAAATGCATTTTTTCACACCAATAATAATATCTGGTGGCAATAGCATTCATGTTATGAGTAATAAGATTTCCTATACATTCCCGTTTGAATTATGAAAATCGGTACAATACTTTTTTAAATATATCCAGAAATGCTGGGGGGGGGGGGACTTACTTTTTTGGTTGAGTGCATATATATATATATATATATATATATATATATATATATACAGTGTTATATATATATATATATATATATATATATATATATGTGTGTGTGTGTGTGTGTGTGTGTGTGTGTGTGTGTGTGTGTGTGTGTAGTGAGCGTGAAAGGTGTGTTTTCAGTTGTTAAACCCCTGGGCCGTCGCATCTTAGTAATGTGTAGGTGAGAGGAAGGATGAGACGATAGACGGTTTGATTTTATTCTCAAGCTTTCGGGCCCTGCCCTTTATCACGAGATGTTTAACATTTGGGCAATTTGCAAGCCAGCAATCAGTTGGCAACCGATTGCGGGAAACATTTAGTGATGATGGGTGGAGGTAGGCGTGCTGAAATTAGGTGTTTGTGTGCTTAGATAAACTTACTGGGGGAGGGGGGGGGGTAGAAACTAACTTATTGACGAGATTTTAACTGTTGTGTGAGATAATTAGAAAGCACTTATATCAAAGAGCATACGATTTCAAAAGAAATTTGAAGTTTATTTGATAAAAATCAGTTTTGAAATGGCTGTGATATCCCAAACCAAAGTAATACAAAGTGGTCCTAATAATAGGTGAGTCCCACCTTCTGCTATAAACCTCGTTGTTTGTTGGATATCTCGGACGTTCCAATACCAATTTTCATCGAGTAAACTTTGGATTCGTCTGAGAAGTGTATGCTCTTTCATACTTCATAAGAAGTTTCTCATTATCTCACAAAAGTGTCGGAAACCTAAAATCCCATCTCATCCAAAACTATACCATCCCTTTAAACATTGCATGCAATTGCACTCGTAGATATTCCGTGGATGTGATGATGACATCATGTTTGGCGGAACACAGCACAAAGGTATGCAGACACACGCATGCGCACACATGGCAAAATATCACGGTCCACAATATTCACACTTGAAGTTCTTTTTGATGTAAAGTATAGGCACCTACCAACGAATGCTTCACATTTGACAATACCACTGTCAATACCGTAACGCAACAGCATCCCACTAGCTTTCACGGAAATTCTCTATTACGCTTGTTGGTCATCGTTTTGGTAACGCTCCACAACAGACCCCACCGACTTCAATTCTTCTGTCGACCTGGTATTGTTGGAAATACTACTATCGGCAAACACTTTCTCTTTCACAAGTAATCTTTCAGAGTGTGACCTTCACATCTACTACACATTTTTGGTTTTCATGAGTAAAACCATGGCTGGATTTATACATAAACTTATCGTGACGCTAATTTTCTGTGGTGAGTTGGCTTTCCAAATCGACCATTCGAGGCTACACATGTATACACATGTATTTCCTCTGTTATCATGATATGGAGATGTTTTTACGGACTATATGGTAACGATAGTGATACCAAATTTATTGATGATAATGACAAGAATGATAGCAATGAAAACTATGATTATATCACAATATATACGTATATAGGCCTATCTTAGTTTTATGTAACTGCTGACAATCACTGTTAAGAGTCAAAATTTCTCAACGAGGGATCCGGCGTGAGAGAGGGAGGAGCGGCAAGTGTCGGGGGGGGGGGGGGGCGGTTGAGGAGCTGAATGGCGTGTTCAGGCATAATATCATTAAATGGGGGCCAACAATCGAGACCGCGTCGAGTTCGACATTGAAAAAGAGTTCCATGATTCATTCAGCCAACGAATCATCCAGCCCATGAACTCGTCACTAGGCGAATTAAAGGCCCGTGAGTCCGATAGAAAGGCAAACAAGGCTAATTAGTCCGACGCTAGGCAACAAGGCCCACGAGTTTGACGCTAAGCAAAAAAAAAAAAAAAAAAGAAAAAATCCACAAGTTCGATATTTCAACATTACGGGGCTTATATTATGACGAATTGAAGGGCTTTTTTTAATCTGGTATCGAACTCGTAGACCAATTTTGCCTAATGTAGAACTTATGATCCTTATTTGCCTATTAAAATGTCGAGTTCATGGGCTGTAGTGAGTCGTGG